>NC_088781.1:64121155-64735739 GCF_958450345.1 Calliphora vicina | reverse complement strand
AAATTTTATGATGATAGGCCCATAATTGGTCATAACCTCCATATAAGAACTTCTTCAGGAAATTCTGCACAAATATCCATAAAAATCTACAATCAACCAAAATTTTACACCGATGAGTAATTTGTATCCAAGAATCGTACTACAAGATTTTTTAAATATTGGTGCATAATTCGGCATAGATCCCACATAAGATCCACTCTTGTTAATAGCGTTGTTTATATGAAATTCTACAAAAATAGCCCTTAAATACTTAGGACTATAATAGGTCATAGCATCCATATATTAAACCAAAATAGTACACAGATCAGTAATTTGTATTCAAAAATCATAATACTGAATTTTGTGAATATTGGTCCATAATTGGCCACAGCTCTCATATAAATACATAAAAATCACGTAAAAATATTTTATGACAATCGAATCATAATAGGTCATAGCTCCCGCATAAGTCCCACAACCAAATATTTTGAAATTTGTCTAAATATATTTGTATACCCTTTTTTATACTCTGTTTCTTCACTTGAGGTTAAAAGGGAAAAATGTTGAGGTCCAGACTTAAACTCGACAACACTTCCCCTTTGCGCATGTGAAATTTCATTAAAATCGGACTAAGGGTTTAGAAGTTACAGATTTGTTTCCCTCTTTTTTTTCTCATACCACTGTGCGCCACTTTGACACTCAGATATTGTAGATCGTTTAACCCAGTTCCAACAAACTGTTTACGGTTACCTATGTAAGAAAATAATAATGTACACGAAGATTTAGAAAAATTAAATTTAGACGACAATTTCTCAATTAAAACACATTAATTAACTGTGTCAAACGTTCTAATAGGAATTTCAGTTATAAATTGCTGAATTAGATACAATTTTTTGTACATTTGAAATAAAATATCTTCTGCGTAAACTAGTCTTTCTAACAATTGTTATATTATTTCAGCTTTTATACCATCATATTTAGGTGGAGGGTATTTAAGATTCGGCACGGCCGAATATAGTACTCTTACTTGTTAATTTTTATTTTATCACAACGCACACAGAATTAACGTAGAATGACAGACTTAAGGAATTGGGACACTTGTGTGCAGTAAAAATGTTATTGCTGTTGTTGTTATGGTTTTCAGCAACAATCAAACGCAAAAGAGCACAACATTTAATAAATATTAGAGAGGAACGCTCAACAATCGTCATTTAAATTTGAAAACTTAAATGTTTGAAGTTGATTTCAGATACAATTTTAAAGATACTAGATACACATTCATACATACATACTTGCATTTGGTAATAAATACTTAGAAATATACATATTTGCTTGTTCATAGAGTAAGTAGTTGTTATTGCTGTTTTGCATCATGCATGTATTTTATGCCCTGCGTCGCAAATATTACTTTTAAGCAAATACAACAAACTATTTGTGTGTTTTTTAAGTCAGTCCCTCTATCCCCCTGTCTGTGTCTATCTATCTATTGCCTCATTGCAAAACTGCTTCATATTTATACACTTCGCTCAAGCACAAGTAAGTACTCGTCGTATGAGTATTCAAATCAATTCGCATAAATAATAATTATTTCCACTGTTGCTGAATATTTCGGCATAAAAAGCAGCAAGCAGCTCGAAATCCCAGACACATGTTGTAGTCGGTTGGTTGGTGTTTTTGTGCATTATTATTTTTATTTTATTAGTAACTAGCGTTTGCATTTCAATGCCATTTTTATTTATATTTGTTTTTAGCGGTTTATTTAATTAATCAACTACAAACTACATAAATATGTATCTACATACATATATACGGTTGTTTTTTTATGGAATTAAACTGAAAGTTACATAAAATGCTTATAAAGCAAGCGCCTACTGAATTGAACAAATATTTAAAAAAAAAACAATAATTTCGGAGTGTGTGTATAATCGGAGCTCAACATTGATTTGGTGGTAAATTATTTACAAAAAAGAAATCATTAAATTAAAAATGGTTTTAAGTTTATTAAGAAAACTTAATAAATATATTAAAAAAGGTTGTATTGTACACATTATAGATCAGTTATTTTTAATTCAGAATATCCACAATAAAAACTTGACATTACCAACTAATGGCTCACTGTTTCTAAAGTAACATTTTAACTCATTATTTGAACACTGTGATGTCATTGGAAACAAAATCTTACCACAAATACTTAGAAATAGTATTTACTTTGCAACTCAGTATAATTGTAGGATTTAGTGCAATAATTTGTTGGTAACAAATTCAAAATATTCCAAACTTTTTCTTACAACATTATTCTACACTGAAAAGTAATGCATTAAAAACAAAAAAAAAAAAAATTAATGCATAAAATCAGTTTTTGAAAACTTGTGACTTATTATGTTTTTGCAATAAATTTTCAAAGTTTTAATAAACAATTACGCAAGGCAACAAAATCGGAAAAAAACTAAAGGCTTTTTTAACCACTACACATTTGTGGTTCCAGTAGTACAAATATGGTCCAAATTTTAAATTCTATGTAAAGGTTTTTTATTAAAAAATGTTTAAGTATAATTTTTTTCATACGTTTCTCCACATAATTAATGATAAATCGGTAAGGGTTAGTCCGATGTTATTAAAATAAATTTAGAAAAGTTCAGATTTATACAACCTTTAATCCGTTTATATATTGCGTTTTAGTTTCGAAGTTATAATAACAAATTAAAGCAGAAAACATATTTTTTACGTGAAAATAGCTAATTTTTTTGTTTTAAAAAAATCATAAAAAATCGAAAACGGCAAAAAATTTCAAATTTATTACTTTTTCGAAAATCCACATGTAATAGGAACAATATAAATTATAGATCATAAAAATCGATGGATTCTTTTTGAATTTATTCATAATTAAGTGAATTCGCTCATTTTCACAAAATTTTAGTTTTTTGTTTGTTAAACATAATATTGAGTAGTTAATGTTCTTCTTTCGATTGATTGATTTTTGAAAACATTTTCCCCATGCTATGTACAAATTTTCACATATATATTACGTTTCCATCGGTTCAGTAGTTTCGGAGTTATAATAAAAAATTGTAGCAAAAAATATATTTTTTATGTGAAAATAGCAAATTTTTTTGTTTTAAAAAAATCATGAAAAATCTAAAACGGCATCTGTTCAGATTTATTGCTTTATCGCAAAGCCACATGTAATAGGAACAAAATAAGATATCGATCATAAAAATCGATTGATTCTTTTCCAATTTATTCACAATTAAGTGAATTCGCTCATTTTCACAAAATTTTAGTTTTTTGTTTGTTATACATAACATTGAGTAGTTATTGTTCTTCGTACGAGATTTTTTGATATTTTGTTTTTTGCATATACAACGATCAGCAACGTATAGAAGATTAAATTGGATTTAAAAGAGGATCACACAGTTAATGTTTATATTTCGTTAATCCCTTAGATATTTTTGCTTAAATCAATGGCCTTCATAGGTACAAGTTAGTCATCCTTCGATCCTTTAAGACACGTTTTTTATCATTTAAGTTCTCTGGATTCTGAAAGAAAAAAGTGCCAAAACATTCAAGCCAATTCCGCAATGAGGTGTATTTACAGAGAAAATCAAGGGTGTTCTCCTCTTCCCCTACACATATCCTGTAATTATATCTACATGCATTCTCAATTCATGTTTACTCATGCCTAGTATTGTCTTCAGAGTCCTGTTGCCCATGGACTTTCACAAGAATTTCGTCCGCATACAGAGAATTATTTTCAAGTTTAGCAGCTGCTACCGACATAATAGCAAATACCGTTACATAAATAATCCAAATTGGCGTATTCATTACCTTTTAACCGATTAGAATCGGTAGCCAAACTTTATTATTTCTGAATGTTTCTGCACCGAGCTTGAATATCTTCAAAACAGATATCTAATCCAGATACGCTCCGACTCATGCTAATTAAGTTTCAGGACCTCCAATATTATTGTGACCTGGTACCCAGCAAATCAGATGTTGCGTTTTCCGGAGAAATAATTTTCAATTTGACTCGTTTTTCTTAAAGTAACCATCGAGAATATCTTTAAAACGTTATTAAATATCTACGATTTACCAGAAACATGAGAATAGGGAACATGATGAATAGGTTGCCATAGAATATTTTAGGTCTGTTTCACGATGTCGAAAATAAAATGATTCGAACAAATTTGTATGAAAACTATTGGAAAGAATTTTAAAAACTGAGTGTTTTTCATACAAATTTGTTCGACTCATTTTTCTTTCGACATCGTGGAACAGACAGTCATAGTTTTTGCCGAAATTTGAAATTAATTATGAAAATTTGTATCCCATTATTTCAAGTATAGTTTTGGCTGATTTAATTTGTTTACATTTTACCGAATATTTCAAATACAATACTTGATAATTTAACAAACAATTATAGAATCTGTTATCAAAATTATATTGGAAACGCCATTTTTAAATAAAACTATTGCGCATATAAAACTAATTTCAACACTTAAACAGATATGGACTTGTAAATGTGTGCAATTGCACTCTCATAAAAAGCTTTTTTTATTTTTAGTTAAACTACTCGTACCAATAAACTACTCTGCATATGTATGTAAAATATATTGCCATTCTTCTCTAACTTAGTGCATTTAGCTAAATTTCCAATTAGTAACTGCACGAATGGATCGTACCAATGATCTTGTTGGTTGCTAATGATCGTTTCCTTAGTTAAACCCAACGAACGAAACTTGTTTGTGAAAAGCTTTAAACGAATGCATGCATTTTTTGCAAACTAAATAACTTCGTTGGAACGAATGATTACAATCGATCGTGTCGTTTTTTATTTAGCGAATCATTTAATTTGTGGTAATTTGTTGTTGTTGTTTTAATGCACACATGTGCATTTTAGTAGAAACAAAAAGAAAACAACAACCAACCAACCAATCAGATTAAGAGAATAAAAATATGTACAAGGTAAAGCAAAAAAAATAAAAAAAGATTAGTACAGTACAAACAAACAAAAATTGACCATAGAAGACCAAATGCTTATTTTATTTTAAATAAAAATTAAATTTAAAAAAATATATAAACACAAATGTTGCATTTTTTGTTACAACCCTTTTGGTACAAGTTTTAAACACTCTAATTAGTAGATGTTACAAATCTAAAGTGTCATTCTGAAAATGCATCTTCAAGCTGTGTCAATCATTTCTTTTTTTTCCAGTTCCTTTACAATTTTCAATCATTGTAATATTTTGTTTATGCAGTTTTAACAGAGATTTACAAAAACCCCAAATTGCAACCCCTTAAAAAAGGTTTTGAGGATTTTCACTTGCACATTGAGTATGCATAACTCACCCTTTACAACAAAATCCAAAATTTAAGGAGTGTGAGTCCAACCAATATTTAAAGAAAAGAAATTGGTTGCAGTTACATTTAAGGGTGAATTCATATTTTGGTTTTTAATGAAAACAAGTATAAATTAAGTTCTTTTCATAATCGAATGTGCATCAGCGTTTAAAAACGAGCACGTGCTGGGCGATAAAAGCGGCTGAGTGACAGAATGACTGACTGAGTGTGCGACGTAAACTGCTGTGCATTTTTCCATATAGAAAATTGCATTTAACTGGATATTGTTGTTGTAACAATATTTTCTATACAGTTCTTTTTTTTCTGGTTTGGTTTGGTTTTTTAAAAAGGTGTTTTCTATTTCTTTTTTAGAATTGTAAGTTTTTGAAAACTGTAATGATGAGGGGTTTCTCTGTTGTTATATAGGGGTTGAAATTTGGTTACATATTTTTTTTTTTTCTTTCAATTATTTGTTTGTTGTCACCGCCTTTGTTTTGCGGTCTTTCCCAAATACTAGTGTGTGTAAACTCTTATTTATACAGTGGCGCTTGTAACTTTAATCTTGGGTTTTTTTCAGTGTTTAAAATCTCTATTTAAAAATGAAATGCATCATGTGACTTTTAGACTAATTAAAATCCTTTTTTTTAGAATACAATGTGTTACATCTTGTTTTTTTGTCGTTGTTGTTGTTTGTAACAAGGGTTCTTTTTAGATTATTTTTTAAGATCTTTAAATAAACCAGTTTTGCTTTGTCAAATTAGTTACGTACGTTGCTGTTGTTGTTTTGAAAATTAAAACATAAAACATTTTACATGATTGGGTGACAATTTTTAAAATATTGGAAGGAACCTTGTTAAAAAAAATAGTGAAACAAATTAAGGATATTGTTTCAAATATAATTTCTAATACTATTTCTTTTCGACCTTATTTATTTTATCAATTAAGTGAAACAGTAGCAAATATTAAGGAATAATTCTTGGAAACTATTTCTCAACTCTAAATTTTTTTTTTTTTATTAAATTAATTAAATATGGTGAAATTTTCTATTAACACACAAATTTAGACAATTTTGCTGCTTCTTTGAAACCCAAATGTAAAAGTACTGTTAAGTCATCATGAAAATTCCCTTGTAATGCTAAAGATTCGAATAATGTTGCTTCCAAACTGTTTGCTGTTACTCAATCTGTAACTCAAATTCCAACTGTGGTTTCTCCAAATCCAACTCCATCACCATCCTCATCCTTGAATATTTTCAATTCTTCATCAAATTTCAACATAGCTCTTGGCTCATTCACCGTCTACTACCCGAACGTCTGTAAATCCATTTACGATAGTCGTAAGAACCGATCCAAAAATTATTCCTCCACGAAAAACTCTATTTGCATCCCGTTTTGGATAATATAAAGACAAATCTTTGCATGGAGTTCTACAACGATATAATAATCTATACACAGAGAAAACTGATCCATATTATCAACCGAATGACCGAATTTTACAGTTGCGGCTACGAAATTTTAGAAGGGGTAACAAAAGTTTGATTGCTTCAACCGAAATTCTTCTCTCTGTTTTCTCTGTGTAATAATAATGCCCGATGATAATGTAACTCTTCTAAATTCTTAGTATTCTAATCCAAAAAACTAATTGAATTATCCCTTAAATTTTAAATGTAGTCTGAATGAATATTAATATATTTCATTAATCTATATCTGTTATCAAAATGTTAGCGTTATGAATACAAAGTGAAAGTAATTTTATCTGCTAAATTTTGACATCATAGTCCTTACTAAAACATGGCTCCGAGATAAACCTGAGAAGAGGATTCCCAATTCTGAAATAATATGATACAGTAGAAATGGAAGATGTCGTATTTTTGATTGCAGTCAAATTTCTCTAAAAAAAAATTTCCATATTTTATATTAAGAAATGAAAACAAAATAGAGGGTGAAATGAAAAATGAAATGAAAAGAAATGCCCCCTTCCAAAACCGAAAAGTATTAATATAAACATGAAAAAAAGAAAAATGTAAAATTAATTTTACCTTAGAACCACCTCCCCTCCCGTGTCTGAGCTTAATTTGAGATCAGTCTCAAGACAAGAGAGTCCCTGAGATAGATCCTTAAGAGTCTCTTTAGAGCTATTATTGATGAATAATTCTTGAATACTATTTCTCAATCATATTTGAGTTTACAGGTTAATATTATGTAGAATACGACCGTAGCGGGCCAGCAAAAGGATTGCACTCAGCTATGTGTCTCCACTCTTTACATTATTCATTACAAACTAGTAATTATTATAAAACTTATGATACTTTAAAACACTTTCATTTCACTACAAAAGCAAAATAATTTCCTTATTTTCTGTTAAGAAGTTATAACAAAATAGTATGATTTGAGATCAGTTTTAAGGCCAGAGGGACTCTCTGAGATTGATCCTTAAAAGCTATTAATAACATGTAGCTTATTTCCTGCTAAAATTCTACTAAATGTTATAGAAAGCCGGAAAACCAACATCATCATCGTATGATTGAAGAAAATAGGTCACTTGGAATGTAAAATTTAATGATCTTTAAATCATTGGCAGTACAAGACTTCCGATTATTGCATATTATATTTTAAAATAAGATCAGGACTCTCTGAGATTGATCCTTAATAGTTATTTTAAGAGCTTTTTAAACAATTTTTAATTAAGTTGTTAATATTTGTTATCTATATTTAGTTTTTTTTTATATTATACTATTGTATAAGCCTAAAACTTATTGATTTATTTAATTCAATTAAATTTTACTTTTACTCTGCCTTCGTTCGTTCCGTATTTCTCTTCATCTTTCAAAACAAAAATTCTCACTTTTTATGCATTTCTTTTTCACTTGATACCTACACCCTGTGTGTATCCGAAAAATACATGTTTTACTTATATATTCCTTATTTACTTCATTTCTTTTCATAGCACAGCACAACCATTCATCCCACTCCAATTTTAACCTAAATTTTCCTTATCCTTCCTCCCTGCACTAACAACAAAAGGAAAAATACACAAAAAAGCTTTATATACTTGGAAAATGAGAAAGAAAAAAACAGCATTTATATGCACGCACTCACACTTAAACGCACATCCATACATATACAATAACAACAACAACAATGGGCCTCAAAAGTGTGTGTATGTGCGTAAACCCCCGAAAATGTAACTGGAGTATTTCTATTTGGAAGTGTGTGTGTTTGTGTGCGTTTGTGTATGTATATGAACAAAAGTGCGTTTAAATACAAAAAAAAGTAAAAATTGATTTTTCTCTATTGTTTTTGTTTTTTCCTTTGCATTTCTTAGTTGTTGTTGTTCCAGTGAGGTTTCGGGTGTAGAGGGTGTTTGTTGTTTCATTTTCATTGTGCGTGTGCGTTTTATGTGCAAAAAAATGTCATTATAGAATATTTCGTTTTGTTGTTTTTCCTTTTCTTCTATTGCTTTCGGAGTGTGTTAAATGTTTGAAAAACAGAGTTGGGTGGTGGGTTTAACTTCTTTAGGCTTAATAATACATTTTTGGAAATTAAATTTGTACAAGTTTTAAAACTTTAAAGGCTTCTTTGTTAAGTTTATGAGTATATTTAATGTTAGCTTGGACCACATATCATTCAAATTTGTGCCAATTTTATTTTAAACTATTGAAATTTTTTAAAAATCTGTTTTATTTCAAACGTTTTAATTACTTTTCCTTCAAATTGTAAACTTAACTAGAAAAATATTGAATCCTTATATTATTTTTATTCATCTAAGATAAAAAATGGTGTTATACATTTCATAAATGCCAAAGTTATTAACATTTTTGTGAAACTATCTCATAATTAATATTAATCATACGTCTGCAATATAAAATAGTGAAATTTAAATGGTTATTTAATTAAATGTTCTACAATTTAAAACAATTTATAGTTTTTTTTATTTAATAAGCTTTAAATGACTCTTTAAATGAACTTAATGATGATTTTTTTTTAAATCTTGGTACACAATGTTATTCAATTTCTAAATTTCTTCGTGAAAAACGAGACATATTTAAATTTTTTAAAATGTATTGTATTTAAATTATAATTTACTAATTTATTTCCCTTTTCTTTATCTTTGCAGGTAAATATTTGCTAAATCAACTAACTTATTGCATAAATTAAAGGTAAATTATCATTATATTCATAGATTTTGAAATCTCTAGTTCCCAAAAATTGGTATATTGGTTAATAATTTTCCTCCTAAAAATGGCCAGATACATTTGATATTCTTTTACGCTTTTAAAAGTCTTTAAATAGTACAAATCATTTTAAATTTGTCAAAGTTATTCAAGTTTTTGTAAAATTACACATATGTAAATTAATATTAATCATACGTACAGCAGAGCAATTTTTAATTTTTGATTAAATTTTATTAAAAATAATGAAAACTTTTAGAATAAAATATTAAATTTTACTACCCTGTTGAGCCTATAAAAAATCTGATGAATTCCCGGATTTGTTCATATATTTGGTAAAATGAGAGCAGAATAAAAACAGCAGCATATCAATAGTACTAAAATATTTTAAAACGAAAATGTGAAGTTACTAATCATTTCAAACAACATGCTGTTTTTTCTTATTAAAATGTTACCAATGTTTGAGAAATTCTGGATATAAATACAAGTAACATAACATTTTAAAAGAGTAAAAGAACAAACAATTCTTCTGGAATGTAAAATGTTCAATTGGGTTATGATTTTCTAAATCCCTATGATAAGAATTTAACTGGAATTCTTTTTCAGTCGATTTATTTGTCTAAATTAACAGAATATTTTACTGATACATCTCTACAATCTATTTCTTAGATTGTCTTTTAATAGCGGCTTCTATTTATATTTCAAAATGTTTAAATTTCTCACATTTGTCTAAATTTTTTCCATTTAACAAAAAAATTTTAATACGTTTTATACAACAAATTTAATTTTTCAATAATTTTTATAAATTCCCCTTTAAATTTTAATGTTATCTTGAAATCTATTAAATCGTTAATAAATTCACTTTAAAATTACCTAACAATTTTCTTATAAACTTCACAAATGACAAAGTTATTTAACATTTTATAAAACTATTCCACAATTAATATTAATCATACGCCTTTAAAAGAAAATATTTAAATTTTAATGGAAATGTGATTAAACCAAAACCTTAACAAAATAAATAAGTAAAATTGCTGGCTTAATAAAATATGGCCAAATAAAAAATAAATAAATAAAAACTCTGACGTTAAACCCTGCTAATGAACTTGATCGAAAACAAAATATTTTGTTAAAAAAGCAATTGTAAAATGAAATAAAACTGTAAAAAAATGGGCAAGGAATGTATTGATATATAAAAAAATATAAAAACTGTATATAGAATAAAAAAAAGCAGGAGGTTGGAATTTTTGTTTGAATGTTATTGCAAAATGCCTCACAAACATGCAATTAAGTCGTTAATACTTCATCGATTTAATACCCTAAACATTTTTTTTTTTGGCTTTCTTCATCAAATTTTGTATTTTTTTTATTTTGTTAATTTTTGCCTGTATTTATCTGTTTGGCAAAAAGGAGTTGGACGTTTAGCTGTTGTTGCTTTCCACCTTCATACAGCTACACACATGCAAAAGGATTAAAGTATTAACGCGTGCGGACGCAATGGATGAAACAAGTCACTGAAGCTTGACGAATACGTTGATACAAGTTTGATATGATCCTTTACAAAAAAAAAGGAATACAAATGAAAATTAAACTGAATAAATGGGTGTGGGAAAACTGCCAGGTTATTGATGACTGTGTTGTTGTTTACATTTGTAAAAATTACTCAGAGAAAAAAAGATACACAAACAGTTTTACTAGATACATAGATATGATAGCAATCCATCAAATAAATAATAAAATGTTTAAATAACAGTTAAAAAGTCACAATTTTAAACAAGTTACAAGTTGTTTAAGGTTATTTAGTTCTTTATCATTCCCACAGGAAACGGAAATGGTAACAAATGTTTAGTTAAACTATTATGATGGCAGACACTTGATTAGTTTATTTGAATTTGTTTTACTTACATTTCATTTTGCAATTATTTTCTAGACTTTGTTGTACAAATACCAGCCAGTTACGCATCAATTGTTTAAAATAGAGTTAAACTTCTATGTTAGCCCCTTTTTAGTAGAACAAACAAGAAAGCTTAGAATCGTATAAAAGGGCAGGCAGGAGCAAAGAAAGCAATGTTGTTGATTAAAAACGCAAACATCAAATCTATGTGTTCTTTACTTTCCTTGTTGTCCTTATCATTGCCCGCCTTTACAACAAACAAATCTCAATAGTCCCATTCTATTTGTTAAAAGCAGACAAAAGTTCCTTTCGGTGAGTGAGTGAGTGTTAGTTAGAGGAAAGAGTAGCTGCTTTTTCAAATCTAATGAAATCATAACTGATTTATAATATTTTTATTTTTTGTTTCTACCTTCTACGCACATATTGAACTAACGACTAAAACACCAGGTATTGTTTTTATTTTGTAGAAAAAAATTAAAAAAAAATATATGTATATAAGCCTTCATGAATACTTGCATGTGTTTGTCCTTTTAAGGATTGTTGAGTAAGTGTGTATGTGTGTGAGCAAGTTTGTTTGCAAAATTTTAAAAGGTAAAAAAACCAATCAAGACCATCAATAAAAGGCACGTCAATCATCACAGCCAAACCTCTACTCTATGCCATCTTTAGTTTAGCATACAACCGCCATAATGTGTTGCCATAACACCCTCACCAACTCCATCAAGTTGTAACTCCTTGAATTGAACTCCGCCATATATATTCATCATCGTTCAATAATATGATTGCTACAAATGCCAACTACTTACTCTTGTCATCAAATTGTTTGGTCAAGTTTGTTTTGTTCAACACTCCGCATTGTTTTCCCATACGTTTCCCTGCTTTACCTATCCCTCAGTTAGTTAGTTGCTCGCTCGTAGCTGTCGTATGTGTATGAATTGTCCTTATGCTCTCACTTCCGTTTGAGGTTTTTTGTGTTGCTGGCTTGTATTGTTAGCGGGAGACATCAGCATTTGTAACTAAAATTAAGTTTTGAAGTCTAGGTTTAATTTTTTTTTTTTTTTTGGTAGTGATGCGTAAAAAATAATATTTCCCTTGTATATTGTGGCCAGAAGCAGGGGTAAATGTCTAGTCTTTAAAACAACGTTTTTTCTGCTAACAATATATTTTGTAAATATTTGAAATTTAATTAAAATAACTATGCAAATTGATCGGTATTTGAATGTCCATGTTAAACAATACTTAACATAAAATATGGGTTAAATGTTAGTATGCAGTAAACATTTTAGTAAACAATACAAAAAAATCCTTTAAAAATTAAAACAAACAAGACCTTCAGCTCATTTCCATAATACTAGGTTCTTTGCTCCGACACGATCCAAGTCTCACTCGGCAAAGAGTGTCAACTCAACAATTATATATCAATAAAAGTCTTCCTTAAGAAATTGCAAACAAATATTTACTAAACACGCCTGAGGTAACCCCAGGCCAAACAGGAGTCACAACTTGTTTCCACAATAATTTGATCTTTACTCTGGTACAATCATAGCCTCACTCTGCAAAGAGCTTCAACCTCAAGGCCACCTTTCTACTTAGCAGATCATTAAGAACAAGTTTTCCCTCTTAAATATGAAGTGAATGCAGGAGATTTTCTGCAACTCTTTCATGAACTTGTAGAATTCCTGTTGATGGACAAATAATTTTCGTTGACTATCATTGTTCAAGTTTGCTGTCGAGGAATGATGACTCATTTTATGTTATAATTTTAATTTCTTCTACTTTAAACTTAGAAATAAAATTAAAAAGAACATAAATTTATTTTACAAATTTTCGAAATCTTTTCTTCAAATTTTGAAAGATATATATTAAAATATTAATATATATTATTATCCAAATTTGTCTTCTATTTGCAAGATTTTAAATTTTTAGAATCGCTTTATTTTTGTGGAAGATATTAAAGTTTTTTTAAATTTTGACATAAATTAATATTAATTATACGTCCAGGAGAACAATTTTTAGTTTTGCTACAAATTTGTGTGACAAATAATCAGCTATGTTTACGTAATTGTCGGTTGATCATATTTATATTAGAAACTAATATACTATAAAAGAAATTTGGAAATTGGGTAAGTGTTTTCTACTCTAGACTTCCTAAATGTATCAAATATATTATCTGTATGATATTGTCAAACAAAAGTCGTTGGAATTGTAGTTGTTAAATTGGAATATTGCTTTCAGATTTACTTTTACTAAATTCATACCAAAAGCAACGATTTCCAATTGTTGATCTTGGATTGCAACTGTTCTTTTACACAACGATTGATTATGAACTAATCCAATTTCTACTTAAAGCTCTAACATTAGATCTTGAGGTTTTTATTCCTGGATCTGTTCCTGTTATAGTTGATCATTTTTGTCGAAAATGAGTCGAAAACACACAGTTTTTAAAATTCTTTCTAATAGTTTTCATATAAATTTGTTCGACTCATTTTTATCATTTTTACTTTATTGAAGGCGAATTATTTAATATTTATTTAGAAACTAGAGTAACGTAAACTGTTTACAATATGTTTCTTATTTATACATTATCATTTCCCTAGATTTTCAAATAGTTTTCACTGTAACTGAAATTTAATTTTAAATTAATATGATACGAATATCCGAATCCTTCATAGAGATCATTAAAAAGAAATCATCTTATAACAAATCCCAATTTTGTTACAAAAAACTTAAAAACTAAAAATTACTTTTTAATTTTTTCACTTTCATTTCTATTTTACAATAAAAAACAATGATTTATAAAGAAAGTTTATCCTTAGACATTATTTTCTGAAGTATTTTCTTTGCAATACATTTAAAATTTTAAAAATTATGTTTATAAACAAAATTTTCAATGAGTTTTATATAAAATCTAACTAATTAATATTAATCATACGCCCTCGGTTAAAATAATTTTAATATATAATTTGTATAAAGCAAATTTTAATTTCTGGTTATATTTTTTTAATTTCTATTTATTAAAATAATAAATATCCCCAATTTTAATAAAAATCTAAATTACAAAGAAAGAAACAAAAAAAAAACAAATCGTTAAAACATCAAATTAAGCTTCATCAGCGAAAACAAATGAAAATCATACTTTATATTTGCACAAAATCAAATGCAAAATTAAAAAAAATAAATGAAATAAGAAATAAGTCTAGTCCATATATCACAGTTGCCAGTTGACTGATTTGACTTTGGTGCTTCACATAGTAGTAGACCATGTAGAGGAGGCCACAGCAAAAAAAAAGGAACACAAAACAACGCAACTAAAAAAAAAACAAAACCCTCATACAATAATTTTGTATACAAAGCTGACATCATGAGATTTTTGCTGCTATTCTTTATAACAGAAAATGAAAATTGAACATGTTTAAAAATACACAAAAATTTATTGTTGTTTTCTTTATTATTTTATTTCTGTGTTTTTTATTTTTTTGCAATCTAAAACTGCATACGGGAATGTGTGATAATATTTAGACATTGTGACATTTGTTTGATTTTGTTTTAACTAACTGGATTCAACATCCAACACCTCTTTTTTTCTACACTCCTCTCTTTATACATAAATGTATGACATTCAATTCTGTAGGCTTTAGCTTTTATAGAGAAATGTATGCGTATGTTAGAATATTGGGCTATATAAAATTTATATTCACGGAATTGTAAGTTATGCACTTGACTGATTTTTGTTTTAGTACATTGTTTTATATTCAAGCCTTCTCTATCCCCTTCTTTCCCAGTATTTCCACGCAATGCTAACGCTTGTCTACTGTCTTGTTTGTCATTCATACTTTACAAACACTAATTCAAACCCATCTACATCAAATCAAAATCCAATCCAATCCTGTATTTCTATCGATTGCAAAATGATGTTATTTTGTTGTCGATTTCGTTTTTTTTTTCTTTTAACGCAATATTGGCTGTAAAGCATAAAACGTTTTCAGTTTTACATTTCAATCTTAATTTAGTTTTAGAAATAACATTTACTTTTGCATTTTTTACGATTTTTTTCATATTTTAGTAAAGTGCTTTTTCAGCCTTAAAATTAAAGGCTTCATTCATGTTGTTGGTAGGGTGGATGAAAGTGAGACTAAAATATTTACATTTGCTAAAACAAACAGGAATTTATGATTGTTGAGTAAACAAGGATTTCAGAATAAAAAAAATTATAAATTTGATAAAAAAAAACAAAAAAAGTTCCTGTTTTATTTAATATTTAGTTAAAAGTTATAGCATTTTAAAGTTTACGTTTAAACAATGTTATTGCAGGAATTAATATCAATCATACGCCACCTGTTTTTTTTGAAAGAATAATTGAGTTTAATTAAAAATTTTAATTTATTTGACAACAAAGTTATAGCTATTTATGTGAAGTTATCCTTTAATTAATATCAATCATACGCCACCTGGTTTTTTTTAAAAGAATATTTAAGTTTAATTGTTTTATAAGGAAAATTAAACATTTTAACTATAAGCTAATGATTTAATTAGAAAGCATATATTTTTTATGAAACTAAGCTATTTTGGCTTAAAATAAAACCGTTTTTTTTTTTTGTAGAAAAAATTTATAGTTTTTGATGTTATTATTTTACTTTGTTTATTATTAATAATGTAATAACATAATAGTTTGTATATATATACTTTGAAAGATAATTTTGTCTAATTTTAATTTCAATTTGTTTGAACAAATTCATGTCAACGATAACAAAGTTATTGCTAATTAAGTAAAGTTAACCTTAAGTTAATATCAATCATACGCCTCCATGTTTTTAAAAATAATATTTGAGTTTAATTGAAAATTATAAGAAAAATTAAACATTTTAACTAAAAGCAAATTAGAAAGCATATATGTTTTATGAAACTATGCAATTTTGGCTTAAAATAAAATCAATTTTTTTGTTAGACAAATTTATAGTTTTTGATGTTATATTTTACTTTGTCTATTATTATTAATTATCGCCATAATAATAGTTTGTTTATATACATATGATTTTAAAGATAATTTTGTCTAGTTTTAATTTTAATTTATTTGAATAAATTCCTGCCAATGACAACAAAGTTATTGATAATTAAGTAAAGTTAACAATAAATTAAAATCAATCATACGCCACCTGGTTTTTTAAAAGAATATTTGAGTTTAATTGAAAATTATAAGCAAAATTTAACGTTTTAACTATAAGTAATTAGAAAACTTATATTTTGTATTTTGGCTTAAAAACAAATCCATTTTTTGATGTTATTATCTTACTTTGTCTATTATTATTCATTTTTGCCATAATAATATGTTTGTTTATAAATACTTTTAAAAATAATTGAGCCTAGTTTTAAGTTCAATTTATTTGAACAAATTCCTGTCAACGATAACAAAGTTATTGCTAATTAAGTAAAGTTAACCTTAAATTAATATCAATCATACGCCTCAGAGGTTTATTACACAATAAATCAACAAAACTATATATATTTTGTATCAAAATAGTTATAAAATATAGAAAATATATACTATTATGTTGTTTTCATTACAAAAAAAAGGAATATTTTATTTTCACAAATCTTTGATTTTCCATTTCCCTTAACATTGCATGCTTGTTATAATTTTATTATAAACGTGTCTTTTTGTTATATTTAGAGATTTTTATGCTCTATAAAGCTGTGTTCTGTCAATCACATGATAAATAAGAATTATAGAAAAAAAATCTTTCAGATAACAAGAAAATTCACAAATGATTGCATATTGCTACATATGTATTATCAAATACACATACATTTTTTTTTGTTACAAATAAAAATAAATTTTCTGATTGCATAAAAATCCTTTAAATAAAGCAGAGATTTTTCGAAAATTTTATAACAAAAATTATGTGTAATTATTTTATTTTTATATCGTTATAATTTAAAAATATTTCTTTTAAAATTTTTAAATCATAAGCCTGTATTTTAAGAGATTTTCTTTAAATTTCCATAATTAATATTAATCATACGCCTAGTATAACTTATTTTATAATTTTCACGTTTTATAGCCTTTAAATCCCCAAAACAAATGTAAAGAGCCTAGTTTCATGTGTTTTAAATAATTACTTGTAACAATATCTTGCCATTAACTGACTTATCTCTAGTTTTAAAACTTACTCGATTTCATTTCTTTTGTTTGGCACAAGTTTTTAAAAGAAAAACTTCAAAGTTTAATTTAGTAATGAACATTTTGACATTTTTCAATCATAAATGATTAAAAATGACAGTCTTAATTGTCAACAAATGATAACCTAACCTCACCACCACCATCACTCAGTCACTCAACTTCAAACTTCTCTCTAACCCTCCCTGCTGCTGTCCTAAATGGCAAAACGAAACAACAAGATTTTCTAATAAAAATTGACAATGTTTTTTTTTTTTTGTTTTATTTCTGTTCTGTGTAACAAAATGAATACGTTTTATTTTGCCGTTTTTTACTTAAAATTTTTAACAAAAGTTTATAGTCTGCGTGTACCACGTATGCTGAGAATAGAAGAATATTGGCACAAAACTTTCAAATGAATGTATGTAAGTCTGTTTTATTTGTATTTTTGTTCATTCTATATAGCCTGTGAAAATTGTAACATTACAACATGTCTGTTACCTTTTTGACATTTGATTGAGATTTGTTATCGGCGCGTATTCATCAATGATACATGCATCAAAGCCAGACTATATATGAATGTGGATATGAGAACAAGTCAAGACAAAACAAAACATTCAGGCATATATTGACCAAAATAACGCACATACTCTCTTGATTGCTAAACAGTCTGTCTGTCGTGGTGGTGGTGGAGCTGTGGGTAGAGGGATGTTTGGCCAAAGTATTGTACATGTTTTCAATACTTTAGTAATACGTTATTTTTTTTCTAATTTCATGTTTCCTGGCTGAAAACCTGCATTTATGTTTTTTTTTTGTTCGTTCCTAGCATCTGTTGTTGTAATCTATAGCTTTACACTCTACTGGTCTACAACGAACGATTGCAAATGAAAAAAAGTCTAAAAAAATACCTACAATAATTTTGTGTTTTATATAACTTTTTTTCAAATTGTTTGACATTTCTACACACACTTTACATTTACAGCAAGTTGTTTTTTTTTGTGCTTTATATGAATACAAAAACAAACGCAATTGGTTTTGGTAGATACGTTTTTGTTTAAAAGCAAAACTCATTGACTTTAACGAAACTAAAACGGGGAAAAAAAAGTTAGAGAAATTTAATTCTCTTACAACTACCTACTACATGTTGCCACATCATCATCCTCATCGTTGTGTATTCCAACTGATAAGGAATAAAAACACTCGCTTAACTTCAGCCAGCTACTGGCAGTTGTACACAGAAAGTCCATTGACTAAACAACCGTTTTAGTTTTTAACTACCGGCCACATACAGCAGCACTTCATCAGAGATATTTATGAAAAGTAGCCCTTAAATAAGGGTTAAGAGCCGTAGGTAGAGTTGGTTGTAGTCAGGTATTTTAATAGTGGCATTTTTGCAGTCAATTTTTAATTGAATAAAAACGTTTTAGGTAATAGGACAATCAAATTATTGCAAAAAAACTGAAAGCAACAAGAAAACTTCGTAAAATAATGCCAATGAAAATATTGCTTCAATATCTTGATATTAAAGTAGCAAAAGCTTTTAAAAAAATCAAAAAACTTTCTTGAATTCCAAAGTTAATAACAAAAATGTTAATAAATATAATAATTAATATTAATCATACGTTTAGCAGCACTATATTATTTAAGCTTAAATAATTCTTTAGCAAAACTAAGTACCGTGTTAAAAATTCATAAAACTGCTATTATCTTTACAAATTTATTTTAACTAAATAAGGTTTGATCATTTTAAATTCCTTTAAAAATGTTTTGAAAATTTCTCCTTTTCTTTCTAGTTATATTTATTCAACTTTTATTTTTCTCTATAACAGTTTCATAGTTTCAGCAAACTTTTTCTAAGATTTAAAACTTTCTGTTTTCTATTTTTGTATTTATGTGCCAAAAACCCTTACATATTAGCTGTTTTAGAGTAAGTAGCAAAAAAATATAGTGACAATGTCAAGTCATGACTTTCATAATACTTTTAACAAAAGCTGCATAAGAAAAAAAAAAAATTACACGAAAACAAAAGGAAATCTATAAAATATATTTTTCAAACTAAACTAAACTTATTGCTACATAGTTGTGTTGAATTTTATTTACAATTTATAAAAATAAGTTGTGTTGTATGAGAAGGGATGATTTTTAGATTTTCCCAGCCAGCCAGTCAGCCAGTATACATACAAATAAATTTTCTTTTTACAATTTGTTCAGTGATAAAGTGGTGGATTTTCTGGAGCCCTATCTAGCAACTATCTAAAGTTAAGTGGAAAATATTTTTCATGTTAAAAATAAAAGTGGAGGATGTTTTTTGTTAGCGGGTATAACACAAGTTGTTTGAGAATCCTTTGTAGGGCTTAAAATAAGTAGCATACATTTAGGCTGCAGTTTATAGTAAAAGTATGAAATGTTGAATAACTGGTTTGTGTGTTTTAAAATTTGTTTAAAAACCAGTTTAATAAATATAAAATGGTTGAGTAAGCTATTGAGAATAAAATTACCTCCAATTATTGATAATTTTTGGACTAGAATTGTGTATTTTGTGGAAAATACTACTTCTGCATAAAATAGATATCAGATCAGACATTGGAAATGAGACTTTTTTTAAACATTTCGTTAAAAAATTCTATATTATCTTTTCACTGGCATTTGTGTAACATAATTACAATTTATTCAGATTATGAAATAGCAGCAAATATATAATGATTGTGGTAATAGCAATGAATTATATGTCTATCGCAATCATTTACATTATTACAGTTTATCATAGTCTTTATTAACTCCTTATTCAATGTGGATTTATAATATGTATTTCTTTGTTTTATTGAAATAGTTTATCTATCTATATATATATAAATGAAATGCTCCATGTATGTAATGGCATCACGTGAGAACAGCTGAAGCGATTTGGCTAATTTTTTTTATTCGATTCGAAATTTCAACTGTCAACTGTAATAAAAAAGCTCCCTAAAGTATGCAGTACAAATTTAAATATTTTATTTGCGAATAAATAAGAACAGGCAGGTGTATGTGGGTTGGAGAAACTTGAAGAACTAACATTAGTAAATGCTACCAGTCGAAGCCGGGGCGGTCAACTATTAAATTCATAAAACCGATGACAACTTGGAGAAAATTTATAAGTTTGGTAGTATTACTCCAACATACAGGTTTTAATATATTGATATTTGGAGCAAGGACTTGAAAGTGTCGTCAATTTTGTGTCTAGTCAGATACCCAGTAAAATCTTGAAAATGTCATGACATTAATGCTTAACATAATTTGTTGTGACTCATATACACTTTATACATTACCTAGAAGTAGTTTAGTAATGTCTGGCTTATAATCTGGTACATGAATATATTAATTTATTATTCGATTCTCTACTCACAATAACAAATACGACTTTAAATTTTCACTGGTAACAACTGTTGTAAGTCCTTACTGATAGCTGGTATAGTCCTTACTGCAAGTCCTTACTGAGAGTTGTTATAGTCCTTCATGCAATTAGCTATTTTAGTGGCATCAAGGTAATGAATTTAAAGTAACTTATTGGAAATTAAAGTTGTTGCTTTCATTTTATTGCTCGAAAGTTTGCTTCCACAACCGCTTATATTCACTTAAAATAAGGGGTGTGACCAACAAATAGATAAAGTGAAATGAAATATTTTGATAAGCAGTAGATCTGAAATGATTACAGAATGTTGAAATTTGTTTATTTTTTCTTATTATCTAAATACTTATATTTATAAACTTAAAAAAGAAAACGTGTATGGGGGGTATATTAATAAAAGTTAATTTATCTTAGTTTTTGATGTTAATTGTACCAAATTAAATGCTTAATACAACTCAGGAGTAAATTTGTACTTAAGGAAAATCTGATAATACTTTTTGACTTCACCATACATTTAGTAAAATGTCAGGAGAGCAGAAATATATATCTGATTTAATCCTGGTAACCTTGGACCAAATGCATGAGAAGCTTAGGACAATTCACATTCTGTATATTCCAATTCACATTCTGTATAATTTTCATATTATTTTAAGTGTAAAATTTTAGTAGCTATTGTTTTTAGACTTAACTTTTTGTTACTATCTTATCACATAAAACTACAATATATATTTTTGTTTTGATAATTATTGTAATAAAAACTACAACAAAAAATTGTGCAAATGGGCTGATAATTTAGGCACTGAAAAACGGACATTTTACAATAATCTCATGTTGTTTAAATTTTGAATTATTTCGTGGAAGCTTTTAACAACAATGTTTAATATTAAAATATCAAAATAACAATTTCTTGGAAAAGTATATACATAAATCAAATTGAGTGTTTAGAAACCAAAAAAAAAACTATTAAGAATTATTACTAATTTTCATTTGAATTTTAAACTGAGTTTTGTATTAATTTGAAATGAAATCTTTTTCATATTAAACATATAAATATGTAGTTATTTATAATATTTTTATCTATGTTTTTTATTATATTATTTTCCATCTATGTCTGCCTACTTGTCTAATCATCCGTCATCATGATTAAATTCCGTAGTTATTATTTGAATGCATTTTGTTTATTAACATTATTTTTGTGTTTTTATTTATTATTATGGTTATTATTAGTTTGTTTTGATTTGGTTTATTATTTCCTATTTTTTCCAAAAAAAAAAATACAACGTATAAACAAAATATTTATCAAATTAACCTTGTTTTTTATAGTTTCTGCTTTTTGGCTGTATGTCTACGAAATTGTTTTTTATGCGTTTCATTTGACTGAATTACTGACTCGTGTTAATAATGCATTAATTTTTACGTTGTTGTTGTTGTTTTTCAGAATACTAGAGACATCTTCTTTGTCACTAGCAATATTTGTATTTATATACTCTGACGTTTATTATATGTATTTAACTAAATTGTTTATTTGCTATATTTATATGCATATGTATGCATATAAATGTAGCTGTCATCAGCAAAATCTTTTAATATCTGTCATCATAAAGTAATTAAAGTTTTTTTTTACATAAAAATATTTAATTTGTGAATAAACAAAAATTTCAATTCTAAAGAATTAATTTAATAAATTTCAAAAAACATTTTGAAATATTGCATAATGCTGAGAAATTTTTTGAAAATATCCACAATCAAAATTAAGCAATTATGAAATTAATTAAGAGCCTAAGATTTTAATTAATTTCATAATTGCTTAATTTTGATTTAAAATATTAGCTTTCTGTTTTTATATGTATAACACTTTTCAGTGAAGCGCCTAAAAATATGCCTGATATTTTTTTTGTAAGAAAATATAAACAAAAAACCTAACCTATGTATGAACTGTGAAATTTCGCCTGAAAAGGGCATTATATAATACTTTAAATTTTTAAAAAACACCCTTAAAATATTTATTTATTCTGAAAATTTCACTATTTTTTTTTTTGGAAAATTTAAAAAAAAAAATTGTTTTAATTTTTCTTCGTCTGTACTTATCTACACCTAACTCAGTTATTTTATTACTAATTTTTAAACAACATTGGAAAGGATGGGAATTCTGCTTTCCAATCGGTATATATTTCATTATGACTATATCAAAATTTTCCAAATAATATCAACATTGTCTTCTTTTCTGTTATTTTTTCTATTAAAGCAAATATATTTGTGCATATTTACATTTTAAGGCCAAATTTAGTTTTGAATACAGAAATATTTTACTTTTTGGAATCTCCATACAATTTTCATATCAACACCTAAAACTATACTATTATTTCAAACAGAAAATCAAAGATAATTTGTGGTGCATATGTTTTTGAACAATTTATGTTAAGTTTTAGAAAATGTAACCGATTTTATTCAAAACACAATAATATTTAAAAATGTGAAAAACAAATAATTTTCCTTTATAGAAGTGAATAGAAAAGAAGACATCAGAGTTAAAATATCGATAACTTATTAAAAATATAAAGTAACTTCACACTAATTGCGAATTTAAAATTGTTTAATATGAAACTTGTTTTATTAGAACAGTTTGAAAGTGTTTTAGATACTAAGTTACTCGTCCTTTAGTACTTGGATAAACGTTAGACACTGAAAAACATTACAAAATATTTTCAAACGAATTCCTTTCCTAAAATATAATAAATATTTTTTAAATTGTAACTGTTATACAATTTATTAATACAGATGCGCCTACTAAAAGAAACAAAGTATCCTGCTGAAAATCTTGCTGTTAAATAACACTTTAATTTTAAATAAATTCATATTTATAAACAGGGAATACATATTATTAAATATTACAAATGTTTAAAAATTTAGCTAGAATATTCGAACACTGCAACTGACATGTAAATAAATATGTATGTATATAGCAACTACATATTGACTCTAAAATCTTAACATTTCATCACATAGTATATTACAGATGTTGTCCTTTGAGAGTTTCATAACAGTGGCCATATGATTTGTATTTTTTTTTTAAATAAATTTGTAAAATAATTTCTAAAATTTTATGCTGGAAATAGATTTATAACAAAACTTATGCATGGCAGAGAAAATCAGCGGGATATACATATAACATACAAACATCCTTTGGTATTTATTGCAAAACCATATGAGATCTACTGAGAACAGATGAAGGATGAAGACTGTACCAGCAAAAAATAAAAACAGCAATGTTTTGAGACAAAATTGCATAAGGTGGCAGGAATATGAAAAACAAACACAGCAACAATACATATCAGCCAAAATTATACAATGTTTGTTTGTCAACAAGTCTTGTTGTCTTGTTTACATTGTTTTTGATTGTATTTGTTATGCAGTTAATAGTTCAGTGCAGTAGAAAATGCTTCACTTCACTCGTATGGAAATTCTAAAAATACATACAAATTCAATACATACAGTATTTGTTGTTTTGTTTTTATTTTAAATACAGTAAATACTATAAATGTAAATACTCGTAATGTGTGTATTTTTATTAAAGGTCTGTCTCCTGTTTCTAAAAAAAAAGTTCTTTATATAGAGATTTCACTGTGCAAATGATCATGTAATCAGGTAAACAATAAGAACAAGCATGTACTTTTTTTACATATGTATTTATTCTGATTTTCCATATAATGTAACATGTAATTGTGGTTTGAAATGAATGAATGAGTGAATGAATGTATGAAATGTATGAATAATATTTATGAAATATTTATTACAAATATTTCATAATTGTTTGACTGAATCTAACGGTATCTATTGTTATTGTTTAGCTATTTGCAACCAGTTGACTCTAGTGTCTCACCGATAATAGTGCATTGTTAAACAATATTATAAATATTTATAAGAATTCTCATTTCCTAAATATTACATTATTATTACAATAATATGTATGTGTATCTGGAATGTAATCAAGATTAAACGTGTTTGGAAAATTTCAAATAAAGTGAGGAAATAAAAATATCCAAAACATTGGAAAACAAAAAGTGGCATAATAAAAAATATATTAAAAAGGTATATATTGATTACACTGTGCTACCAAATAGTGCTTTTAGTACATGTTATTTAGCCCATTTTACAACAGTGTTTAAAATTTCATATTTCTTTTCGAAATTTTGATTGTTTTTAATTTATAAAGATAAATTTTAAAATAAATTGAAATTAGTGGTGTTTTTGACTTTGATAAGTGTTTTTTCTAACTTTTTCTTTAAAAGCATACAATTTTCTTAAATATGTTTAAAGCCTATTTAATAGTTAATAAAACAAGCCATATTTTATTAAAATCTGTGAAAAATTATAAAAGTTATTAAACTTTTTCTAAAGCTTAACATAAATTTCTGTTATCCATATGCTCCTCAAAATATGTTTGATTTTTTTGAATAATTTAATAGTATGATTTTAGGCGCCGATATAAAAATTTTAGAATAAAGCCGTTAAGTAAAATTTGGATAAATTCTGTAATTTTCACTCGATTTCTAAAAATAAAATATTGTTGTATTCAGAACAAAAATTATTTTCGATTTATATATGCTTTAATGTAAAAATTAATAACCGGAGTTTTTTTATACTAAATTAAGCGAAAACCAGTAAAATTTATAAATAATTTTAAGAGATCCGACAAAGTTAAATCTGGAAAAATACGTAATCCATTTCGAAAGAGAAATTTTCAAATTTAAACCAGTATTGTTGATATCGTTAGAGGTTTTAGTATTAAGCATCTTAATAATGCCTTTAAGAATATAAAATTTCAATTTGTGGTTAATCGACCTACTGGAAAAATTAACATTCCTGGTTCAAAATTAAAAATTATAAATGGGATGATGAAAATTCTTCTATTTAAATCTTAGTTCTTCTGTGTCAACTGATTTTCTGTTAGTGTCGAAAAATCTATAAATATGTATAATCGAATCATTTGATTGTCTACAAATCCCTGGAATTCTCGGGAAATTTTTCCCGATTAGGAATCCTAGTAGAGAAATTAAAATTTGAAAATATGGAAAAAAATAAAAATTTTAAATAATGTTGAAAACCATTTATTGGCAATCTATTGACGTGCCTTCGATTGACACTACCAGTGTTTATGTAAAACTTTTTGAATATTTATTCCTACTATATACAACACTCTATGTATGTAAATCTGTTTCATTATTTTTTTGCATATTCTTCAAAATGGGGGAGCTTATTTAGCATTATTTCTTATTTTTTGCTTAAGCGGCGTTTCATATTTTTTTTTCTTAATTATTGATTCATATACTGTCGTCGTCATCACCGTTGTCATGTGTGCATTTTTGTGGTAATTTTATATTTAAGCAATAATGTTCCTTATTTGTTTGTTGCTGTGTTTTAAACAATAAATAATATTTTTTTCTTCAAAAAAAAAATATATATATAAAAAATGAAACAGTTTAAATGCAGTCCAATGAAGACAAGTACCACACAACTATAAAGAAGGGAGAAAAAAATCTCCATTTCATTAGAAGGCGAATTAAAAAAAAATCAAGAATATGTAGCTTTTTGTGGGCTCTTCTTGAAAGGTATACAATTTAATTCCAGGAATTTTAAAATACACAACTTAAACTAAATCAAATCAAATACTTTGCCGACTTAACCTTGAATAAAAAAAAAATTAAAAAAATAAATAAAAAAAAGTAACCAATAAAGAACAAGCTGAAGAAGAAACCCAAAATGAAGCCAACCAGCAGTTACAGTAACAAAGAAATGTTTAAGGCAAATGCATCTTTGTTAAATACATAATGTTGTTCACTGGGTTGGCTGTTAGTGTTGCTCCTAGTAACCTTGATACTGGCAACACACATACATACATGGCTTGTATGAGTATGTTAGATTTCTTGGCCTTATTTCTTAGAAACTGCAGGTGATTTTTTTCTCTCTTCTTTTTCGATATTGTTGTTGTTAATATTTCAAAATTTTGTTAGTTGGTCTCTTTTTCATCTCTTCTTCTGGTTTATTTAGTGAAGAGCATTTAATGTTTGAATTGTTGTAGAAGCTTGTGTGTGGATGCGTTTTTGGGTTTCCGCGAATTTGTTTAATCGCTAGAACAAAAATTTGTTTGCCAAATAAAAGAACAAATAATAAAACTTTAAAATCATTGAATCTATATAAATTCAAACTCAGTCATTTACTTACGAACACAAACAAAAATATTGGGCATTTTTAAAGTCATTCAGTCAATTACTCATTCAGTCATTTCGAACTGTTGCATATAAATACGTGTTTAACCCAGCAAAACTAAAATCAAAATGCTTTATTTTCGGGCCGCAAAATAAGAGCTAGTGTTTTGAAGGCCTGAAGGTCTTCTTGCACTTCCTCAAGAGTTTTTTATTACATATTTCAAAAAAAAAATATTTTAAAATTGGTTCGGGCTCTGAAGTCTTTAAAGCTCTCTAAGCTAGAAGACTTTATGTTTTCAATTTCTTTTATAAAGTAAAAGAATATATGTAGATTTTCAACTGTATGTTAATTGTATATGAACTTTGAAATTAGTGAAGATTTTCTTAATATTTTTGTTTTGTTTTCCTTTTATTTTTCAATTTTTGAATTTAAAGTTCATTTTTTTTAATTTCTTCTTTGAAACGAAATATAGTTGTTTATATATCTTTAAAAACGATTGTGTTTTTAATAAAACAAGCCATTTTTTATTAAAATCGGTTAATAATTGTAAAAGTTATTAAACTTTTTCGTAAGCATATCATATATTGTTCATACGCATACATCTTTGATTTTCTTATTTAAATCATGGCATATTTTTAGGTGTCAATATGAAAATAGTGTGGAAAATTAAAGTAACTGGCTGTAATAAAGTTGTATAAGTTCTACCATTTTCACGCGATTTAAGAAAATGATATATTATTGTATTGAAAACTAAATTTTCTTTTAAACTTGGTATAAAAATATAGTTTCTTCAATAAAAAAAAGCTAGGAAAAAAAGCCAAAGTAAAAAAAACACTGGAAAAAATATTGAATTTGTGAAATTGTTTGAAAAATTATTTCCAATATGGGATGTAAACCTAATAAAATGTATACATTTGGAAAGCTCAGTATTTCTTTTGTCTAAAACTGTATAAACAATAATAATCAATGAGGAAATTACTGCTTGAGGGGTACTATTATAAGAACCTTCCAGAAAATGTTGATTCTTTCTTTTTAGAAAAAAACCCAACATTTTAAGTGTTTCTGAATTTTTTAATATATGTAAACAAATTGATTTTCTTGCTTTGTTGAATATGCAATTACAATGAATTTTAAATATTTTTTTTTTTGAATTTTTCCAAAAAAGTAATGAATGAATAGGTTATACATTAATAAGTTTGTTATTACGTGAGTAACTCAGAAAAATTTTCATCTACTAAGACCCCAAAAAGTATATTATTCTTGATCTGTATGAAATTATAACTTAATGAGATTCCCCAACAATGCTTATCATTGTCCTAAGAAGTTTCATATTGGAAATAACCAAACAGTAAGACAACCTCGAAAAATTTTTAAGTATTTTCGCAATCATCATTACGATAAACAAACTTTGAAAGACGAGAGTGTACTTCAAGTTCTAAGTGGCGGATTTCCACTTTGTTTGAAATAAAGCTTTTTAAATTAAATTTAGAAAATGTTTGGCTGGGTTACTATTTTATATGTTTGTTATTCAATATGCATTTATTTTGATATTGACTTCATTTCGTTTTTTTGTTGTTTTCTTTGTATTTAACAGCAAAACGGTTTATTTTTGTTGCTGCTTTTTTATAATGTTCCTTTTCAAATTCTTAAGAATTTCATGTTCAAACAGACATTCTTTTGGTTTAGAGACAAACGAAGAATAAAACGCCTTAAGGGCTACTTTTTTTCCTGCCTGGCTGTTTGTACTCTTTGATTGTGTGTTTGATGTATAATATGTTCAAGGATTTGCCATAAAATAAGGTGGGTTTTCTTAAAATGTATTCTGTGCAGTATTTAAAGTACCGTTAAATAACGCCTACATACATCTTGAGTGGAATAAAAGGAGAATAAAAATGCATATTGACTGTATGGAATTAAATTTATATCTTAAATATAATGGTTTATTTTAAGTTACTGTATTTTTTTTAAATAATTTGGCCAACAATTATTAGCTTGTTTTTATGGTAATTTCTGGTTAATGCGTTTGTCTCAACAATATTTCTGTTACAGCAAACAAAAATTGCAGCCTTGAATATTACGATAGGTAACATAACACATAAACACATGACAGCAAATAAAGTCGTCAAATCTCAGATATCAAATGTTTTGTAGTTTAAAAAAAGTTATTGAATGTAATGAAATTGCATTTGATTTTGCCAAACTTCTGTTATTTCAAATAATTTTTGGATATAACAAAGTTAAAAATGGTTCCAAAACAATTTAATTTAAGTAATTTAATATTATAAAGTTTTGCCTTATTAATTAAAAATTTAGCTTTGTTTCTATAGTTAAATTTTATTTTATAGCAAATTGAATTAACTAAAGTTATGGGCCTTAGATTGGCCTTATGGTTTAATATACCTATACATCTAAATAATGATTTAAAATTCCTGGAAAATTTGATTATTTTTCTCCAATGCATTTTGAATATTATTTTTTTTCCATCAAACATGTTGTTGTTTTTGTTTTTTAAAGAAATGTAATTTGAAACCACTTTATTTTAAATACATAAATGTCATAATTTTGTCAATATAAAAACTCCATGTACATGTATTCGTTTTATCTCCACAAATATTTTCTTATTAACTGTTGTGCATTGATATCTTATTCTTATTTAAATAAATAATTCTTGTTTTCTGATTTTCATTGCAGCACACTTAACGCTTCATAAATTGACAAATAAAAACAAAAGAAACTATCAGCAACATCTTGAAAATTAAAGAAAACAAAAACTAAAGAACTTCCTGTATTTCAACGATTTTTTATTCAACAAACAAATACAAAAAGGATTCATTTTGCAACAACAAAACAAATTATAAAAATAAATGCTAAAAACGCATTTAATTGGGATTATAAAAATTCAAAAAAATTCTGTTTGGCATCAGCATCATTCTTATTATCGAGAAAATCTCTTACAGGCGACAACGACGACTTCCACAGCAGTAGCACGGAGTTCAGCAATAACGTTAAAGAAATTTACGAAAAACTGTCGCTGTTTAAGAAAAAGACGAAAAATTCATATAAGAAAAATTCAAAATTTATGGTTTGGCTCTAACGTTTACCACAACAACAACAAATAATCCCAATTGCAACAACACCAACATCAAATTTACATCAAAAACAAAATTCATTAAATTTTGTTTGTCATAGTTTTTGTTTTTTTTTGCAAAAAGTTAAACAAAATTCAAAATTTTTTTTTGTTTAAAAAGAAAAACAAACTAAAAGGAGAAGAATTATTATCAATTTGGCTGTTTTTTTAAGCATCAATTTCTTAACAAATTTGGTTTTGAAATCGTATTTGGATTCAACATATTTTATTTCTTGGCGTTAATTATTTTTATTATAACACAACATGGATCCTCAACAACAGTTTTGTTTAAAATGGAACTCGTATTCATCAAATTTGGCCATTACGTTTTCAAATCTCTTCAAATCCGATTTATTAGCAGATGTAACATTGTCATGTGATGGTAAGTTGAGAAATTTTGTTTTTAATAAATTTAAGGAACTTGTAAAGAATACTTAAGTCTTGAGTCAATTGCAATTAGAAATTTAAGAAACTTGTGAACACATTTAAAGCCAAATGTAATTTGTGATATTATTCAGTCATGAAAATATTGGAATTTAAACAACTTAAACCGGGACTGAAAGAAGTCTACTGCATATGAAGTTTACGAACTTAAACCATTATTTCAGGGGAATAGCTTATAACAAGATTCGAAGATAAAAATATTCAAATCTTTATGTTGATTATATAATTCAAATAGTTTTCTTTCCAAACCGAATAAGGGAATACGAATATTTTCGAATGGAAAAAAACACAATAGCCCTCCGAAGAGTTTAGATAGTTACTCCGTAATTCGATTCGAACGAAAGCAATTTCGAATAACAAAATATTTAGCATTTTGTTTAAATCCTTAAATTTACTTTTTCGAATCGGCTCCCCTGGGTGTCCGTAAACTCCCTGGGGCACAATTAATAGTCAGCAGGGAGATGGAATTTTCTATCTAAAATTAAAAATGTTTGGAAGTTTTTTAAAGCTAATTCTTTTCAAATTCAAAAGCTGTTAATGCCTTAAAATTTTCAAGATTATTTAGCCATCTTTAAAATCCCTTAAAAAATAAGCACGCAAATCTTTAAACAAACCATAAAAGTTCAAGAAAAACCTGACCTAAGATAATTTGCGAATTTTACATTAAAAAATAAGGCACAACAACAAATATTTGTAACCTTTTAAAACATAAATATTTACATATATAGAAATTTAGTATGTAAAAACATTTAGAATGAACAACACATACCGTGTATTAGGTTTAACGCACATTTTATTTTGTCTTCAATTTAATAAAATTCTCATAAAAATGATAATAAAAAAAAAATGAAGAAGACACTCAGCAAAAGAAAAGGACTTTTCTTTAAATCAATGCTGTTTAAAATAAACTGAGAAAAAATAAACAAACAAGCAAATAATTTAACCCCAGACAGACGGATGGACGGACAGACAAACTGTTAGATATCTGTATAAAAATGTTTTCAAAAGGCAAAAAATATTGATTAAAACGATAGAAAGAAAACTGAACTTAACAAAACAAAATAAAACATAAACATGCTTTGACAAGGATATTTCTGTAAATGAATTACTTTTCTTAACAGCAGAGACAAATTACAAACAAACCAAAAAAAAAGAAGGAAAATCACGTCTACATTGTTAACTTAATAAACAGTCATTAGTTAAAGACACGTTTGTAACAACATAAATTGTGAAAACTCCAGTTCTTTGACACAGATACCTAACTATAGGCTGTCGTTTAAAGTCTGTTAAATGTTTGGAAATTTATTTAAATATTTTTATTAAACAATTGCTTTAAATGAAGATATATGCAATAGATGTAAATTTGTTGTTCCGTATGTAATATTGAAAGTTTTTCCTGTAACATCCTATAACAAATATTTCTAAATTCTTGATTTCAAATTCAAAATTCCAAGTCGATTATGCTTTATTTTGTTTGTCTGTATAAATAATGTTCACGTTCAAAATATAAAATCGAAATGAATGAGATTCTTTCAGAAGGTATATCAATGTTCTAAGCTTTTTGTTATTGAAAATTATCTAAATCGGTTTAATATTAAAATAGTTGTTATCCAAAATGTGAGACAACCTCATAACAAAAATTATGTTTTTAAGGAAAATACTGTTCATTGTTATAACCTTTGTTTATTTTGTTGTAATCAGTACATAAGTTAAATGTTTATAAGTAAAATTATTCAATTTTCAAAATGTATAATTCCATACTTGTCCTAGATTAATCCTTATTAGAGTCATAAACCTAAATTAACCCTTTTAAAAATAATACTCATATTTTTTATACAGGCTCTAAAATATTATTTACAACCATGACACTAGTCTAAAAACACTGCGTCTAAATTTGTCCTTTTTGTAAAAAAATCTTCAATCAGCGACATTTTTGGAACCAACTAAAGATGTATAAACCTTTTGCAAACTGCAGCCAATATAAGCTTAACCAGTTTTGTTAGTTTCCAAATATATTTGTTTCCTATATTCCCTTAATGGAATAATACCTTTAAAATTTCAACTCTAAAGCCTTGAATTACTCATCATTTCATTTACTTTAAATGCGCCTCAAAGTAGACAATACTTTTTAAACCAAATTCTTATATTTGGCAAAATAGTAGTAAGTATGTGTTATTTTTTTAACACAAAACAATAACAACATCATATTCTCAATTGCCTCAAGGAAATCATATGGTAAACCAACACAATAATATTACAACAATATTAAAAAAAAATATAAACTCAAAACAACAAACCAAAATTACACTTTCATTACAAGGGGATTTTAAAGCCATTCCTATTGTTTGGCAGACACACATGATATTTTAAATATCACCAGAAAGAAATATTTATAGGAATATTAATCTAAAAGCAAATATGAATGTTTTATTTTTTTTTATTCAACACCCTGATACAAGAAATGCAGTCAGCTCCCTTTTGGTTAACGCTTCATTGCTGGCTTAAATCAAAAGGAAGCCTACTGTAGCAGGACATCACAAACAGCAGCAGTATTGCTAACATCGCCATCATCATCAAACAAATATAGATGACAACGTTATGAATACATTTGATTTGTTTTGTTGTTGTGTTTATGATGATTTTTTATGGCGATATTAAAAAACCACAATTTGTCTCCCCAAAAAATATTTAAAATTTATATTTTTTTTTTCATGCATGTGTGTAAAAATAGTTAAAAGGAAGAGTAAGTAATTCATACTTATTTTTTTTTTTTGCTTTGCTTTATGTGTGGTTTTATTAAAAGGATTTTCAAGGGAGTCCAGCTGTGTCCTCCTTTCAGTAGATTTGTATTTATATATGATTGTTGTTATTTGTTGGTGGGTAACAAATTTTAATCAAAAATAGTACTTTTTTGTTGATTGATTTCAACAAATATGAATATACTATTTTGTTATGTATGGTCATTTCCAGCCAAAATAAGAGTTAGATACAAACAAAATGTCTTTCTTTGGGGTTAGAGTGGGATTTTTTAGCCGCAGTATTAAGCTAAAGGTGTATTAAATTTTTTATACGAATTTATCAAATTGTAAATTGTAAACAATTGTTAATACATATTAGCTACTGAATATATTTTGTATATTTAGCCTTAACTTTAGGGCCATAAATAAAACTTGTTACAAAGATCTGTAATATTTACTTTAAACCATAAAAAAACTAATACATTTTATTTTGGCGCCTAAAAGTAGGCAACAAAGAAGCAATTTGACTCAAAACAAATCAAGTAATAACAAAATCTAAAATTTATTAAAGATTTATCAAACAAAATTTTGTTAGAGATAATTATTATAACAATTTTATACACAAACTTAGATTTCAATTTAATACAAAAGTAGTGAAATTGTTTCTTAATACTTTCTGCAAAATTAAAGCAATATTTATAATTTTGCCTACACTTAGGCACTTAAAGGAAATATATTTAATGTAAATAATTTAAAGCATACATTTAGGATTTCTTTTATGAACTTTTTAAAGTGCTTATTTAAAACTTCATTTAGGGCTACAAGCATTATTTATTACCCCAAAGTTAAGGCTAATTTTAAAGGACTTTACAACCACTACCTCTTAAAAACATTCATATGTATGTATGAGTATATGCGTACGTTGAATGGTCAATACTCCTCAAAATATGCTTCATAAAAATGCCAACTTTTGAATTTTGAATTAAAACTAAAAAAAAAGAAATGGCTATGCGTGTGTTACCTTAGATATCACTTGCTGTATGATGTATGGCTACATAAACACAAATAATCGTATACACTTGTACATCCATACAGTTGAAGCAAATAGATTTTTTATTACTCTTATTTCTTCTAAAGAACACTGAAGTTTTTTTCCTGGTTTGCTGATATTTGCCCGTTTGTTATGATATTGAAAATCATACAGTACGCCAGGATTTCAATATCCTTTTTTTTTGGTTTACTGGCTCTTGGCCAAATACCCGAGCACAATGTTGAAATAAAAAAATGTGTGTAAACACTTCATATTCACCCAACAATGTATAAAAACTTCTTAATACTTTTTTAGTCGCGTTTTTCTACGCATCATATGAATTTTTTTCTTTTGCCACGTTAAATCGATTTTTTTCCATACATATTATTTTATTAAAACAAAAAAAAAATATTCCTGTATTTCCGTAAATTTTTTAGTTCCGGGCAGACATGTTTTTTTTTTAAATATATTTAAATTCATTGTTTTTCCATACGCCAGACTTACAATAACTACTCCTGCCATTATTTTGTTTAAATATAAGTGAAATGGTTATATTCCCTGAATTTTAAGACTTTTTCATATTCATTTATATTTATTTTCATATTTTTTGGTGGACCATCCGGTCTCTAAGGTTTGGGTTTTGTGTAAGCTTTTGCTAACGATGTTTGTGTATTGTCTTCTGATATGTTTTTTTTTATTATTTTTGGTAGAAAACAAAGTTGTTGTTTTATATTAATATTTACGTGCTATCAACAAATGACTAAACTCATATGTATGGGTAAGTGTTGGGAGTGTTTTACAAAATTTTTATTATTATTCAAACTTGAAAATTTTGTTTAAAAATTGTATAAAGAAACAATACTGTATTTCCTTAATATTACACTTTTTTCGCGTTCGTCCATTGGAAAAATTTTCAGATTTCTGCGAAAGACTTTTATTTCTATATTTTTACAAAATCAAATTGTATTCTAGTCAATTAAACAATTACTGAGAGAATAAAATTTCAATAATTTAAAGAATTTTGACAAGAAATATTGATAATACTATGGGAATTCTGCACCATCAATTTCAATGGTAGAAAAGTGATTTATTAAATCTCAGTGTGGCCGTACAAGCGTAGAAGTTAAGGTATCTATACCCACGATATGGTGTTGGCCGATCGGAGATTGTGGAAGCCATAATCATCTAACATCAGTGGTTTAAATTTTGAATAATCACTTGGGTATAAAAAAGCTTTCTGCAAGATGGCTGCCGCGTTTGCTCACAATCGGATGCAGTTTTCATAGCAAAAATTCATGAATTAAGTTACGAAATACTCACTCTTCCGCCCTATTTTCTGGTTTTAGCCACGAGTGACTATTTCTTCTTTCCAAACCAGGAGACTTATGTTAAAAAATAAAATAATTTGTTATCCAAAAATCTGTGTTATTTGCTCGTAAAGTTTTTACAAGATTAAATTAATATTTATTTATATATTTCTTTAGTGAAAACAATATATATAACTTTATAACTTTCTAAATTTTTTACTTCTAACGCCTAAAATTACCCTTTATTTCATATGATTTAAATACACCACAAAGTATGCAATACTTTTAAAACAAAGTTATTACATATTTGGTCAATTCACAAGGTCTCTTATAAGTCATATTGTCATAATGTCTTAATAGATCTCGACTCGGCAGCTCGGCTTAACAGACACTTAGGCATTCGGCGAAGGTCTCTACTGGTTGGTTACGATAACACAATAAACATAGCATACAGAGTACTATTATTTTAGGACATTTTTTACTTGAAAAACAATAAAAACCATTGTGAAATATTAGGACATTATGACAATATGGTCTCTTATTAACCTTGTGAATTGACCAATTATATTATGCAAAAGCAACAACAAAAAGTGTTTGTTTTTATAAACACCCTTTTCATATTTTTTTTTAATATTAAAGCGTTTTTAAAATAAGTATTCATTAATCCTCAGTGTTAACTTTGGATGCAATGATTACATTTGAGTTTGACAAATAAATAAATGATCAGATGGTCTAATAAAAAAATAATTGAAAAAATCTTTTCTATTCTTAACTTTGGCATCCTGTAGCTTACCCTGTATTCAAAAAGTATAATTTCATGTTTAATTTCAGAAACACTTATGTAGATCTACCTCTATAATTTTTTTGAGTGACAATCGCAAATTTATAAAAAAAAAATTATCATTTTCAATATATTTTCCAATATGTAATTTAAAACTCGTTTTATAACAACTAAAGGCCGGCCTTATTCACAAAATTTTTTTTTTGTTTTATAAACCTTTGATAAATTAATAGGTATACATTAAAACAAAATTTTCCAAAATTTTTAACGGTTTTTATTAAATTTACATATAAAAACAAGCAAAATAAAATGATAATTTGTTCTCTCTGTCATACGAAACTCTCCCTCACACTTTATTCTTGCATAAAATGCGGAAATGCTTTTACGCTTAGAATAATAACAAAACCACGAAAAAACGCAATATTAATAAACAAATAAATATAGAAATACAACAAAAATATAAATAAATAAATAAAACAAATAAAAAATATTGGTTGTTGTTGTTGACAATCATATTCTCATACTTTTGCTTGCACACATACATGAATACATTTGCACAAAAAAAAAATAAACGATTGTGCTGATGTATTTTTTTTGCACATTCGTAGAATTTCGGCATAATGTTTACATTTTGTTTAGCTTCTTCTTCTTTCTTAATCAAAATGACGTTTGCTGCGACTGCAAAACGAAATGAATTAACAAATTCTTTATTGTTGTTGTTTTATTTTGTTTTGGTTCATTTTATTCTTCGGGGTGTTTGTTGGTATTTTCGTTAACCGGCTGGTTGGTTGTGTTTTAAAATTGAACGAAATTGTACTACGAAATTGAACTAAATTTTCGGAAGTTTTGCGCGTGTATTGCATACCCCTTGTGTCTCCTACAGATAGTGATGACAGAGGAGATTCTAATGTTGATATTGAAACTGAAATAATAAAAAAAAAAACAAAACGGGAAAAATAAATAGGTCGGGGTATGCATATATACAAACATACTAAAGTTTTTTTTACGTTTTAACTAATAGTGGTATTAGTTGTAGGTATTTTATTTTATTTATTAATATTATACTCAGTTTTGTTATTGTATATGAAACGCCAAAAAACAACCATTTCAAATTCAAAGACGCAAGTGCAGTTTTTTTTATTTTGATAATTTTATTTTTTCAGTTTTTTTTTTATTTATATACATACGTATAAAAAACACTTGATAAAATAACAAAAATAAAATATTAAATTGGGTCACTGTTAAAAAAGTAACAACAAATATATAAAAATGTACTGGGAGCCTATTTTTTATATGTGTATTCGCAATCCCCTGATGCCTTTCACTCCTCTTAGTTTGTTTTGCATTAGAGTTGTTTAAGTTAAATTAACTCAACTAATTTTGCATATTTACTATGTCAATTTTGGTTTAAAATTCTTTGAACTTTTATGAATCATCATAGCTGTGTATAGTATATAAAGGTTGTACTTAAAAATATTTAAAGGAATCATATAATACAAATGCAGTCATATAAATATTGAAATAATCTCATACGATTTGGTGGTATGCATGAACATTTTTCATAGAAATCATTATGCAATTTTTTATATTGAGTAATAAAAAATTATTTACTTTTGAATATTTTCTCAATGTTTAAGATATTTTGAAAATTTAGAAATGCTTTTTCTGCTTTAAATATTTTTTTATTATACATATTGTTGCTGTCCATGTTTTCCAAATATATCTGTTGCTCTGAATATGTCTGTCTATAATATAATCTTATAAAATTTGGCCGTATCTTTTTAAGTTATATTGAAAAATGTAAAATTTTCTTTAACAAATTCATAATTTTTAACAGTAGGGTTCTTTTCAAATGCCTTTTATAATTGTTTTATTAAAAATTTTAGTTGCCTTTTTGTTAGATATACTACATATACCAAAAATATATAGTTTTAATACCAAATCTTCAAGAACACTTTTATTTTATCATTTCAAAATATTTTTGAGTTTAAAAAAATGTGGACCAAAGAGCTCACACTTGAAAGAAAAATTAAAAAATGTTTTATCACAAAACTTATTTCCAATAAAACAAAAAAAAATAATGGATAAAATCAACATTTCTAAACGATCTTTCAAACTCCCTGTGATGAACTTTGAATTTGAAACCCTGTAGATCACTTTGTTGACAAATATGATTTTGACAGCTGAGTTTCCTCTCTAGGTCTTTCTCAATCACAAAATATTAAAATCTATTTATAACAAAACATACATATTTGCATCGAAGTAAGATAAAGAACCAAATTTCACATTTCCAAAGTCGATGTGATCAACTTTGACAACCTGTAATTCGCTTCATTTACAAGACTTCCTGTATAATTTTGTCTTTTTTTAAACCAATTTCATTTAAATGAAATTTGTGCTTTCCAAAGTGTTTGCTGGGTGGACGCAAAATCATTTCTAAAGTAAACTTGCATATCATTTGAATAAACCAAAAACAAGAAAGCATTTCAAATTATTAAAAAATAATTTGTTCCAATTTCAGTTAAATATATTCACATTATTATTTGTTGGTTTGTTTGTTTGTTTTTGCAACTCGTGCAGTAGTTATGAAATAAATTCTTATCAGTTGTATGAATGAGTATAATTTCCAAGCAGCAGTGTGAAGAAATATTAATTTATGAATTAATTGAGGTTTTACGTTCTTGATTTAAAATATTTGAGAGTTCAATGCTAAATGTTAATGAAATGTTGGATTATGATTTTGGTTCTTTTTTTTTTCATTTTATATTTTAAAACTAAAAATGATGATAATTATAGCAAAGTAAATTTTTTAGAATTTTTAGTAAATTTCTTATAAAATTCGGGATAAAATTATGAATATTTTGTTTTTTTTTTTTATCGGAAAGGTGAAACATGGCAACAAAATGCTAGCATATATTTAGGCTGTAGTTTAAATTATTAGTTGGTATATGCTTACTAGGGTACGTATAAAGTATTAAGAAAATAATTTAAACATATTATTCAGAGATCTGCATTTAACATTTAATTTTGCGTGTACTTTGATGTGCGGCAAATAACTTTGACGCCGGTTAACTAAAGGAAACGCACAAAAAAATCACAACCATTAAAAAAAGCCAACTAATGAAAAACATGAAAAATAAGGACATCCACAATAACAAAATGAAATATATATGTTAAATATGTATATGCTAAAAAGTAATAATAAGAAAATAAAGAAAAATTGAAAGTTATCCTTAGAAAAAGACCTTGAACCCATAAAAAATCATGTCATATAATAAATATGTGTATGTATGTATATACTTACATACATACAAACTTATATATGTACATAGATATGTATATAAGTACTTTGTATATATTAAATATATAGAATATAAATAACATTACACTGTTAAGTATGTATACAAAAACAGACACACAAACTCAAATACAGTATTATAGAAAAAAGGAAAATAAAAACAAACAAATAAACAAAAATAAGGCCAACTGTAGTACTACTATATATACATATGTATGTATATACTCATATACATACGTATATATAACAAAAACAATAATTTCCTTGGTCTTGAATCAACAAAAAACATTTTCTCCCCAAACACGAAATTCATTTCAAATAATAACAAAGACAACAATGAGAAAAAGACGAAGACGAAATCATCGTAAACGCGCCAAATCGTTTAACGACTTCAAAAGGAGTGCAACTTATACATACTCTTCTAAACACAGCGAACCAACCCCCAACCACCCACCTACACACTCACTCACTACTGACTACAATAGTAGTGTTGGAGGAAAATTATCGACATTTTCTTGTGAATGGTTTTTGCTTTTGAACTTTTGGTCCATAAAAACATCTTAAGGAAACACGCAGCTGGAGGGTGATATTTTATTTATTTTGTTTTTCATGTCTATATACTTTGCCATTCAAAAAGAGTGGGTACTATTTATTCATCTCTGACAGGTATAGAGTAGATGAAATGAAATAAATAAACACAACCAACAACCGGCAAAAGAAAATATCTTAAAACTGTAAAAATGCACGCAATGTTAAGTTTAGGAAAATAATGTACCAACAACAAAACGAAAATAAAGTACCAACAGCAAAAAGTTTACGAAAAAGGACAATTTATAAGGTTTTTGGGACTTATTTATTCTATGCTTTAGTAATAAATTATTGTCAGAAAGACATTCAACAAAAAATCAACTGGAAGATAACTTTAACAGATGCAATTCTGGAGAAATGTCATATATGTAGAACTAGAATTCTTTTGAATATTTAACACCGACATTTTTATTTAAATTGACCAACGGACTCTATTGTTATACTTTTGTAGGGGCAATATTATTAGGCCAAGCAAGGACATTTGTTAGATTTCAATAGATTAAAGAAGTCCTAAGCTGAACCACCTAAATAATCTTTTGTGCAGCCCTACGTTTCACTGTAACAGGTTGAATTCTCAAATTCAGCACAAAATCCCTTGGGACAACATGCCACCTCCATGATATTTCGTACTACATGACTAGAGTTTTGGAAATTCCGCAAAAATTTTCAATTCCGAAATCCCGGGAAATTGTGCAAGAATTCCCGGGAATTATTTTCCTTAGTTTTATGTGATGTTTTTTGAACTTGACTTTTTCTAAAAGTTGAGTAAAGCTCCAAAACAAATGCAGAAGATTAATACAACAAAAAATATTTAACCGAAAACGACAAATAACAAGTTCATTAGACCCTATCATCCCAAAGAATACTTATATTCATTATTTAGAGAGTACTAGCGATAACAGAAACCACAATGTCCTGTAAACAATACCGTTAGTATCCTAGGTCGTCCTTACCATAGCTTCTGGGCATTGCTCTTCAATGGCGAACAAGCTCCGATTCAATCTAGGATACAGACGTTTCTCTGACATATCATATTCCAATGAAGTAAGGGTTCAGTAAGTAGAAATTTAAATGTTCGAAAATTCTCCTTTTTGTTTCAACCATAGAGAAAACACATAGAGGGGAAACTCTCCTGCCAAAGACCTAACTCAATTGTCAAAAACCTAAGTGGTGAGAATGTATTAGTAAAAAAAACTATTGTGCTGTTTTTCTATAGCGAATGAGCGTTTTGAGTAGACGTTTTATATGTATTTTGTTTTTGTTACAATAATAAAACACATGTTAAATTTCCACTCAAAGTACTCGTTCGCTATAGAAAAACAGCACATATGTGAAAACAAAAACAACACTCGTATGTGTAACTTTTTTGAGTAATTTTTTTGTTTGAGTTTTTTTCGAGTTTCCGCTCTATGTTCTCTATGGTTTCAACTATAGAACCCTAGTACAAAGCATAAGTTTAACCTATTCTGTGAACCAACTTGATCAGCTACTTCGTATCACCAAGTCCCCTTGAACCACTATACAATATTGGTATACGAAAAGTTCTAGGCAATACAACTCTCTTATACATATTTCCAAAAATCTTGAAATTTTGTTAAAATGAATAACAAAAAGGTACAATTCCTTCGTTCCATTGGTACGAATTTCATTGCGCATCCCTGGGAAATCAACTTATTTCACGCATAACACGAGAGGAGGAGTAGTAAAAGAACAAATTTCATGCTTATATAATAATTTACCAACAAAAATAATGTTTTCTTGTTTGGCAACTTTTTTGCGCTTTGTTTATGGGGCACTTGTTGTATTTTTTCTTGAAACTTTCTACTTAAGAAAATTTGAAATGACAGGTCGACAGTTGTCAACACACACACACACAAACAGTCAAATAATGTTACTACCTAACAGCCAAATAAAAAAACTCTATGATTTACAGATCTATTGCTTGATTTTTTTGTCGTTAAAGAAAAACTAAACTAAACTGAAGAATATGTAAGTGAAAGTGTATTGGAAAACACAAAAACAATTTTTGGAGCAAGAAAAATCCTTTGGGGAAAATGTGGGAAAATTGAACAGCTGTCAACTGTGTGCGTGCTAGTACACTTACACACACAGCACACTTATATACACATACATAAATATCCTGCTGTTAGAGTAATTGTTTTTGAATTTTTCAACAATTCACAGGCTTACCCTCCTCCCTATGTGCAGCAGTTTTGAGAAAAAGTACTTGTTTTTACATTTTTTTCTTTAAAGTTGTTAAGAAAGGTTTCTATGACAGCTTAGGATTATACATATTTAACCAGAAATAGGCGTTTTAAAAGCAATACATACAAGAATATAAACATAAAGCATAATTTTAGATTCTTTTAAATAGAACAAATTTTAAGAATCCTGCTGTAAACTGAAAGTTATACCAAATATTTTTAATTTTTTTTTCCAGGCACAGTTTTTAAGGCTCACAAATTAATATTGGCAGCATGCTCGAAAAAGTTTGCCGATCTCTTCGAGACCACACCCACAAATGGCCAATGTGTGGTTATATTAGAGGCTACATCGTCCGATAACATGGCTGCTTTGCTGGAGTTTATGTACAAAGGTGAAGTGCATGTATCACAAGAGGCTCTCAACAGTTTTCTGAAATCTGCCGAAAATTTACAGGTTAGTTAAACAGCAATTAAGCTTGAAATCAAATTTCTACATGAAAGGATTTGTTGTGTGTTTTATTTAGGTAAAAGGTTTATCAACAGAAACAGGCCGTTTGGCAGCACAACAAGCCCAACAACACATTGAGTCTTCGGCTCTGGAATCGCCCAATGGTCGCCGTAGCATACGCAACAGCATAAGCGGCGGCAATGGCAATCTTAGTGGTTCCGGCCTTGGTGCTGGCAATATGAACAGTCCCGCTGGTGGCATTAATGCCCCGGGCGGCGGTGGAGGCGGCGGTATAGGTATGCCGGATCGCTGTCCTAGTACTGGTGGCATTGTCACAGGTCCCCCCGGCGCCGTAAATTTTGGTAGCAACAACAATATAGGTGGTGGTTCTGCCGCTGGTCTAGGTAGTGGTGCTGGCGCCGCTCACCATCTCGGTGGTTCTACCAATAGTTTGAAACAAGAATGCGATTCCCTTATGCACCCGAGCAGCTCAACGGTGGGAGCTATGCCTTCATATGTGCCGCCCATGTATCATCGTCCCATGTCCTATGAACCACTGCGCAAGCGTGCCCTCCGTAGCCCCTATGCCGAACAGGAAGTCCGTGGTAGTGTGCTACGCGATGGCTCCAAAAATCCTTCAGAATGTCCCAGTCCCATAAGCAAACCTCCCTACCACAGGCCATCGTCGAGCGCCTCTTCAAACGCACCTACCGAAGCAGACACCATGCACTCGGAGAGAGCATCACCGCAGTCAAGGTGACTTTTTGTGATATTTGAGATGAAAATAAAAGAATGTAATTTTAAGTAAAATGAATATTTTGGAATATATTTACAGCCGTTTTGATAATCACAGTCCCAGCACTACGGGCGGCAATGGTAATGTGCCCAGCAGTTTGGATAGATCTGTGAAATCGGAGCGTAACAATGGCAGTACAAAAGAGGCTAATAACGATGATGATCATGACGATTTGGACGAATCAAGAGAAGTAAGTTTGTCTTTGCTAATTAATGAAACAGAATAAAAATTAATTTTGTTTAATGTTTGTTTGTATTTTGTAGAATTGTGCTGAAGATTTAAGAGTGAAATTGGAAAATTCAAATTACTCACCTCCACCACCACCCACCTCAATTACCTCACCCACCACACCTAGCGCTTTGTTGGAGAGTCTAAAGAATGCTGATGGTACATTACCCGGCAGTTTAGCGGCTTCAATAGCTCCCGCCGATATGTTAAATGTCTGGAATGCCACTAAATTGAATAATAAAAACAGTGGCATGGTGAATACAGCTGATGGTGAGTAATAAATGCAAATAAAGCATCCTAACAAATGCAAAAACTGAAACTTAAATGTAGTAAACAATTGGCTAAAACGTATTTTTCAAAATTTTCCTCTTTTTTTTGGGTAAACTTAACTTTAAAGGCAAAAAACTCAAATGCTTGTATTGCGATCGTTTGTATGGTTACGAAACAAATCTAAGAGCCCACATACGACAACGCCATCAAGGCATACGAGTTCCCTGTCCATTCTGTTCGCGCACCTTCACCCGTAACAACACCGTACGCCGTCACATTGCTCGCGAGCATAAACAAGAGATCGGTTTAAGTGCTGGCGCCACCATTGCACCAGCATCGGTAGCTGCCGCTGCAGCAGCGGCCGCGAATCATTCACAATAGGATGCGGCCGCAACAGCGGCGGCAGCAGTAGTTATGAGTGCACAAAAGGAAGAGGCTAAACAACGTAAACGTAAATCATTGAAAATGGCATTGGAGAAATGCATGCAGAGGCGGGAAGCGGCAACCACAACAACAAACAACACCACCACAACAACTACACATACAAATATGATGAACACATCTTTAGCAATGTCCACATTTACTTCGTCCTTATCATCTACAGTTACCACAACAGTGGCTAATCTATCTACAACAACATCAAGAGATATGTTAAGTCCAGAGGTTTCGTTCAATCTTCTAGCTAACAAAGGCCCCGAAGTGACCTCCACCCCTCAGAAATTGGCAAAAGATTATTCCACCCATGAAATGGAAATTTTAGAAACCACCGAAACCGAAACATCCCTGGATACATCCGCCGAGGTTAATGCCTCAGATATGTGTGAATCCAGGGAAGAAGAGGACTTGGAATCAGAAACTTCCATTAATAGTACAACTGCCAAAGAAACCACACAACAACAACAACAGGAGGACAAAATCATGGAGCAGTACGATGACAAACCTCTTGATTTTACTAAATCACCCACAAAAAAACTTCAAAATGATGATAACGAAGCTAAAGATGTTGAAGAATATTTAAAATCAACTGCCGTTATTAAAGAAATTAAAACGCCCTCGAAAGATAATGATAATGAACAGGTTAAGGATAATGACCTGAAAAATGCCGCCTCTTTAAAAGAAAACTAATTGCACTCGTCAAACAAAAATTTAAAACTACTGTTGCAACTGCTGTTGCTGGGTAAAAAAACTAAAACTGAAACCTAACAAACTCAACAAATAAGTTTGTAGGGCGTTAATAGCATATGAAAAACGCCAAAATGATAAAATGTTCTAAATCTAAACTAAAGCCTAAAAGCATTTTATATTTTAATTTTCTGTTTGTAAAAATAATAGTGTTTTCTTTATTAGTTTATATAAAAAAGAAAACCAACCATTTAAATACTTTTCGTTTTCTAAACAAATTTTTATGTTTATTGTTGTTTCAAACTAATTAAATAATAATTTTTAAAAAAATATGAAATCGTTAAAAGAATTATAGTCAAAGAAAGTAATAATACTATAAAACAAAAACAAAACAAAGAAAAAATAAGTGAATCCGACTGAAAAATCGTTTTCAGGGTGCTAATTTTTTTTTAAATGGAAATAAAAAATAACTTATGTATTTTTTATACAAATTGAAAAAGGAATAATACGAAACAAATGCAAAAGATATTAAAGTGAACTTCTTTTTTTTTAAACAAAAAACATGAATTTACATATTGAAATTAAAGTAAAAAACAAATTGATTAAAACAAAAGCCTTACGAGAGAAACAAAACAAACATACAAACAAAACGCAGAAGAAAATAGTTTAAAAAAATTGAGTAACTTAATTAAACAAAAAAAAAAAACAAAGTTTGAACGTTTTTGGATTGATTATGATTATAATTTTTAGTTCTTTACATTATTTTGTTAAACGAAAACTATATAGAAAAAAACAAAACAAGAAAATCAAATGCAATAATTTTCCTTTAAATTAATGAAAAAACAAAACATACAAAACTTCAACTTAAAGAAAACACTTACATACTTACATACAAACAAATACACAGCAACATTACAAAAGTACCTTAAAAGCGCAACTGGAAATAATCAAAGCAACAATTAACAAACAAAAACTAAACTAAACAAACAAACAAAAAATAGCAATTTGCAATAGTCTTTTATAAACCAAACTGCAATAGAAACAATAATAGCTAATAATACATTAAAACAATTTACAATTTTTCTTATTATTATTTTTTTAAATAATGTAAAAAAGTAACAACAAACAATGCTTCCATAAATTCAAATTACACACAGTACAACTTCTTTTGTTTTAAGAAAAACAAGAGCAATTGTTATAAACATTGAAAGATTTTTCTTTTCTTTTTTTTTCTTTTAACACAGCAACCTTAAAAGTATTTTATTTTTATTTTTCATTTTTATTTAATTCTATTTTTTTTTAGTTTTAAAACACTCTCACACTTCACCACAAGTGTCATTATTACCTACATACATACAACATACAATACATAATTATTAATTACAACATACAATAGCTTCATTATTTTTATTATTATTATTTAAAAAAAATAGAGCAACAAACAAACAAGCAAAGAAAATAGTTATAAACAATTTAAACAAAAGTAATAGTAACCACAAGTACCTGCAATAACTTAATATGAATACAATATTTTCGTTAATTTATTTTAATTTAAAAAACAAAAAACATACACCTACAAAACTAACAAACAAATAGTCAGAGCTTAGAAAGAAGTTTCCTTCATCATTCTTATACTATTCTTATACTTCGTTTGTATATATGGTAAATATAAAAATAATCTAAGTTACTTCCCAGCTCTGTAGGCGACATTACAAAACACAAACCGTTAGAATTCTATTTTGTTTTCTGTTTTATTATTATACAAGAAAACATACCTCCCCTCCCCCTATATCTTTTGGCCAACTCAAAAATCGTTTATAAAAAAAACAGCAAATCTTTTCAATACTTTTTTCTGGATTTTATTTTTATAAAAATTAAATATTGGAGTAGTAAACCTATGCTTTGTTTGAAGAAAATCAGGGAAATCTGATTAGAATCTGTCAAAATCACTTCAATTCGATTGTGTGGTCTTCATGTTCGAAACGGATTTGAAACTTTCAAACATTTTGTTTCAATTTAAGATACCATGAAGCATTAAAGATTTAAAATTCAAGAAGAATTTCTATAACGATATATTTGTTTCGATTACTACGGCTGGTTAATTCATAATTTGATTCGAAACATACACTTTTGAATTGTAGTGTATTTAACCTACTAATTTGAACATTTTCATTTTCGAATCGAGTTTCAAATCATTCAAAATAACATGGTAACATGGATATAAATTAAATTTTATGGGGATTTGAAAATAAACCATTTGAAAATTTAAATTCGAAAACCAAAAAATTTCGTTTCGAAATTGATTTGGTAATTCCATTATAAAATTAAAATATTGGAATTTGGAATGGTATCGAATTGCCGAGCAATGCTCAATGCTTTTGAATCGCCCCTGTATAGGAATTTCAATAAACAATATTGATTATTTCGATTTGAATGATCAAATTTACAAATTTTATGAAAAGTTCGAAAAAGGTTCTATAATTCAATTTGAAATTCGAACATTTAGAATTTATATTATCAATATATTATAATGCTGTATTGATTTCGTAAAGAATTACTATTAAAAATTCATTCATGCAATTAGAGAGTAATCTCCGTGTTTCAAATCAACATCCCTTAGCTCTCTAAAAATCGTAAGAAAACTTTAAGGCAATCGATTCGGAAACTGTTCCAAATGAAAATTTGATTAAGGACAAATCGTTAGACAAATTTTAGGGATTTTTCTTAAAAATCTGCAATAATGCTTATTAGAGATTAATTAGGAAAAAAAGAAAAGCAGAGGCAGTAAAAGTAGGTGTTAAAACTCCTATTCACAATAAGATTTCCCTAATTTTGCTTAGTTTTACTACTCTACATTACATTTTGACTCTAACAGCAAAATTTCCAACAACTTTGGCATTCAAAATTCAACGAAAACTCAAAATAAAAAAATAACCTGGTAAAAGTGAAAATATAAAACTATAATTTTCTATTATTTCCAAAACAAACAACAACAACACAACAAACTATTAAAACAAGAATTGGTAAATTGGGTGCCTCTATAATTATATATAAAAAATATTTAAAAAAAAGTAGTTAAATTTTTTTATTAAATAAAATATTAAATAATAAACAAACTTAAGAAAATATTTAAATAAAAAAAAAATAACCACCATTAAACATTAAATAATAAAAAAGAAAACGCAGATATAGTTAACAAGAATAAAATACAATTCAAAAACGTTCATGGAAACTTGTTAAAAATTTAAACAAAAAGAGAAAAACATAATTAAATTAAACAAAAATTAATATTAGTTTATTTTTTTTTAATTGAACAGGAAAAAATCAAAACAAAATCCCCTTTGGCACAAACACACCCTTTGGAAAACATTTTTCACAAAAAACAAAACAAAAACAAAAAAACAATTTAAAACTTTTATAGATTTTTTAAATTTATAAAAATTTTAAATATTTCTAACAACTACAACTTTACCAACAAAAACAAAATTCAAAATTGCATTTTTCGGCTTAAAAAATAAATTAAATTGATTTTTTTAAATAATTTTTTTTCTTTTTCAAAAAAGCAATATTTTTTTTAAAAAATTAGAAGAAAAATATGTAAATTACGCTTTTCATTATTTACGATTTTTCTTTCATTTTTTTTTTTTTTTTGGAAAAATATTAATTATAAAACTTACTTAAATATATTAAAACAAAATAATAGTAATATAATTTTCTTTTAACAAAAAAATACAAACATACATGTATAATAATATAACAATTATATAGTAATTTATAAAAAATATATACATACATACATATATATATAAATAAACAAAAATATTTTATAAAATATATTCAAATATATATAGTATATCCAACGTTATGTTTCTGTGAACCTTAAAGAAGCCTTTAAAGAAAAAACAAATAACTTCAACAACAAAATCAGTTAAAAATTCATCACTCAATAGCCAAATATAATGTTTTTATTTTTGTTTCTTTTTTACCTTTATAAGACAAATATTTAAATGTTTAAAAAAAGAGTTTAAAATTTTTAACAATTTAATTTTTAAAAGAGTTCAATGGATAACTGAGAGTATATCGTTAAATAATCGATCCATAATGGACCATAACTCTAGCAATGTTCGTTTGTCTCGAAAAAAGTAAAAAAGAAATGACATCATTTAAAATAACAAAAATAAAACAATATTTCATTACATTGTCTATATACAGGGTATTAGCACAAATAATATAATAATAATAATTAAAAGATCCTTTGTAAAGCAACAAAAAATCTTTTAATTTCTTATTAAACGCAATAGTTTCAATGCAAAAATAGTTTTCAAACCAAAAATCTTCCCAAAAGGTCCAAATCATTTTTCAAAACATCCAAGAAATCGATGAAATCAAAAAAAGAATTTAAATTTATTCTTCTTTGGATCTTTATTAAGGGTTTATTTGACAGTAAAACTACTTATCATCAACTTGAAATCAAACTTAATTAAATTTCATTTTTTGTTTTATTAATTATTGAAACATAAACATATACAATTTCTATAAATTAAAATAAATATGTAATAATAATGATAAATATAAAAAAAAAACTATAAACCATTTGTTCTGTGATCAGCAAACATAAATTCAATAATAAAAATCATAAACCTTATAAAGTTTCTAATTTTTATTATTGAATGTAATTTGCATATTATTATTTTTAATCCTTAATATTAAACATTTATATAATAATTATTTTCCTTTGTTTTTTTGTTAAGTAATATAATTTGTAATTATATACACAATTTTTTTTTATAAATAATTTGCTCGAATTAAATGAAAAACGAAAATAATTGAAAACAGTAAACAGCAATATTTCAAAACAAAAAAACCAAGCAAACCACAAATAAAACACTAAAAGTTTGTATTCATTGTTTAAACAATATTAGCAACAACAATAAACAAAAAAAACAACAACAACCGTTAAATTACCTCAATTAATTATTTAAGTTAATTTTAAAAAACTTTATTATTTTTTTTTAATAAATTTTCAAAACTTTATGGAAAAAATCATTTGTTTTTAGCCAACTAGTTTCTACACAAATATTTGTTTTATAAAATATTAAAACATTACTTTAACGTTCTCAAGGAGTCTGAATTTTTTATTATTTTATAAGGATACGCTAGAGTGATTTTATAATATTGTATAATTCTTTAATTTTCCAGAAATTTAGTTTTGTATAAACAAATGATTTGTTTTTGTTTCTATAAAGTTTTTGAATTCAATATTTTTGTTAATTATTATTACTTTTTATTTTTGTGTTTATTTTAGTTTTTAAGCTAATTTAGAGTTAAATTTTAATTTTAGTTTATTTTGTTTTCAAAACAAAACGCACAGGAACTCATATACCTCAGAATTGTTGTAAATTATTATTATAATTATAATTTGTTTATGTTTAATATTAATAACTAATGCATTAATTTCTTTCATTTTATGTTATTTTATAGTTTATAAAAATAACCACTCCCCCCATAAACATACAACTTCGGAATTAAAGAGTAAAGCTGGCTTTGAATAATTTTCAAAATTAAATTCTATTTTCATTAAATAGAAATTTATTTAATAGAGACTACTTTCGTTAAATTACCAAAAATTTCAGAAAATGCTAAAAGTTTAATTGTTATATAATAATTTGATTGCAGACCTGTCATATATTTCGTTCGGAATGGTTTCAATGCCATAATTATTATTCCGCTGGCTTTTATTTAGCTTCTTTAGAATCCCTTTGATATTTATTAATTCTGCGGAGGAGTTATCATGTAATTCTATTCAAAAGAAAACATTTTCGAAATACAGATACGAAACAATCGCACAGTTTTAAGATTTAAATTTTGGCAACAAATTCAAACGATTTTTTTTTTTAAAGAAATTTACAAATGTGAGAACAGAGCTTCGAATTAATTAATTCATTCAATTTCAGCTCAATTCACTAAAATCTTAATTCGGAATTAAAAATTGTCAGCTAAATCATTTCATAAATCCATTCCCAACATCTTTCTCTGCATCATTTAAATGGAATTCATTCATTGTTGACCACTTTTGAGTGATAAATTTTTTTGTTAATTTAAATCTTTTTTTCTTCATTTAATTTTGTTTTTGTTTTGCTATTAATCATTAGCAAAATGAATGAAACAAATTGACTTATAATAGATTTGAATTAAAGAAAAATTTAATCAATCAATAAATTGTTAAAATTGTAATGGATTTTAATTCAAGAAAATTTTAATGATTCAATAACGAATTACTTCTATAAAGAATGAATTAACCAATGAAAGAATTCAATATATTTGAAATGCAAGGAAATTAAGCCTATGAATTAATTCATAATGAATTCATTAACGTAATGGTTAAGATATAAAATTTGTTTTAATTTCGAAAATCGATTAAGAATAAATTCTTTATAAAAATGTGTAAGTTAAAAACATTTTAATTCGAAAGTGGTTTCTTTCGAATCGAATTACAAAGTATCCCCCAGTTTTTCAAGTGGAATTGATATATGCTTGTTAGAACATTTTTCATTTTCGAATCGTGTTACGGAGTAGAACGCTGAAAGGAGGTTCATTCCGAAAAATATCGTTTCTTTTTCTAAAAAAGCAATATACAGAATTAATAACAATTTCGATGTGAATCGAATTCTGTGACAGGGAGTATCGAGTAAGTCTGTCTCTTGATATAACAAAATTTAAAGCTTTAACAAAGCAAAGTCATTTCTATAACAAATTCACAATTAAATTAATTATGTCCCTGCCAGCTTTAAACACTTCTTCTGAATATCATCCACCAACATTTTTTTTCTCACTCTCACTTTCTCAATAAAAAAACAAACAATGAATATAATTCAAACTGAAACAATAAAACAGCAATTTTAAAACTAAGAAAAATCGAAACCTAAAGACAGACATAAAACAAACTCAAAAACTGCAATAGTAACTGAACTACCTCAAAATAAAAACTGCAATAGATGAGACTAATTAACATAAAAGAAAAAAACAATAACAATTAAAAAACATAAATGTTAAATAACAATAAATTTAATTTTCCTTTTTATTTTTTCTTTTAAAACATAATTATTTTAATATCTTCAATAAAAATTAAAAAAAAAACATAAAAAACTTTTCTAAGTAAAGTGGTGACTAATCAATCATAAATTATATTTTTTGGCCCTTAAAACAAAAATGCAAATTTTGAATTATTAATTTCTAAAACAAAACAAAAACAAAACTTTTAGGCTTGACATTAACAACAATATTTACAAAGAACTTATGTAAAAAATCGCTAAAACAAAAACACAACTTTGGATTTTAAACAAAATTATTAAAAACAAAAAAAACATTTTGGCTATAATTATAAAAAAAAACATAAATACTTTTTAAAAATTATAAAATATTTAGGCATTAATTAAAAAAACAAAACAAAAAATCTATTTCATTAAACAAAATTATGATTAATACAAACAAAACATAAAAGATTTGGATGTAAAATTTAAAAAAAAAAAAACAAAAACAAAATACTTTTGGCTAAATATTAAAAATATAAATTTTAAACACAAGCAAGCGTTTTATTTAGATAGGTTTTTGTAAATATTTTTGGCAAAATTATTACTATTTTCAATTATTATTTTCACATACTACTATTAAGCATATAAAATATAAAATTAATGAAGAATAAATATTAAACTAACTGTAGAAGAAAAAGAAAACAACATTTTCGCAAAATACAAAGAAATTATTTAAGCATACAAAATTCTTAACAAAAAAAAAAACATGTAAAAAATATTTTATGTTTTAAATAAATAAAAACAAAACAAAATAATAAACAAGTATACTATATATAAATAAAAAATTAAAATCTAAATTTAAACCTTTTTTTATATACCTACATATATAAAAAAAGAAAAAAATTATTTTTGGCAAAATGAAAAAAAAAACAAAAACCAAAATTAAGGTTAAAAATCTACAACCATAGAAAAATTTTTATTAAAAAAAAACAAAAATCTTACCCCAAATGTTTGGCTTTATGAATTTTATAAACTTCTTTCAGGTCTTTTCGAAAATTCTAAAGGAGTTTATAACAAAATTTTTATTAAAACAAAAGTAAATAAAAGAAAATAGTTAAAATCTTAAAATAATTTAATTGTTTAGGCTCTAAACCTTAGAAAACAAGAAAAATACAACCCTCAAGGTTAAAAAAAATCTAAAAATTATTAAGAAAATTCTTTATATAAAAATAATTAATTATTAATAATTAAAAAAAACAAAACAGAAAAAAACTTACAAAAATATACGTATAATCCTTACAAAAAGTAAAAAATTTATAAATTTAGGCATTAAATGTAAAATTAAAATTTTAAGAAAAAAAAACAAACCAACAACCTCCCCTACTTTTGAATTGAAAAAGCTTTTCTTAACCAAGAGAACTAAGCTTAAAAATAATTTCTTTGTAAACTTTCAAAAAAATCATAAAAACAATCTTAAAAAAGAAATGTCGCCATTTTGCAAATAAACCCTTCAACAATTAATAATAATAATTTACCTTTACCGTTAACTGCAAACATTGGTATTTTTTTTTAAAAAAAACTATATTTAAAAAATAATAAACCCTAAACCCACCCTTTATTATTTAAATTCTACAAAAAAAACTAAATTATAAATAACTAATTTTAACCCTCAACCAAACAAACTAAATAACAATAAAAATCATTTCTTTTTATTATTATTATTAATTAAATACATAATTAATATAAACCTATAACTATATATTTTGTAAATTGTATAATTTTTTTCTTTCTTTCTATTATATTTTCAAAATTTTGTTTATATGTTGTAAAAATTAGTTTTTAATATTATTTTTTTTATAATTTTTAAGGAAATTTTGTTAAAAATAAAAAAAAAACATAAAATACGTACAAAAATAAAATCTATAAAAAAGCAAATAAAATTTAAATTAAATTTAAAAAAAAAACACACACACATTTTGTTAAATCAATTATTTTTGTTAAAAACTTTTAATTTCTTTTGTTTATTTTTTAATAAAAATAGAAGAAAAAAAATCATAGAAAAAAATAAAATACAAAATTACTTTTTGATTACTTTTTTTAAAAAAAGTCTGTTAATAACAGTCTTGTCCGTAGAATCTGTCTATAACATTTATTTCATTCAAATAAACATTTGTAGTGATGGGCAAAATAATAGTACAACAGGGTGAATTTGACAAGTATTTGATAAAAATTACAGTAGTTTTGGATTAATTGATTTTCCAAAAAATCTCAGGTTTTGATGCAATTATCCGATAAATTATTAGAAACTTTATAACATTGTTAAGAAACTTAACAAAATCGAATAAAATGAACTAGAATTTAATTAACTTCGCATACAAATATGAAAAGTAAAATTACCATAAAGTCTCCTAATATATTTGCATAATTTCAAGATTCTGGTTCATATTATAGAAAATTTAAAAAATAAAATTAGATCTTGTATGTCGGTAAATGAAATACTTTATTTAAAATACATATTAAAAAATTATCTCTTGAACACCCGTCTTGGAAATTTCAAAATACTCAATTTTGCCAGATATATGTCTCAAACTATTCAAATCAGTGTTCATGTGCTCAAGAAAAAAAATGTTTAAAAAAAGCACCAAACTATTTACTCGAATTTTGGTCGAATTCCAAATAACTCACTGTTAGTTAATTTTTGTATGACTGGAGGAAGCAAATTTTTAGTACCTTTTGTTCTCCATTGAGATAATAAAAATTTTAGTACCATAGTCAACTTATGGGATTAATAAAAAAACTACCAAAAATAAATAAAAAAATACGAAATTTATATTTGGTTCTTTTTGATAAGTAAATAAGACGATTTAAAATTAATTTCTTTGTTTATTGGCTTAAAAGATAAATAGGATGCCAATTACTAAAAATTGCCAAAATTACAGTTTTTAAACGTTCTCTTTACTAAAAGGTACGAATTTCGAAAACACATGTCTGCTACTTTTATACCCACCATCAAAAAAGATGATTTTTTCATTCCGTTTGTAACATATCGAAATATTGGTAGTAGAACCAAAAAGTATATATATTCTACGTCCTCATAAGATTCTAAGACGATCTTGCTATGTCCGTCCGTCTGTTGAAAATACGATGGAGCACAAACAAAAAGAGCTAGCCCAATGAAAATTTCCACAAATACTCCTTGTTGATAAGACTTGTTTGATATTGAAAATGGGCAATATAGTCCCCATAAAAATGTCTCCCCGGAATACAGTTTGACCAGTGATAAATATGTTGATTATGCGGCAATCCTGATCAAATATTGCACAAATTAGTTGTAAGTAGTCCGAAATTATACTGTAAATTATGATGGAAATTATCCGATTTTGTCCCTAGTCTACAACAAGGTCATCCTCAGAAAACGGCTTGAACATTCATAATTGTCTTAAAATAATTAATATCGCGATGAAATTGGATATAAACTAGTTTTATATAAACCTTGATCTTTCTAACAACGTTTGTGAGGATCAGTCCATAATTGATCCTATCCCCTATATCAGAAAAATATTTTATTGTTGCTTATTGATAGTGGGTATAAGATTCGGCAAAAACCGAATATAACACTTTTCCTAGTTTTAATATCGTTACCTTAATATAGAAAGGCCCTAACTCGAGTTTTTTTTTTGGAAGCCCAGATTTTCGTTTATTTGATAAATGGTCCGCTCATATATCATATTTATCCAAAAAATCACGACTTAAAAAACATGAGTTAGGGTCTTTCTGTATTAAGGTGACGATATGTAGTAGCTTTTATTAGACATAATTGTTTCAAACGAAGAATATTGTGAATAAATTCCCGGTTCAAAAATCGTGTTTTTCATTGTACTTATAATAAAATAACTAGTTTGTTTTCCAGTTCAAAATGTTTAATTTTTCTGCTAAAAATAGTTTAAAAAAATTCGATAAACGAAGAATAATTTTGGGTTTCGCTTTTGAGCTATGAAAAATAGGAGTTTCGGTTAAAACCGAACACAAAACTATACTATATCAATTGCAAATAGATTGGGTACCAAAGTATTTAATATTACAAACTTTTTTGTGAGACTTTGTATTAAAAATATATTTTCAATAAAATTAAGCCTTTTTAGAAAGTTTTTTTTTATTTACTACGCTACCCCATATTAATATAAAAAAAGGTAACGTACTGTCGGCTATTAGGTTTCGGATCGGATCGACATTTCGTTAATATTTGGTGTTTGAGATATATGTATGTGGTCGAATATCGAAACTTTTTTAAAAAAAGATTTTGTAAAATGAAACAATGCAGTAGAACTATAGATAAATTTAGAAGTTCTAAAAGTACTATCACGTTTCAAATTTTTAGCAAATGTTTATTATAATTCCCGAGTTCTATATGGGGGTTATTGTGTCAAATATTTTAACAATGTACATGAACCTTACTTTAGTCCCTTTAAAAAATACTATTCTCTTTTACATATGTACATACATATATGTAGAAATAAAATGGAATTGATGTCCACTATGTAAAGGTGCCTTTGCCTGGCCCTGAAAAAGATCCAGAATCGAGCTCTAAAAACTTTAAATTAATTCGGCAATTAATTATTTACTTAATCACCCATTTCGCGAATCAATATTTCACATGAAATATGTTCACTTTTCCCATTTTTCATTCGTAAATTTTGTTCACGTGGAAAAATTTCCCATATTGTGAAATTTTTTTATGAAATTTTGTAAACCATGAACAGCTGTTGTGAACAAAATCAACTATTGTGAATGAAAAGTTCAGGGGAATATCACTATAGCAATTTTCCCTTCGATGGAAACGGATATTTCATGGGAACATGAATTCCACATGTTTTTCACGATAGGGGTGAATATTTGGCTCTGTTTAGGTCGGGCTCCTTTCTTGCCGAAAAACGTTGTATTTATTTTATATAGAAACAAAATATTACTTTGCGTGCATGTTCAATTCGTTGTTTTAGTGCTGGAGACCATTTGCTTCGAAATAATTAATATCCAAACAAATTCTGTTGGATAGAGCACTTCTTGAAACCCATTTATTTTGCTTGTGTTTGGTTTTCCATCCATATTTATTCACCTGGATAGAGCACTTCTTGAAACCCATTTATTTAGCTTGTGTTTGGTTTTCCATCCATATTTATTCACCTGTCTCGATTTATTTTAAACCGTTAATTTGTTAATTTTCTTCAACATCATTTATGATTTGAATCGACTATTCTGTCTGTTTCAATTCTGTTCAGATTTCTGACCGAAATTGTCGGAATTTGTCAAGAATGCTAAAAATTCTTGGTAAACCCTGAAAATCAGAGATACTACCGGATTCGTAATAGAATGATAAATAATTTCGATAGCGAAATTATAATAAAATGTATGTAATATATAAGAAAACTAGCTGTTTCGGACATAGCTCACACAAATTTTGAATACTCCCACTATAATAGTACTCCAGATATGCAATAATAAATTTCTACTTCGTATGGGAGGTGCCACGCCCATTGTATCTATATATGATTGCTTGTAGATTAGGATAGGATTGCTATTAGACAAAATTAATGTCAATTAAATTGTTTATCTTGTCACTCAAATCTTAAACACAAGTACTGCAACTATATAAAATATGATCTGAAAAAATCTGTGCCTTGAGAAATAATAGGGCGACTTTGTCAATATCACTAAAGGCAATCGGGCCGTGGTCTAATATGTTGAATTTATGTCAAACAAAAAAACATATTTTATTTAGTACTTTAGTCCCTTATTGAAATGGTTATCAGGACTAAAGCAATTGCTTCCAAAAAACCCGTTATATCTAAAAAAACGCAGGAAAACATTTTTGTACATATACTATTATTTTGCTCACATTTGTTTTAAATATTGGAATTGAAGGCCTATCACACATTCTGCTCGAAATGGTTTTGATTCCGTAGTTATTACTCCGATTTATTTTGTTTTAGCGGCTTTAGATTCCATTTGTTCTTTCTAATTCTAAACAAAAATTTAGTTTTTGGTAAAGAAGTTTATTTAAAGTTTATGAAAAACAACAAAATATCAATTTAACTTAGAAATCTTAAAGTGAAAACACATAATTATTATATCTTATGGGAATTAACAAAATCAAACGGAATCTGAAGAAGTTAAAAACAAATTCAATCTGAATAATATCTACATAATTGAAACCAATCCGAAAGAAATATAAGACATGCCTAATAATGACTTAAATAATTCAATTTCTTATTTAAAATTATTCGAATGGACTATTGTTCCGGACAAGACTGTTAAAATGGTAAATGACTCAAAAAGAAAAAAAGTAATAAATTCATAAATTTCAACTAGTTAAACAACAAAAATAAACTAAAGAAAATAAAATATTTGTAAAATAAAAGTAATAACTAAGAAATATCATATTAACCAACCCCTTGTCTATACTTGACAAATATTTATCATAACAATTAATGACATTGGTTGTCAAGACAAAGTTGTCTGAGCAAAAACATTAACAATTTTGTCATAACGAAGCAATGATAATAATAAATGGAGACTATATCTGATAATAGATTATCTTCACAGCCATTTTGACGTTTATCATGACAAAAATTTGTCAGGTATAGACATAGGGTAATGCATACAGACAAAATTACAACACTTCACCATACACAAACCTAGTCAGTCACACTTGCAAACAAATAAAGACATCAAAAAAAACAAAAAAAAAAACTATAAAATAAATAATTAATAAATCTTAAATATTAAAAACAACAACTCAGGTAACCCATAGATTAAACAAAAAGTAATATATAAAATATTTTATATTTAAGAAACAGAAAAACCCAATACGATTGTAATTTTTAACTAAATCTATTATTATTTATAATTACCTTTTTATTTGTGTAATTTGTTTTATATTATTTTAGTTATTTTAAATAACTATAAATATGTTTTTTGTAAATTATTTTATGCACTTCAAAACACTATACTTTCACCTACTACATTTAAATTAAAAATATCTGTGGAATAAAAAATATACATTTTAAAATTATTTATAGTTTAAAATTCATTTTTTATTTTATCAACAAGGTTTATAAGACAAAGTTTTTTATGAAAATTTTGTTTGATAAGCCTTTGATAAAATAAAAAGATCCTAAATCTGTTTTATTTTATTAATTTTTAGTTTATAAATGTATTTAAATGAAATTAGCGAGAAAAAAATAAAAAAAATCAATATTTACTTAAAAATTAATTGGCATTTATTTTACTTTTTCAAAATTACTTAGAAATAATTAAAGAAAATATGATTTAAATTTCTGATTCTGCATGATTATATATAATTTTTACTGATACTTAACTTTTATTGGGTGATATATATATCTATAATAAAGATTCTATATTAGTGGTGTTCGCGTACTTGATAATTTGTAATAATTTGTACAAATTATCACTGGAAGTTACGGGATTCCGTTCATTTACTTTTAAAAACTTGTAAGGAGAGAGCAAGAGAGTGTTAAATGTGACAGTTCGTAGATAGAGAACATGATATTTTTTACTGGACATTTTTTGTCCAGTAAAAAATATCAACATAAAAAGTATGTTTAAAACAAATGGTTGTAAATATAAACAAAACTAAAATGTTGAAAATGAATAGAATTTACAAGTTTGCAAAGAAAAGATGAAAAATAACACAAAACAAACGTTTTGAATTGATTTATAATAAAATACAACTTATTTTTACAAATTGTTGTTCGCGTACTTTTTTTGTAACTTTTCAGATTGAGAGTAATTTATTTTTACTCTCTCAAATATAGTTACTGGATATTTTTTACTGGAAAGTACGCGAACACACCTATTATCTCCTGTAATAGAGTTTCAGTCTAACTGTCACCCAAACCCACTTTTTAATACTCGCAATATTAAAAATATTTTCTTTTCCATCGATTTCATTTGAAAATACAAATAATAACATTTTTAGAAAAATCCCATAACATATCTGTTTGGAGTGCAATCTTTACTAGCAAGAATTTGCAATCATCTTGGTATGTCAAAGTTGTTTTTAATTTATCTAGCTAGTTTTCTATTTTTAATTACTTCTCAGATCTTTTAATATGAGGATTTTATCAAATCACGAACTAGCAACACATTGTCAATGGGGTTTGAGTTTTTACGTGGGAATATTTTTTTGCGCAGAATTTCCAGGATTATTTATTTTTTGGAAATCCTCTGGAAATCTACTATGTCCGAAATTTCATTATAAGTTTTCGATTTTATACAAATATTTAAACGATTTTGAACGAAAAGCATAGCAAACAAATGTTTGTTTAAATGGAATTTCTATATCGACAACTTTCCTTCGAATTGGATGGAAAACCTGTGATGGCTTTTTTTATCAAGACGTTTACGTTTTGCATTTTTGTAACAATTTCTTAAGATTTACAAATTGTTAATTTGTTACTTATTCTCAATAATTCGAAACGAATTACGCACTTGTCTAGACAGCAGACAATTTAGGGTTAGTAATAGTTTTGATTTTTTTTAAGCAAAATCATCCTATGCACTAAAGAACATTTTGACTTTATTAATCGTCAAATTTGGCTGCTACTTGTGCTAGATATCGCGACGGAATAATATATCCAGTTCTTCTTTTCTAAATTGGATAATATTGACATCTACAACATGTGCAGCCCGTAAAGTAATTTAATTATTGCATTAGACATTTCCATTTCCTTACTTCAATATTCAGAATTGTAAATTAAATTCCTTTGGATTTATTTTTAAGGGTTTATTTGAAGGCAAAGTTTAATAAATAAAGTTTGAGTTTCCATAGTTTTTTCTTCAGTTAACACAGAAAAATTACGATTTAAATAACTTAATTTTTGTCACACCAACTAAAATTGTTTAGCCACAACAGAAAAATTCGGTTATGTAGGCTGATTCATTTTATCAGCAATACATTTGTTTAATCAGTGTGACAAAAGCAGAAAATATTTAATTTAAAACAGGAAAATAACATTTCTAGTAGCAATAAAACTTCGAAACGAATTACGCACTTTTCACATAGATATATGCTGTTTCAATGAAAATGCTGTCAACAAATATAATAATGATCTAATATCGTGATATTTTCAAAACTGAAGCTTGTTAAATTAAATTAATATTTGTTCGTCAAATATTTCAACAATATTAACATTTCTAGTACCTATCTTTAGTAGAACCTCTTAAGTTTCTTAATAAATATGTATATATACCGATTATTTGAAAAATTGTACGTTTTTTTTGCTTGAATAAGTATTAGAAAATTCCTGGGATTGCACAGATTTTTATTAATATTTACCGGGAATGGAAAAAGTACGGGAAATTAAGTATCCTAGTTGAGACCAATGATTTTTATTTAAAACTAGTTGATCGCCCCACATACAGGTGTATATTTGGGCGGTCAACTGCCTGTTCTTATTTATTTGCAAATAAAATATCTAAATTTGTACTGCATACTTTAGGGGGATTTTTATTACAGTTGACTGGAGCCAAAAAAAAAATTTCCGAGTTTCAACCGGAATTTTTAATTTTTTCTTTACAAACCATTTCCTGAAAAGTTCAAATTGAATAATAAAAAATCAGCCAAATCGCTCCAGCCGTTCTCACGTGAGGCCATGTGAAAGGATTTTTTAAAAATTAATGATTAACACCGGATTTTCTTGAGTAGTGAAAATGAGGAAAATAGACTAGTACAAGCAAACACCTTCTTAAGAACCGTTCTAGAATCAGTTCTTTCATCAGTGATTTTTGTTTGAAATTGTCACGATAGGAACTAGTTCCTAGAAGAACCTTCAAACCTTGTTTCGGAACTAATAATTCATTTTTAGAACAAGTCGTGTATCACTAGTGCAAATAATTGGTTTCTAGAAATCTATATAGAAGCCCTTTAAAATCACAAAAGCAGAAAAGAATTTGGTACATCAATTGTTCTATGGCAGACATTAAAGGAATTTTAAACGGTTATGATTACATTCTTTCCAGAACAAGTTCTCAAAATATTACCGGGAATGTATGGTTTTAGTTTCATTAATTCCGATGAATTTAAACCCTTGCAAATATAATTGGGAAATCTAGCATTCTACTGAAACATTTCTTTTGGATTTCTTTGCAAAATCGCATTTTTTTAAAGTTTATACAAAAAAACTTACTCTGGAATATGTCATTTATAGCTAATATTGGTTTTCACCATGACACAACAATATAAGGTAAACTCAGTAGAAAATAAATTCTCAATTATACAATTCTTGTAACGTCAAACAAAAGAAAATATAAAAAATTTTTAAAAAATCAATGTTTGACGTTATAGGGCTAAATATTGAAAACTCTCCCTAGTGATTATACCTTCTACAATTATTGTATCATGGGTTTTCACATAAAACATGGTAGACAGATGTCAAAATATTGTTACTGAATGGATATATGAATAGAACTAGCAAAAAACATTTTTTTATTAATAATTGTTATTATTTATTCCTCATGAACATATTTTTTATTCTTATTTAAGATTTTCTTTTAATTTTGTACATAAGTAATAATAAAATAACCATAAATACTACAGTATACCAAATATGAATAAAATACAAAATTACACAAAACTTTTTGGCAATTAATATTACGAAGAGTTCAGAACAATTAGTATTAAACAAAATTAATAGTAAGTATTTTGTAAAATTAACAATTTGATGTAAAATTAAAACAATCTGAAAACAAACAAAAAAAAATTATATATAAATGTGTAAATCAAGTTGAATAAGAAGGTATATATATATTACATATATAAAAGCAAATATATTATATGAAAAAAGTACAAATTTTAATTTTTATTGGCTTAACATAATTTCTTTTTTACCTAATAATTATGTAATTTTATGTGTTTAATTTACAAGCAAATAAATAATGTCACACATTATCTAATTAATTACTTAATATTATTATAATGAAGATAAAAAAGCAGTACACAACTAAAACATTTCGGATCTAATGAGTACAAAATTTCAGGAAAACAAGAAAAAAAATTACAACATTAAAAAAAAATCTGTTTAATATTTTTTTATTATTTTTTGAGTGTTTGTAAATATAATTACAAAAATAAATTTAAAATTATTGAGTGTGACAAAATAAAACTTCCAAAATAAGTTGTATAAATATTTAATAGAATAAGATTCCGGTTTAGTTTTACATTATTCTAAATTGGTTTGATTATTGTTTTATTTTGGAGTTGTTCGAAATATGTATCTTTGATACTTTTTTCATTCAAACAAACTCAATAATTTCTCAACTAAAAGCGATTTTTTTCATTTTCCGAAATCTCAATATAATAATGACAGATTTGTTAGAGTTCATTGGTATATTAATTGCATCGTCACTATATATTTGTAACTTTGGAGCTAATTCTCGCATTCGTATACGATCGAATACTTATTCGGACGTGTGAGTTTTTTATTTTATTTTCGGGATTCCCTTATTCGATATCGAATAAAATGTATAGACATTTATATTGAAATGTTTCTGCCTCTTCTAAGGAAGAAACATTTTTCTTGGATAGTTAATAATGGCAGCCTTAATGGTAATTTGTTTCTCAAATAAGTGGAGGACTTGCTGATTAGGAGACCTTTTGTTCCTGGAAATGTTGCTAAAAGTGCACAAACGCCTGGTATATATAATAGACCTATTGTCTTTGGAGGCTTCAGAAAATTGATTTCAATATACAGACTGACAGACGGTCATGGGAATATCGACTCCGTTATCTATTATGATCCCGATTCTATATACTTTATTGGGTAGCACATTAAAAATTTTGAAATTACAAACGGAATGACAAATTTATCACTTATGGTGAAGGGTATAGCAAACAACTGAAAAAAAAATTGTATAACAGTTTATTCTATAGAAGATTTTGTATATAACAGTTTCTTCTATAAAAATTGTATGTATAAAAGTTTATTCTATAGAAGATTTTGTGTATAACAGTTTATTCTATAGAAAATTTAAAGTTTCTTCTACATATTTTGTATAACAGTCTATTCTATAGAAAAATTTGTTTAATAGTTTCTTCTATAGAAAATTGTGTGTATATCAGTATTTTATATAGAAATGTTGTATATATAGTTTCTTCTATAGAAAATTGTATTTATAACAGTATTTTATATAGAAATGTTGTATATAACAGTACACAAATGAGCGCAGATGTTTCTATTGCAATCAAACGAAAAAATACAGCAACGTATATTTCTGTGACTAATCTTTTTCAGACAATTCTATATTTAATACAATTGAGAGTTCTTAATTCATAATATGTTCATTTAATTTGTATTAGATATGAAATAACAAAAAATTAACAATTTAAATACTGAATGAATTTTGTTATGAATTAATTCATCAATGAGACTTCTATTCAAATTTATGGAATGAATTGCTAACATTTTTATAATTCTGAATTAAGATTTTAGTGAATTAAGCTTAAATTGAATGAATTAATTCGAATCTCTGACTAAATATAGATGTTCTTAAGTCCTCTAAAATCCGACTTAGAGATACTCACAAATAACACAGGAAGTAACAAAAAATTTAATTATTTTTTTTTAATTTATCAAAACAAACTTGAGTTACACATTTTTCAGTATACAAAGATAAATTCAATTTAAATTAAAATAAAAAATTTTGAAAGAATGTTCTGAACTGCTGAGTAAGCAAAATTATTTTTAAAATGTTGGCTTAATCTATGGTATGGTAAAAATAATGAGAAATGATAAATTAATTTCAATTTATTTTCAGTTTGTTTTATTTTTTAAACAAATATGAATAAAATTATATACACATAAATATAATCCAATATATTGAAAACTCAGGGCATATTAAAGACTCATAATAAAATAAAAGTAAAGTAAAACATAATAATTAAACGTTTACACATGCATTTATAAAACTAAACTTAAAATATTTTTAATAAAACTTTTTACTTTTTTAAAACAAATTTATGAGTTTACATTTTTAGTTAATTTTTTAAATTTTATTTGATTTAATCTTAAAACGAATATGAACTTCTCAGGTACTAATTAATAGACAAAAAACATAAAAAATTAAAAAAAAAAATAGAAATACAATTTCTATACCAAAAAAATATTAAAACAAAATTTTTTCGATAATTGTGCAATATAAAAAAAAGAAAAAATATACGTAATAGCAACTAAAGTTTATAAAAAAATCTCCAAAATTTAAAAAGAAAAAAGAAAGTTCATATGAAAAAAAAAACTAAAAATGAAGGCAAAAGCATGGTAAAATTAAAATTGTGAGTCGTAAGGTAGTGAGTTTTTGTTTTTAATTTCAAATTTAAACAAAATAATTTTGATTTAAATGAAAAATAAAAAAATACTTATATTAAGCTGTGATTTTTAAAAAAAAATGGAAATAGTAAAAAAATAATTTAATATTATTATAAAAACCACACAACACACACATACATCCTTACACTCTTACACATTTATACTAAATAAATAAATAAATTATTAACTAATAAAATGTAATTATTTTTTAAAAAACTTTAGTTTCTTCTTTAACATTTAAAGTCTGATTGTGAAAAAAAATTAATTGATATTTTATAATAATTTTCCATAAATATAATTTGAAATGAAACGGAAACTCTAAAATAAAATTGATTTTTATTTAAAAGAAACTTAAACTTTTATTAAAAATTAACAAAAGTCATACATAAATATTAAAAAAAAAAATAATAATACATTTTGTCTTATACACGATTTATGTATTTGGTATATTATATGTAAAATACAAACATTTAAATAAAAGAAATAAAAATTAAAACAAAATTTATATAAAACACTCTCCAAAAACTCACCACATACTGTATGGAAATATGATTAATGATTTAAAACAAAAATTATGTAATAAATGGTATTGAATGGATAAAATTAAAAAAAAATAAACTCTATTATGGAAACAAAAAGAAACTTCAATAAACTTGTTGCTATAAAAATAATTGAAAACTTGTTTTATTTATATACATACATCGCCGGATTTTAAGGATTAATCAGGTGAGTGCGTATAGGCAACAATTTATTTGACAATTAGTTGTCAAATAAGATATTTCACATGAAACAAACACTACCTAGCCTTTCTCAAACATATATGTTTCGTTCAATGAAGAAAAACAATATATATTTTTGTAAGCTTGTGTACTGTACATATTCACACCTAGGATTCATCAAAAAATTTCGAAAATAAAACTGTGCTAGTTGAAAAAACTGTCAAGCAGGGCACCCGGTGGGTTAAACTAATTCGGATACGCTCAATTCAGTGATTCCGACCGTTTTTTTTTTTCGAGATATACCGTTATATCGAAAATGAAGGAGGTTGCACAATATATATTTAAATTTTCTCAATATAAAATGGAAATTCTCAATTTCAATTGGAATTTTCTCAATTTAAAATGGATATTCTCAATTTCATTTGGAATTTTCTCAATTTCAATTGGAATTTTCTCAATTTAAAATGGAAATTCTCAATTTCATTTGGAATTTTCTCAATTTCAATGAAAAATTGTGTAGTTTACTCCACTTTTTGAGAAAATTGAGATAACACCAAAAATATAAAGTGCGTTTTTACTAGATTTAATATCACTCTGTCAGATCGATATTTTGATATAGTTTCTCATTTCAAAGTTATTTTCATGTAAAAACTTGCTAACTCCATCATGCATTTTTTGAAAAAACAAGGTAACTCCAAAGTTTCTTAAAAAACAGAAAAATTAGAAGTTTAAAACGACGTTGCACAGTGGGGGATCTGAAAAAAATTGGAAATAAATCTGTAACTTCTAAACAAATTGCCCGATTTTAATAAAATTTCCCGTGGCTATAGAGGAGGTGTTGATAAGTTTAAGTTTTGAATTTGGGCCGAGCCACAATGCCCCAAAATGATTCCAAATTTTTGTTTGCGATCCGATTTGAAAGATTTATATATATATATGGAATCTACTAGACGAGATCTACAAAAAACATTGCTTTAGCCATATATTATCTCTTATAGTTTACGAGTTATTCGCATTTGAAAAGTAAAATTTTATTTTATTTACCTACCTTGGACTGGTTTTTTGCTAATAAAGGGTCCAATTCTTTCCCGATTTTCTTGAAATATAATTTTTTGAATTAACAAGACATTTATTAATAATAGTATGAAAGAATTGTTTTAAAACATCTACTGAGTCAAAAGTTATGTGCATGCAAACTTAAAAAAAATAAAAACGTCGTTTTTTCGCCATTTTTTTTTCAAAAAAAGTACTTACATTAATTTTAAATTATACAGAAAATAAGAAAAAGATAAATAGTGTATTTATATTTTTCTGAAAGACAACATTTCGGGAAATATTATAAAAGCAAACTAATATCAAAATTCGTATTATTGCGTGGTCCAGAGCCTCCCGAAGTAGACCTATTTTTTATATAAATTTCAACTTTAGACAACATTTTCTCAAATCGCATAGCTTCTTTCAAAGACCTGTTTTGTATGTCCCAATATGTTCTTCAATATTGTGCAAAGGGATTTCATAGCCTCGAGCTTGGTGCCTTCAATAAATCAAAAAATCTAAAATATCCTAATTTTGGGATTTTTGGAAAGTTTTTTGGGAATTGTGGGATTGTCATTAACAATTCACAAATATCTCTTTTCACTTTTGGATTTGGATCGAAAGTTTCTATATAAGTGTAAAATTTCATTAAAAACGATTCATAAACAAAACTTTTATTGCATTTTAAAAATTAAAATTTTCCAAAAAAATCAGCTATAATATTTTATTCCCATATTTTTGAAAAGAGTCTTCTATAATTTTTTTAATTCTTAAAAATTGTGTACATTTTTGAAAAGAGGACATAATTTCCTACACGTATATCTTTTCTTTTCCCGTAGCATAATTAATGACTTTCAAATACATAACTCGCAGTAATTAGCTTTATCTTGTAGTTTTCTCCGATGGTTGGTAATGCAGTCGCCGGTTATGCAGTGCACTAAAATATACTACAAAACGGCAAGATTCTATAAATTTTCAGTTTGTTGTTGATTTGAAATCCATTAATAATGCTACGGGAAAAGATATACATATTATATATCAACGTGTAGGAAATTAGGTCCTCTTTTCAAAAATGTAGTTTATTTTTGATATGTATTTAAAAACAAGTAATAGTGCTATATTCGGCTGTGCCGAATCTTAAATACCCTTCACCAAATTATACTTCAAAATTTTAAATATTTTTAGGTAAACAAAATTTAATTTTTTTTACAGTTGTTTTTTGAATTTTTTGGAAAAAAAATTTTTTTTTTGTTTGTTATTTAAATTGAAAAATTTTTTTTTTAAATTTAAAATTTTTTTTTTTTTAAATTTAAATTTTTTTTTTTTTTAAATTTAAAATTTTTTTTTTTAAATTTAAAAATTTTTTTTTTTAAATTTTAAAATTTTTTTTTTAAAAATTTTTAAAAAATTTTTTTTGTTTTTTAATTATTTTTTTTTTGTTTTTTAATTATTTTTTTTTTAAAAAAAAAAAATCTGGTTCAAAATTTTTTCCCGATTTTGACCCATTGTAGGTCCAACTTTCTATGGTCTTATATACGTCGTTACAAATGTCTTTGAAATATCTATCATTAGATATCCATATTGTCTATATTAATGTCTTAGTAATCCAGATATAGCTAAAAAATAGGTCAAAAATCGAGGTTGTCTTGGTTTTTTCCTCATATCTCAGCCATTTGTGGACCGATTTTGCTGATTTTAAATAGCAAAATTCTCGAAAGCATGTCTGACAGAATTATTGAAGATTTGGATCCCGAAGATATCTGGGGTCTTCAGAAAACTGATTTCAACAGACAGACAGACAGACAGACGGACAGACAGACAGACAGACAGACGGACATGGCTTAATCGACTCCGCTATCTATAAGGATCCAGAATATATATACTTTATAGGGTCGGAAATGAAAAATGTAGAAATTACAAACGGAATGACAAACTTATATATACCCTTCTCACGAAGCTGAAGGGTATAATAAGTAAAAGGAAAAAATATTTTTTTTGAAAAACTAAGTACTCCATTTTTCGAAGAAAAAAAACAAGGTAACACATCGATTTTCGGTTTTAATGTCCAAAAATGAGTTCAATGGGACCAGAAATCTTTAACATTATTTAAAATTATGTTTTGTTTAATGCTTATGCATAATAACATAAATTCATATTAAATAATTAGTTTATAATATGTTTAACCCCCAGTAATACGAAGTCTGGTTATGTTTTAACTAATAGTTTTCATACAAAAATAATTTTAACCGACCGTATAACTATTAGTTAAGGCATAACCAACTTCGTGTTAATGGGGGTAAAACGTTTAGTGTGTTTTTCTCGTGTTTCCAAAAAATGGAGTTATATAGCCAATCAATATCTACCGAACGGACAGTGGAATGATTTGATACTACATATTTCAAAATGTAACGTATTTCTCCAACAACTTATTTTATACATTTAAACAATTGTTAGTATATTAGGGGTTTCATTTTGCCATGTTGTTCATTCACTTTCGCTTATCGCTTGTGCAACACCTAAAATATGGATTTGTTGGATCGGGTTCGACTGGAGTTTAAAAGCCTTTTTAAAACCTTCTATCCTGCCTTCTATTACGTGCCTACGGTTATCCATTCTTTGTTCCGTAATAACATTATTCAGTTTGGGTCAACAATGTGATCCAGTATTGTTTCCCTGTATAAAGGATATCAGTTCGCGTGTGTAGGAGTTTACGTGGTCATGATTTTTAGGTTTTCCTCATTAAACCATCTTCGGGAGATCTAATTGTTCTTCTTTATTCGAAGAGTGGCAATTACAAGCAATATCTTCCTCTCTTTTATTGCACACATTCAAAAACGAGGCTCTCAATTTTCTGTTGATAATGATATGTTCTATTTGATTTTCGGTTCGATTATCTGGAGATGGCACTTTATGAATCCTATATATGTTATTTCTTTCTTAGTGGACTGTATAATTTTAGTTTTAAAATAAAAACCAATAGACATTTTTGTATCCATACAATTTATTGGGCACGATCGTAAAATCTTTCCACATAAAACATTTTTTTTTTTTAAATTACAAAAACGTTTATATAACAGCGGTATTCATGATGTGGAGCTCTTGGCCTAGTAAAAAAGCGGAAGAGCTGTTTGTTGACAAACATTTCTATTTCTAATGTATTTTGTTTTTAGTTTGTCCTAATGTGCTATTTTACTACAGTACCAGTACCGCTATTAGACTTGCCACCTTTTGAAATTTCCAAAACGGGACACCACTAAATGATCAGAGAACGATAGGAAAATGACCTAGCGTGGGTTATAGGACTTGCTGAGTACATTACAAATTGTGTCAAAAAAATTTCAGAAAAACCTTCAAATTCAGAAGTTATTCTGAAAAAACCGTTTACAGTGATGTTTTTCAACTTATCGATCTGTAACTCAGTCAGTTTTTGTTCAATTTTTATTTTTTTTAACGTGTTGGGAAAGAAAATTATTACCAGGGAAACCGGAAATATGCTCTAAAAAAAGCGTGGGTTATAGGACTTGCTGAGTACATTACAAATTGTGTCAAAAAATTTCAGAAAAACCTTCAAATTCAGAAGTTATTCTGAAAAAACCGTTTACAGTGATGTTTTTCAACTTATCGATCTGTAACTCAGTAAGTTTTTGTTCAATTTTTATTTTTTTTAACGTGTTGGGAAAGAAAACTTATTACCAGGGAAACCGGAAATATGCTCTAAAAAAAGCGTTTTAGGCGCTTTAAATATGCAGTAAAAACTTTAAAATATGCTCTTAAAATTTAAAAAATATGCTCTTAAAAAAACAAACTTTTACATAATTTTTAACCAAAAAAAATTTACTTAAATTTTCAAATAAAAATCATTGTCTTGGATCTGAAAACATTTTTAAACATAGAAAATGTTCTTTCGACATCAACTGATGTTACAGGAGCAAATTTAAAAGACAATATTTCTTTAACACTTAGAGCCAGTTTTTGACTTCGTATTTAAATATGAATTATATTTAAGTTCTATTTAAATACGAAAATGAGTTTCTCAGTGCTTTTTTAAATGATATTTAAATGGCCAACGTTGGTCAACTACAATTCCGATGCGGGGCAATTGGAGCTTCTTTTATGCATTTTCCTACCAATAATTTTATTGTTTAATAAACTTTTATTTCTTATTGGGCAAAATGTATCAATTTTTGTTTTGGTTGAACAGCTGTTTTAAGCAAAACTATCGATAAATTTTTGATATTTAGTAGTGCTACCATACTTTTATCTTATTTAAATAAGACAAATTATGTAGTACTGAAAAACTCAAACTGTATTTAAATACAACTTAATTTTAAGTTAAAATTAACTAAATACGTATTTAAATAACAAGTCAAAAACTGGGCATTAGAGCCAGTTTTTGACTTCGTATTTAAATATGAATTATATATTAAAGTTCTATTTAAATGCGAAAATGAGTTTCTCAGTGCTTTTTTAAATGATACTTAAATGGCCGACGTTGGTCATTTAAATTCTATTTAAGTTTCATAAACTACCATATGTTTTTGACAGCTGACTTTTGTTGTTTGGTTTTTGTTCACTCTATTGTAGTAAAAAAAAAAACAAACAACAGCGTCTTGCTAAAAAAAGCGTCTTGCAAAAACTACAATTCCGATGCGGGGCAATTGGAGCTTCTTTTGTGCATTTTCCTACCAATAATTTTATTGTTTAATAAACTTTTATTTCTTATTGGGCAAAATGTATCAATTTTTGTTTTGGTTGAACAGCTGTTTTAAGCAAAACTATCGATAAATTTTTGATATTTAGTAGTGCTACCATACTTTAATCTTATTTAAATAAGACAAATTATGTAGCACTGAAAAACTCAAACTGTATTTAAATACAACTTAATTTTATATTAAAATTAACTAAATACGTATTTAAATAACAAGTCAAAAACTGGGCATTAGAACTGTTAAGTTTGAATTAGAACTAAAATTTGATATTTAGATGGAGCTATTATTAAAATAGTGCTTATTTTATATTAAAACAAGTAAGAGAGCTATATTCGGCTGTGCCGAATCTTAGCTCACCTTCACCTAATTATACTTCAAAATAAAAAATTTAAATATTTTTAGGTGAACAAAAATTTTTTTCAGTTTTTTAATTTTTTGGATAAAAAAAATTTTTGGAATTGTTATTTTAAATTAAAAAAAAAAATTTCTGTTTTTTAAATTTTTTTTTTTGATGAAAAGCCATCTATTTTTCAATTTTGAATTTTAAACAAAGGAAGTAAAAACCTGTAACACAACAGCGAAAAATAAGTAAGACAAAATTTGTTTTTGATAAACTCAAAATATGCTATTAAACAGTAAAATATGCTCTAAAAACGCAAAATATGACATAAATATGCTCTTAAAACAAATATATGCAAAATAGGTATTTAAGGGTAAAATATGCAAAAATATGCACTAACAAATCGATGCCAAAATTCTTAAATAGTTCTGAAACGTGTAAATATCTTATCCATGTGCACATTAGACTCACCGGAAAAAACATGCATTTGCATATTTTGGTTTCCCTGCTTATTACGCTTCAAAATGACATGCATTTATTGATACATTTGTAAGTTATAAGTGAAAGCTTATATATCAATGAAAAAAATTAAAAGCATGGTTTTAATTTTTCAAATCGGAAGAAAACTGTAAAAGTTATTCAACTTTTCATTAATACCTTTTTGAGTATTTCTCCCCCAGCGCATATAAATGTAAAAAAAACTTTTTTCGAAAAAGTTTAATAACTTTTGCAAATATAAACCGATTTTAATAAGTAATATATCCTTTTTGTCTATATAAAATTGTCTTTAAAGCACTGTGCAACTGCACTGTTTCATAGAAAAAAATTAAAATAACTATTGTTGAATTTGAAAAATTACGAAAAAAAAATAAAAAATTTAACTTTTTTAATAACTTAAACAATTTCTTAGATTATTTTTTAAAATTTTGAAATCGGGTTTAATATGTCTGAGTTAGAGGTATTGAAGTACTACCTACCCTAAAACACTTGTTTCAAAATAACTCAAAATTTTGAGGGTGTTCAAAATCTTTGAAAACGGTTTTAGCATATCCTCACCTAGGCATACAACCTCCATTAGGTCGCTTTTCAAGTTCTGACAAAAAGTGTTATTTTGAAGCAGTGTTATTATCCTATGTATTTTATTTATTAAAATCAACAATAACACATTAATTTTAATTGTGTGAAATCTGGAGAACTATTACTGTGAAAGTCTTTGAACTTTATACAGGAGTAAATAGTTATTTTCGAATATCTGGAGAACTATAATTGTGGAAGTCATAAAATTTTGCCCTAATATCTACATTTTTTGGGTGAAAATGTTATTGTGTTAGTGGGCGTGGCATCTCTCATACAAAGTAAATAGTAGGGTATTCAATTAATCGGGTTTCTGGTTTAATCGGTTAATCGAGCAAATAATTAACCGAGGTTTAGATTTATTCGGTTAATAATCGGTTAATTTAAAATTATTCGATTAACCGAATAATTTCAATTTTCATTTTATATTGAAAATACAATAACGAATTTTTTGTACAAAAACATAAAAAACAGCAAATAAGGTATTTGAGATAATTTTTGATTAAAAAGATATTAACATCTACTACATATTTATATTTCTGAAATCGCATGATTTGTTGAAAATTTATTTAAGAAATAGTAAAATGTCATAAAATATTCAAAGACGTTTTTCTCGAAACGACTTTTTTGAATTATGACGTTGTTGCAGAAAATGAGCGATGTGTGAGTTTTATTAGGGTTTTAGTGAGATCTTCTGAAATAATAATCTAAGTACCTATGTATATTGTTAAATAGTGATATTCAGTTTTTAGAAAATACTATATTTCAGAAAATAAAGCATCCTTGTTTATCGGTATTTCCAATTTTTGATTTTTTTATATTTTTTGTGGTAATTAATGAAAAAGTTATGTTTTTTTTTTTAAACGGGGCAAATGGCGTCCCGTTCAGAGTATCGCCGGGACACGGGACATTCGACTCTAAAACTGGTCTGTCCCGTCGAAAACGGGACGGTTGGCAAGTCTAACCGCTATTAGAACTACTTTTTACATTTTTGCTTTTTAAACTATTGAAGAAACCTAAACCTGCGTTGTCACATAAAAATGTTTCGGCACGGCTAAAATTCGCCAGGCAACACAAAGATTGGACTGTTGATGACTGGAAGCGCGTAATATGATCAGATGAGTCCAAGTTTAATCGATACCAGTCTGATGGTAAACAGTATTACTTGCGCCGAAAGCAGGAGACCATTGAACGACACCATATTAAACAAACTATCAAGCACGGCGGAGGCAACATTATCGTGTGGGGTTGTTTTACATGATGGCATGTTGGTCCATTGCAAAAAATTGATGGCATCATGACAAAGGAAGACTATTTAAATATATTGCAGATCCATCTTCCCGATTTTGTAGACATGAGTGCATATTCTGAGGAAGAAATTGTGTTTCAACAGGATGGAGACCCGAAACACACCTCAAAAAAGACTAGATTAGATGGTCCCTAACTTAATCGAGTTGTGGCAACGTGTGGAGCTGACAGAAAATTCCGGATGAAAATATCCAAAAATTGGTTGAAAGTATGCCCAATCGCATAAATAGTGTATTACAAAATAAATTGCTTATATTTAATCGGTTTATTTTAAATTATTCGATTAACCGAATAATTTCTATTTAAATTTTAAATAAATAAAGAGAACAAAAACAATTCAACCAAAAAATAAATAATGTTCTTTAAAATTCGACTTGGAAAAACTCTCTCGCTGATTGTAGATGTTGGAGAAAGCGAAAGTAAGGCATGATAAGGAATATCCAATATCTCAGTTATTTTTTTCGTTTTTTTCTAAGACTATAACATCCTTCATTAAACCATTGAAGTCCCTTTTGGATTTTTTAGATTTTGAATACTATTAATAATTTCGAAAAGTTCTGATAAAAGAATCGTTTCAGTAAATATACAAAATACACGACAAATACACGTAAATTAAATATGTTTATATTTTTATATTTTTTTGGTAAAGTCGCTTTCGGTTTTTTTGAAAAGCTCACATTTCGAATATCGAAGAAACCGGGTTTTCCACGAATAGATGGTTTTGTGTGTTTTTAAGAGTTTTAGTGTATTGAAAACTTTAACTTTAAAAAATCGATATTTAAACTGTGTTTTATTCCTAAGAAATTATTTTAGCCTTCCTAAGGGGTATAAATTTACTGATGTTAACGATCTTCGGCTCAAATTTAACACAAAAGGAAAATACATATGTATATATTTTTTGGCAATTTATTTTTTAAAAAAGCTAACCACTCACTTTTTAAAAAAATTCAATTTTAATTTCAAAATGGGTCAAATTTGACCCGTAAACCTTATGAAGGATAAGAAAAACATTGCTTTGTTATCTACCCGGGAAAATCCCAGTTTTCATACAAGTAACTGTTCCGCAGGTATGATGAAAAAAGTCAGATATATGTATATTAGTGCTACCAAAGCTCAGAAAACATTTAACTTAATTGTGCGTAACACAAATTCAAGATTTTTGCTCCAGGTCCAATATTTTTTTACCAATTTGTTTTTCTAAAAACCTAACGTAGTTGTTGACATAAATAAAATTCATAGAATATCAAAAATATAAAAATTTAATTTTAGTTTCAAAAAGGTTAACAAAGTAATCAAAGTTAGAATTAAAGATTTTTTACTAGAATACATGTATAATTATACATGTATTCTATATACATTGTATATTCTTTATCATAATTATATGATCTCTTTTTTCTTTTGTTATATTTTTCCATGAACTGTTTTTGTTTTAATAACTATTATTTTAATAAATAAAACTTTTTTCTTCTTATTTCTACGAGTTCTACGAGAAACCGAAAAAAAATTATTCGAACAGTTACCGGCCAAATTTAATCGGTTAACCGATTAACGGTTAATCGATTGAATACATACATAAATAAATTCAGTTTTATTTTAAAATATATTTTATAGAAAAAAATATACATATAAGAACTAGTAAGAGTGATATATTCGGCAGTGCTTATACTTATACTTCAAAATACAAATTTTAAATATTTTTAGGTAAACAAGATTGTTTTTTCCAAATTTGTTTTTTTTAATTTTTTTAAAAAATTTTTTTTCGATTTATTTTAATTTTTATTTTTTTTAAATTTGTTTTTAAATTTAATTTATTTTTTTTAAAAAAATTTAAAAAATTTTTTTTGGTTTTTTAAATTTTTTTTTGGTGAAAAAAAATCGGGTTAAAAAATATTTTTTCCGATTTTGTCCCATTGTAGGTCCAACTTAATATGGTCTTATATACGTCGTTGCAAAGGTCTTTGAAATATCTATCATTAGATATCCATATTGTCTAGTAATGCAGATATAGGATTTGTGGACCGATTTTGCTGATTTTAAATAGGAAACTTCTCGAAAGCATGACAGAATTATTGAAGATTTGGATCCCGAAGATATCTGGGGTCTTCAGAAAATAGATTTCAACAGACAGACATACGGACATGGCATAATCGACTCCGCTATCTTTATAGGGTCGGAAAATTATATTGTGGAAATAACAAACGGAATAACGAAGGGGAAGGGTATAAAAAGCCAAAGAAAGAAGCTAAAAAGTACATTGATCGACAACGAATTATAAAGGTACGTTCACAATTTGAGTTTGAATTGTAAATTAGCTTACCATTATCACAATGGAGTCTTTTAATTACCCTTGAGTTGATCTATGGTTCCTGGATAAACCAAATGTTAAGGAGGTTTTTGGTGAACCTACGGCATAGCAAATCAGAGGCTGCCTTGGCATGGCGAAGGTTCAACTGTACGCACTTCAATTGCGTATTGGCCTTACTGTTGTTAACGGTTGGAAACATTAGTCCTTCCTGGACCGCGCCGCCATCTTTCTACCACGGTTGGTGCTATGTAGTGCTGCTTCTTATGCGGATACATTGGGTACGTCATTCTTTTCGATACAGGCTTGGTGATTGTAACAGAGCAACACTTACTGTCCTACGTGCTAGACGCAGTCTGTCTTAGTCTGTCATTCACTTTTGCCTTCTATTCTATTCGCTCCACGATGGCGATTCGTAGGCCAGATGTGCACAGTGCCATACCCATAGCCAATATGATGTCCCTTTTCCTTAAGTTTGGAGGCCGATTTTGGATCAATTGCAATTGCTGACCTGTATCAGGACCTTCCAGAACTCTACCGTCAGGTCATCATTCTAGCCTTCAATAAGAGATAGAATCCTGCTAGTAGGCATTTTAGGCTCCTAGGGAAAATATCCGACATATACATCCGTCCTTGGTACCTCACCTTCGATACAACCTTTATCACAGCTTTCTGTTCCTTGATCCACCATGCAGTTAAAAACAAGCCAGCCTGGGGTAAAGGTGCAGCCTGCAAATTGTGGTTTTATAGAACTCTTTTTCAACTCAACAATTTTGTCCAGGACTGCTGCTTGTATAAGCTTAAGCTTGTTATCAGAGCATATTGTCCTTGGGAAGTCCTCGGGAACAATTGTGTGTTAGGTGTTGGAACCAGTATAGCATCTTCCTCATCCGTTGGGATAGATACCCTGATTGATTCGGGACAAGAGTCCCCCACCACCAAGATATCATCCGAAGAGGCTTAGGCGTTATCAACAGATAAGCTTTATTGCGAATTCCGTACCCTGCAGCAAACGCTGCTTGCCAATCACAATAGTTATCCGTATTAAATATCAGTAACTACTGTGAATTGCAACATTTAAATAAAATAATAAAAATAATAATCAACCCTTATAATACATAAAAATATATAGCAACACTATTCATAAATTAATTATGTTTTGTTTCTCATTTCCATTTATCCTTATATTATTATTTGGTAGATATTTTGGAAGCATTGACAAATGTGTTTAATTAAACAAATGCTGGGTAATAGAAGTGGAATAAATAAATAATTTCACTCAAATATCAAAAAGTTCGTTTATCACCAAAAAGTAAAAAAATTGCACCTTGCTCAATCAAATGTTTGGAACTGCCTCAAGTCAAGCGCCTAAATAATTTAATTCTAATCATTAAAAAGTAATTGAATGTGGTAAAACTATAATTCAGTAGTAAACATTTATATTTTGATTTCAAAATAAATTTGTAAAACACATAATATATGATATTTTAACACCACATTACCCTTCTGCTAGAATTAAATTTAATAAATATCAGAAGCACCCTGTTATGGAGAAGTAGCACATTTTTAACAACTGTCAATTTTTTTACAACTCTGTTATCTACGCGCTGTTTTTGACAACTGTACAATATTATATTTTTCACAGAATATTTTAGAAAATCTAATACAATTTTCATAAAAATACCATGAATTCAGCCACAAAAGTAAGTTGAATTTATAAAAAACTACGAAAACCATCTCAATGAGTTGAATAAACATAAAAAACATTGTTTTAAAATTTGTGCGGGAAAAACCTGAGCGACGTCGTCAATGTCACAGTGCCAAACAACAACTCTCGCTCGGCAAGTGTCAGATCATAGAATTCCTTAGGGCGGTCAAGAGGAAAGAAAACTAAAATGAAACGTCGTATGCGTTTTGTTTGCAAACAATAATTGTTTAAATTCAGCGGGAAGGGTGGTGAGGAGATTCCCACCTAAATTTTGTTTAAAAGAAATTTATGTTGGCCGATCTAAGGACAAACTTTCTGAGCAAGGCGTTAATTTTATTGTCACAATTTGATTTGTTAAAGGAAACTGTTGATTTGTTGTGGAAAACAAAATAAACATACTCGTACATAAGCAATTAACATAATTGTTTATTTATATTTGAACGCTCTCTATGAAAATATTTGTTTTTGTTTAAAATTGTTGTTTTTGTATTCTAGGTGGGTGAAATATTCACAGCTGCTGGTCAGGCATTTAGTCGTTTAGGTGATTTAACCATGCAATTGCATCCAAATGCAGAATCACCAGCAGGGTATGTATATCAAATAAAATCAAATATTTGTTTCTTTGATAAATTCCTTTATAAATTTCTAAATAAAATGCTGAGATTTAACTTACCTACCCAAAAATTAAAACAGATTTTAATTTTATTAAAATTTAAACAAACTCATCAGTTAGCTTTAAAAAAATCCATAATAAGATAAACGAAATTAATTATTCAAAGTGGATTATCTGATTTAGTTTAAATAAAAAGTACGTTTTTAATTTTAGTTAAAATTTAAATAAAATAAAAATAGAAAAATAAATTCTAAATCAAATATAATAGCAGTATTCACAATATAGAGAGAGTACTTGCCCTAGCAATATAGTAAAAGAGCAGTTTAGCAGAAACCATTTTTTTTTTGTTTTGCAAATAAATTTATTATTACGAATTTTAAAATAAATTGTATATAAACAAAAAATAGTGTATAGTACAAAACATAATAGAAAAATCCATAAAAATAAGCTGAAAAGTGCTTTACAAATGCTATTAATTGTTCGACGTTAACAATTTGTAAAATTTTACTTACACTTTTACTCTTTAACCAGGGTAAGAGCTCCACATCAGGAATACCGCTAACATAATTTTGTAATTCATATCTTGATCTAAGCTTTTCTCTTATATCCTGTTAGTTTTTTGAAAGAAATACCGATGCCTATTTTCACTTTTCCCAGAAGTAAATCTTAATGTTATCCCAATATTAAATTAAATCATTTTGTTTTTCCTGAACATATTCTTTAAATATTCATTAAGAAAAATATCATATACCTATCATGAAAATGAGTTAATGGCAAACTATTCAGCAAAGAGGACCACATCTCTGGTATAAATTTAAAAGAAAAATTATTGTTTCAATTTTATTGAAATTTATAAAAGTTCTTTATTTTAATTATTGGGTTTGAGACTTAAAAATGCAGGATTGACAATGGCGTGTCTTTTGTACGCGGTTTTTGTTTAATTTTATTACTTAAGGGTACATATCTGTCATTTATTCTTACTTAGTTAATGAACATTATATAGTACTTTTTTTTGTTTCGAAAATATCGAATTTTGTGCCAACAAAGATCATTAAAGGATATGGCGAATGTGATCCAACGGTTTCAACGCGGTTTGTGCGGTTCAGAAGTTTTGATTACCCCATGAAGATTGTTGGCAAACTCAACAAGATCTTGCAAAATCATTCAAAGCTATTCAAAGAAAAATTTCAAAACGTTTGCGAGCAGGATTCATCCAAAACAAGGAAAATTAGGTACTATTTTGAGCTCCTGAAATCTGGCAAGACCATCACATGGAACCTGTACCTAGCGGAATTGATATGTTGCCAGAAATATGGGAAAATGTCATATCTAACAATAGCCAATACTTTGAATAAATTTATATTATACAAATATTTCAAAATAAAAGCTAAAAATTAAATTTGAAGTTCTTCAGAATTTCAAAGTTCAGATATTTTAATACATGAGTGCAAAATACCTAAAGTTACACTATTAATAACTTTAGAACTGTTAGACCGATTTTATAATTTTCGTCCAAAGAATATTTCAAAAAAGATATCTTCCATTTACTAAAGATTATCCTTAAATCTTAGCCATTGCAAAAACATATATCGTCCCATTAATAAAAATATTGTATACTTTTTTTGCTATTTCGAAATAATTAAGTTTAACAATTTTGTGTTAGTAGACATCTGTAACAAAAGTAATATTTCAAATGATCTTTTGACCCACTTTGTGGAAGTAGAATGTCACCAAATTTTGGTGTATACGATATAAAATTCAGATTGGGAAATTCAGAAGTTTTCGAGATAATTACACTTTTGGGATATATTTGAAAATGTTATTTATGTTTTTGTGTATATTTTTATAACTAATTGTCCAATTGCTATAAACTCAACAAAAAATATTTTTTTTATCAAAAACCTGCCAAAAATTTAAAAGTGGGATTGTAAGGCTGTCATAAGATAAAAAAGGTTACTTTTGCAAGCTACATACATAGCATATTTTCTAATAAATTTTTACTTAAGAAGGGTACATATTTTTATTCAATGTATGGATTATATTACAATCTTTTTTATATAGAACCATGGTTTTTTATTCTTATATGACTCTCATTAATATTTGGTTTTTTTTATTCGAGTTATTAAAAGTTAAAATTAATAGAAAACAATAAAAACCGGTGACATTATTTTTTTTATTCATAAGACATATTAAGAGATCAATAAAAACTTATTTCAGAATTCTGAATATTGAACAAACCACATAAATAAAAATAAGTTTTGCAAGTAATCAACACTGATTTTATGCCATTCTTCCTGCTGACTTTCTTAGAGTTCGTTTTTCGAAGAAACGGGATTTCCGCGGACTCGGCGATCTAAATAATCCCATACATTTTCTATGGGATTCAAATCTGGGGACTGAGCAGGCGTATTAATCACTTTTGGACAATTATAAAGCAACCACTCACGAACAACGTGGGCTTTATGCTTAGGGTCGCAGTTTCCCAACCCTTTTCGCTGATATGCAGCCCCAAACCATTACACTTCTTCTTCCATGCTTAACTATTGGAGTAATATTTTTTCCTTTTAACTCCTAATAAGGCTTCCGCCACACCATATTTTTTCCATCACTTCCAAATAAGTTAAATTAGCTTTCATCGAGAAAATTACGTCTTCTCACCAATTTTCATCTTTTTTTATATGCTCCTTAGTAAATTTTAACCAATTATTCAATGGCCGTATTGCCCGAAAAAAACCATTAAATTCAAAGGTTTCGAAAGGTTTTTTTCGGGCAATACGGTCTTTCCAAATTCCGCCATAACTTCAGTAACAATTTTGGGGCACTGGCTTTCTAACAAAACGGACATCTTCATCTCGGTAAGCTATTTTGATTTTTTTTTAAAATCAATTCGATCCTGATTTTTATATCTTCGGATAATGTCACCGACAGTATTTGGCTTCATTTTTTTCTCATTTTTTGTAATGAAATTCACTATTTTTCTTTGTTCTAACGAAGTATTTTTTTCCTTTTCGACCCATCGCGTCTTTTATAAAAAAAAAACTTGAGAATGACAATGTTTATTCAGCCAATTTTACAAATAATTTATGTAAATATGTAGATTTACAACGGTGAATTTTATGGTAAAACTAAAAAACTGAATATTAATGAAGCATGCATATCTGTAGTATTTTAGTTTCTTATTATTTTAAAATAGATTCATTCAATATTAATTAAAACTATTTAGTAAAAAGTGAGCTCTAAATATATACAGTATTGGCCATAACTAAAGCACCCCCTCAATAGATTTTTTCAAAACATAATTTTTTTGATAAAAAATGCTTTTTTGAATTCTGATTTGTATATATTTTATTAACTTATATTGTTAATGTTCATATAACATTCATTTAGAAAAAGATAATCTTATGAACAATTAATTTAAAATGATAAATCATATAAAAACACAAAACGCAATTTACAAAACAAAAGCACCCCCTTATAAGATGTTTAAAAATTTGACTACGTTACTGTATATTTGCATTGTGAATTGACGGGACTGACAACGAATGGATGTAAAAATTCCAGAAGATAAAAATAAAGGAAGGCGTATTGAGTATAATTTAAGTTTTATACAGTTTATTGTAATAAAAACAATGGCATGGAAAAGGTTCTCCAGTGAATTTAAAATTAAAGTTATTGAAGACTGGAAGACGGGTTTATCACGACATGAATTGAGTAAATAATTTTCAATTAACAGATCAGGTTTTTTCAGGCTCATTTCAAAGTTTTCGCAGACTGGTCGCATATCAACGGTGAATTCTGGAGGACGTCCGCGAAAAAAACACGATATTATGATTCCTTGATCAAAAGAGCAATTCGAAAATATCCTATAGCATAATCTAGTCAAGTATAAACAAGTTTAAGATTATGCGTTAGCGAAAGAACAATCCGTTGAAGAGCAGTAGAAGTCGGATTATTCAGTTGACGACCAGGAAAAAACCCATTATATCAGCTAAGAACAAGAAAGCTAGACTAGAGTTTGCCAAAGCGCACATCGACTAGAGTGTCCATAAATGGAAGACAGTACTGTTCACTTATTAATCCAAATACAACTCAAAAAGTTCCGATGGAATAAGGCGTGTACGCAGACTGAATCCTAAGTATTGCAAAGGAACAACTAAACTTGGGAAGGCAATGTAATGGTCTGGGGTTGCTATTCTGGTCAAGGATTTGGGCCAAATCATAAAATTTATGGGATGAATGGGATGAATCGGTTCATGTACTGTGATGTATTGAAAGCTGTAATGTTGCCTTATGCCAGTGAAGAGATGCCAATTATAGGGAGCTTCGATCCTAAGCACCCCTCCAAAGTTTGTAAGACTTAGCTACAGAGAAATAAGATTCAAGTTCTTCATTGGTCTGGTCAATCTCCCGATCTCAATCCTATTGAGAACTTGTGGCACATTGTTAATAATGAAAATAAATCGTGAAAATTGCTGAAATAAGGATCGGAAATTTTCACGATTTATTTCATGCCGTTAAAATAGCCTGGGAAGGAATATCGAAAAACGCCATAAAAACATAATATCTTCTATGCCAAGAGATGTTCCTGTGCCATCCAAAACAAAGGATTTGCAACAAAAAATTAATTAAATTTTTTTTTATAGTATATCCTTTTCTACATTAAAATATTTTTTGATTTTAAGTTACCTCTTATAGAAAGTTTAACTTTGAAAGTATTTGTTTATCAATACTAAACATATTAAAAAATGAAAATAATACATAATAGATATTTAAAACTTTGATTTTATACAAAAAAATACTATATGAAAAATTCATTGAGGGGGTGCTTTAGTTATGACCAATACTGTAAGTTTATAAAAATTGGAAAAGCAATTAAAAAGATATGCCTGCATATACATTTGTAATTTTTTGATTATTCTGGGTAATATTAAGATATTTTTACTAAATGTTTATTATCTCGAGATCAACACATGTTCCCACTCTAAATTTTGTGTGTTGTTAACTATACAATTGCTTATAATTGAGGAAAATGTTTACTATCTCGAGATCCTCTAATGGTCCCACTCTAAATTTTTGTATGTATGTGTTGTTAACCATGCATTGGCTTTAGAAAGTGGAAGATATCTTTGTTAAGATATCATTGGATCAAGTACTATTTTTCGGTTCAATATCCTGTGTTAAAAAAAAAAATTAGGAAAATATATTGAAACTATGTAGATAAGAAGAGACCAATATTGTAAAAATTGGTTAAGCTAAATTTTTGAGCAACTTTAAATTTTGTATGACCAAAAAAACTGTCTACCAGGTACCAAGGCGATGCCTTGTTGACTAAACAAACAAATCATTTCTTTTTATATTTTTTTAGACTTAACACCAACTGTTTTCTCAATAAATAAAGTATTTACTCAAGTAATTTTGTATTTCGTTTTCGTGCAGTGTTAGGGTTCCTACGAGGGAAAAATTTCACGGGAATTCCCGGGAATATTTTTTTGTTAATTTTGTTTGTCGGGAATTTCTTCATAATTTTTCTTCTAAAAGTTACTATATTCAGATACGTTTCGATGGCCAAATTTGTTGCTAATTGAATTATTCTATTATATCCATCGATTTTTTTGTGTTCTAACAACAGATAGTCAGTTGGAAAAGAAGTAATAATCAAATTTTTTTCACTCAAGTCACAGCAGAAAAATTTGGTTATTAAGAATGAATTAAATTTAAAGTTTATGCTCTTAAACGAATTATAAGGATGCTATACATTTTTTTAGGGATATTCAATGATCATTATTCATATTTACAGAAAATAAAAGAAAATAATCCGGGAAAGAAAAAAGTCCGTTAAATTAGGAACCCTATGCAGTGTACAACTGTAAATATACACAAACCATTATCTAGATGCCGGATTTTATTTATTTAAAAAACGTTAAAGAGGAGGACATATCCCCTTTAAACTAAACAATTAAAAAAAATTCGCAGCGCATTATGCATTCATTCTAACCGCACCCCGAAATATTTATTAGAAAAAAAAATAGTTTTTGACTACACTAGGAAACTTTTTGCTGTCATCAAAAGAAAGATTATAAGAACTATAGTTATTTTATTCTAATATTAGAAACAAATGAGTCTACTACTGATTTATCAAACTAGTACATAAGCCGAACATGTCTTAACTCTTGTGGTAGAATTGTTTTATTTTGTTTTGATAAATTTATCCAAATTCTTAAAATCTAATCATTAACAACTATTTTTCTGTTCTCTCGCTATGTCCATCTTTAATCAAAATGCCCATCTCAACAAAACAACATCAAATTAATTTGAAATATATTGTGCAATGCAGAAAATGGACAGATGAAGAAATTGATATGTTACACGCATCAATAATACGATTCTCGGACGATTTAAATAAAATCAGTTTAAGCATAAAAAATAGGACAGTGTAAGTTTAAAATTTGTTATCGAAAAGAAAAAAACCTCTCAACAGGATATAGCGAGAGGGCAAACAAAGACGATTGCACTTTTAAATTTACTAATGATATGTATCTACATGTTTTCCCTTTTTCTCTTAGAACACAAATAAGACAGGCCTTAAAGAAAAAAGCATTTGAAGATGCTGGAATACCAGCGAAACAAGTGCCAGTGCAACAAGTACATCATGTGGTGCAAACGGTGCAACAAATACCACAACAACAACCCATACAGCAGCAACATTTAACACAACAACAGACAACAACTCATCAAATCATAAAACAACATCATGTACAACAGCAGCAGCCGCAGCAACAAGCAACAGTAATTGCCACAGGTGTAATTAATTCACAGCAACAGCATCATATTCACCAGCAGCAACAATTGCAACAACAGCAACAGCATCAAACAGTTCATATACAAAATGTTCAACATATTGTACCTTTACAACAGGTACTACAACAATCGTCGTCCTCATCCGCAACATCTTCATCGTCATCATCCGGCAACACGTCAACACAAATTCTGCAGACTACACCAAAACAGATTATAATACAGGCATCACCACATGCCGCATCGTCAGTTGGTTCAAGCAGCAGCAGCAATTTGGTTGGCAATCAAGTGACACTTAACAATGTCACAACAACGGCGAATATTGTTGCAACTGGATCACCACAATTGACCCAACCGCAAATAGTACATTTACAGCCGCAACAGTTGCAGCAATTGCAACATGCACAACAACAGCAGCAGCTGCAGCATCAACAACAACAGCAGCAGCAGCAACAGACTCAAGTAATACAACCCTCCCACACCACGACCACAACAACAACCGTTACCATACAACAATTCCAGCAAATGCAGGCTCAAAAAGCATTGTTGGCGGCCGCAGCAGCGGCAGCATCCGCCAGTACTTCCGCGAATGTTGCAACAACAACAAATACCATATCGACGACACCCTCTACCCCTGCCACAGTTACGGTTACCGAAAACATTGTAATACAACAACCAACAACACAGCAAATTGTCACCGGTCCCTCGACAAACACAACGACATTAGTGGCAGCAAACAGCAACAATAATGTTGGCGGTAACACAACCATCAGCAACAATTTGATAACAAATGCAACCAACATTATAACCAACACCAATGCAGTGACATCCACCGCAATTGCCGGTAGCACAGTGCCCAATATAGCAGCCACTTCGCTGGCGCTGAAATCTGGCCCAGATGTATCAATGACCTTAAATCGCATCAATACGGCGGAACACGAAGTCGATGTTGAAGAATGTTTGCCCGCCGATGTTGTCAAATTGGATTTTGCTGGCGAAGAAGTTGCTGGATGAAATTTAGCTTCCCAATCCAATAATCTAGCGATAACGCTAGCAACATCGCCCACGCAAACAGCAATAATATCATCCCCACCTCATCGCCACCAACCACACCTCCAGCAGCATCATCAGAAATCACAACCACAGCCAGTACGTCATTTAACCGCAACAACATCAACATCAAGAAGATCTAACTTAGAGTTAGCAAATGTCATTCATACAGTTACTGTAACAGACGAAGATGAAGAAAGTGTAAATCATCATGATCATGATCATCATCACCACCACGACTCAACAACAGATGTAATAGATGAAGATTTTTATTTTTAAATATTTTAATTTTTTCTCATACTATTTCCTTAGAAATTAAACCCTTCGCCCGCTTCCCCTTATTATTAAAAACATAAAGAAAAAATCCTAAATAATAATAAAATTGTTAATAACTCTTTGTATTATTTTTAACAAAGTATATTGTCATTACTTTACTTAAAACTTAAAGTTAACGAAATTACTTTTATTTTATATTTTCCTTTAGCGTTTATGATTTAATTTCTTTTTTTTAATTTTAAAAGAAATACTAATACAAGTTTGAATTTTAATTTATGTTTAATTTTTTGTTTTTCTTCTAACACCCCACTCCGTTTGCACTCGTTGAACGTATGAGGGTTTAACCCAAAAGAATGGTAAACAAAATTTTAAAATTCAAAATTTTACAAAAATTATAAGAATGAAAAATGATCATTAATTAATTTTAGTAAGTAAAACAAAAGAAAAGATTAAAGTATATAATGTAATAATGTATTTAATATAAAAAAGAGAGAAAACACATGTTTTAGGGTCTTTAATTAGTGTATAAAAAATGTACAAATTAATAAAAAAAAAACACAAAACAAAATATAATTAAACTTAAAAAGTTGGTTTTAATTAATTATTTATTTTAAAGTCTACGTACGAGCCTTATTCCATCTAACACAAAGTCAAACGTTTGAAATAAGATGGCTTTAATATTTGATATCAAAGTTTGAGTTTTAAGTTTAAAATTGAAATTCAACTTGATATCAAATGTTGTTTTCAATTTAAAAATTTTTTGAATAATTGTGTTTGAATTCAAGAAAAATATTTGAGAAATGAAGTTTTCTCAGTTTGATATCAAATTTATATTAAAATTAATGGGTCGATTATGGATGTAAACCAAACTTTAGTTGCGTTGTCAGAGGGCAACAAAAAACAAGATAGAATCTTCAATACCATTCACAAAAATATGATAAAAATTACATTGATATAAACACCCCAGCAAAAAATAATGGAAGTGCATCTTTACATATGACATTTTAATCACATCTAAAGTTGCAAATGAATCTTTTCTACCTCTGAAGATGTGATTTTAAATATGGGTATTTGACACTGAATTATAAATATTTCGTTGATGTAATTGTTTCCTACATTTTTTGAATTTTATAAAATCTATTAAAACCTGTAAAAATTGGTATACAAACAATTTTTACATTTTTTAATCATTAAAATTAATCAACCATTGTTTCATAAATTTTATAACTACATTAAAATCAATTCATAAATGCTCAATTACATCACTTTTTTTCTATTATTTATATTTCCATCCAAGATGCCAAAAAATATAGGTATCCACTACCTACTTTAAAATAACACCTTAAAATCGAAATTTAATCGCATCGAAAGCATCGAATTTATTAAGTAAAAAGTTGTCAAAAATGAACAACATCCCTCCAATGACAAGCTAATGTAAAATTCATAGCTTTTTCACCAAAATTGGAAGTACATCAAGCATGCTATTTGTTGTGAAAATTCTGCATCTTCTTCCTCACTTTTTTTGCTGGGCCCAGCAAAAAATAATGGAAGTGCATCTTTACATATGACATTTTAATCACATCTAAAGTTGCAAATGAATCTTTTCTACCTCTGAAGATGTGATTTTAAATATGGGTATTTGACACTGAATTATAAATATTTCGTTGATGTAATTGTTTCCTACATTTTTTGAATTTTATAAAATTTATTAAAACCTGTAAAAATTGGTGTACAAACAATTTTTATATTTTTTAATCATTAAAATTAATCAACCATTGTTTCATAAATTTTATAACTACATTAAAATCAATTCATAAATGCTCAATTACATCACTTTTTTTCTATTATTTATATTTCCATCCAAGATGCCAAAAAAATATAGGTATCCACTACCTACATTAAAATAACACCTTAAAATCGAAATTTAATCGCATCGAAAGCATCGAATTTATTAAGTAAAAAGTTGTCAAAAATGAACAACATCCCTCCAATGACAAGCTAATGTAAAATTCATAGCTTTTTCACCAAAATTGGAAGTACATCAAGCATGCTATTTGTTGTGAAAATTCTGCATCTTCTTCCTCACTTTTTTTGCTGGGTTTCTATACCCATTGACTACACAGCATAATATAAAAAAACAAACTATTGACGCGATCGTCGACAATGTCACCAAAAATGCACTAGAACTGTTGTCTCTAATGTATCTCTACTGACGCTTAAAGGAAAGTTTGTCGACATTTTAACTAGTGCAATTGTCTGTAGAGAAATAGTATTGATATAGAGACATATGGTCCTAGGCTGGCTACAGGGTTGCTACAAAAACTAGTTTCCGCAGATGACATTTTATTTCAAATGTATAAAAATGTTATCTATGTTATTCAGCAATTTATAATTGAAATAACTACATATTCGTACTATTTCCAAAAGAGTCTATAATTTTATAATGGGAATGTGCTATGTAACAATTTATATACTTAAAAATTGGTTACCATTACCGATTGGCTAAACATTTTCCTTATTCACCACAAATGAGAGTATAAAAAAAGTGTAAACTAAAAACTTCAAAAGTAATTTTTTGTTCTGACTTAATTTTGCATATGGAAAATTACATAAATATATGATACATATTCGCGTTTAATGAATTTTTCGGATGTGAGCCTTATATAGAAGCTATATATAATTATGATCCCATAGTCACCAAATCTACTTGAAACTTATTTATGTTACATTCTTTACCGATATGAATGTTTAAATGCGTTAATGAATTTTCGGATATGGGACTTATATGAGAGATATACAGCCCAATTATAAAAAAAATCCCTGGGAGTTTTTTTACCTTTTCTCATTTTTCCTATTCAAATTTTATGTTAAAAAAAAATGAAAAGGGAAAAAACTCCCGGGGAATTTTATTTTTTCATAATTGGGCTGATGCCAACCACGATAAGGGTGATTATCTCAATAACTTTATTTAAAAAAGTGTTATGGGTATTATAGTGATTATCGGAAAAGGACCTAATATGGGTGCTATTTTTGGATACAATATATTGATATGCATAAAATTCAAGTACGCTGAATCCAGGCGCTAACCGTTTTATAGGTTAGCTCTTATTTTCGAGATATGCCGTTATTTCGAAAATGGAGGATGTTGCACAACATTTATTCGCGTAACTCAAAAACAGCTTAGCTTATTTAATAAACTAAAAAACCCAAATTCCGCAATAAAATTACCTTTAAGTAAGACTCAAGCTTTTTTTTATTCTGCGAAGTCGTTTTCGAAATAACGGTATAGCTCGAAAATAAGTGCTAACCTAAAAAAACGGTTAGCACCACTGGATTCAGCGTACTCGAATTAGGTTAATCCACTCTGTGCCCCGCTTGACAGAGCAAAAAAGTATCAAATTCGAGCACAGTGTTATCGGCCGATCTTCACAAAATTCAATACATAGATTTTCGTATATATGGGAAACATTTATTTAAAATTTTAACCTGATAGATCTTTTTAATGCCCAAGCATACCCAAGGCACTCATCGCAAAAATGTATATTAAGTATATTTAAGTGATTTTCGGAAGTGAACTTTATATGGGACTATTGTCAAATAATGCCCGATCTCGATTTCTCTTTTTTCACGAATTTTGTGCTGAATTTTGTATGGATACTTCAATTCTATGGCCATTTATATGACATAGCACCATATTTCGGGAATAAATTTTATGGACCCATTTTCAACAGATTTGTCCTTTTATCATATTAATAGTGAGTGAAATTTAGTATAGTATTTTCAGCAATGATTTACCAAAGTCACAAAAACTTGTGAAAATTATCAAAATTTTTGGAGGTCTTACATTTTGATCCATAACCCTGGATCTACAAATTCGTATATATGGGAAATATTTATTTAAAATTTTAACCTGATAGATCTTTTTATAAAAGACTTATGATAATATAACGATCTAATGCCCAAGCATACCCAAGGCACTCGCAAAAATGTATATTAAGTATATTTAAGTGATTTTCGGAAGTGAACTTTATATGGGACTATTGTCAAATAATGCCCGATCTCGATTTCTCTTTTTTCACGAATTTTGTGCTGAATTTTGTATGGATACTGCAATTCTATGGCCATTTATATGACATAGTACCATATTTCGGGAATAAATTTTATGGACCCATTCTTACCATTTTCAACAAAATTTGTCCTTTTATCATATTAATAGTGAGTGAAATTTTGCATAGTATTTTCAGCAATGAATTTACCAAAGTCACAAAAACTTGTGAAAATTATCAAAATTTTTGGAGGTCTTACATTTTGATCCATAACCCTGGATCTACAAATTCGATTTTGCTGATTTTCAATACCAAACTGCTTAGAAAAATTATAAACATTATGTATTTTGGACGTGAGAGTTTATTACACTTACAGATGGACATAGTTCAATCGACTTAGAATTTCATAAGGATCAATCAATAATATATATAATTTTTTGGGTCTCCGATGAATATTTCTCAATGTTACACACGGAATGACAAACTTATATGTATATATACCCTCATTCACCACTTATGGTGGTGCACTGTATAAAAACAGTTTAATGCCTTTACTGAAAATTTTTCAATTTTGATTTGACTCTCTTTAGAGGAACCAGTGCTATATATCCCTAAATTTAAATTATCTTGGAAAATGGAGAATATATTTTTTGATATATCCTTTGTACAAGGACGATTTTCAATGATATATCCTGTTTTGATGATTTGTAGAAAATAAACTAAAAATCTATGATTCAATATGGCTTGAATATGAGATAAAAAATTATAAAAATCGGACTAACAGTTCTAAGTTATTTGCAGTTTTATTTTAGGTATTTTACACGCATATATTAAAAAATATGAAATTTGAACCTATATAAAACCATACTAAAGCGAATTTCGAAATTCTGGAGAACTTTAAATTTATATAGCCATGGAAAACATATCAAATATTAATTATTGAAATATATAAAATATTGCAGATTTTAAATACCAATTCTTATGAGTATACCAGATAGATATATTGATACCACCAAGCCCTTATTCATAATCAATTTTTAAATTTATTTCAGATTTATAAATCAAATTCTGTATGAAAAATTAGGTTTTTATCATGGTAGAACCAACCAGGTACAATTATTAGGGAGAGTTTTCAATATTTACCCCTACAACGTCAAATAACACATTTACTCTCATCACTTTTTATTTTGTTTTCGCAATGTTTTGCACGTTATATTAAAACTAACACATATTTATTTGGAAAAAATTGAATTTGAATTGAATATTTCACAAAAAAAAGTAAATACACAAAAATTTGTTTAATTAATTTATTTTTATCTTAGACATTTCGTTTTGTTCTTTTTTCTAATTTTTTTTAATTTTCTTTTGTTTGACGTTATAGGGAATGTATAATTGAGAACGTACTTTTTAATAATTGTACCTTGCTTATTCTACAATGGGTTTTTATATATTTTTTTTATATATATTCGAAAGAAAATATTTTCGAATTTCAAATTCGATAATGATTTTATTACAACTAAAAAAAGGTTTTTCTTAGCAAAAACTGAAACAAATATATTTTTCCTTGCAAATAATATTGCAAGCATTTCTAACTTCATAACGATTTTCGAAACAATACAGTTAAAAAATGGAATTCTAGAAAATAATTTAATTTTTTAATTATAAAAAAAAATTTGTTGTGTAATTTGTATAAAAACATAATTTATTATGTACATAAATTAAAAGAATTGCTATTATCTATAAAAACAAATCTTTCTCTGCCACTTGGTGGGAATAGATTCATAAATTTTTTGCCTCTGCAATGTCAATTCTAAATAGTTTTCAATCTCGCTTTCTACTTGTGATCTCCATTTAAGTTCCGGAAATAATGGAAAAACTTCCCCTGACTTTTTCAGTCTTCGTTCAGCAGTTTGATAGCATTTCCAAGGCTGGGGTTCGACTATAAATAGTTTGGCTATGTTGGCCAATTTCCGAAGAAAATCTTGCAGTCCGACATCGTGATGATTTAAATGTATCCACATGGTAATGGAAAAACAACATACAGCATCATAATTCGTTCTATTATTGAGCTTTAGAAACTGTTGTACTTTTTCAAAGGCTTCATTATCCATGACATCGACACAATCGTATGAAATAATCTCTTTGCAATTGGAATTGTCCACTTTGGCACGGGAAATTAAGGCTTCATCAATATCGATGCCATAAACACAAACTTTACGTTGAGGCATTAAACTACTTAGGTATTTTTGTAATAGTTGTGTGAATACTCCTGAATTGCATCCAACATCTAGGACTAGGTAGGGTTCGGAAGTCGGGTTTCCATCTTCCGGCAGCCAGTATTTTGAGGGCAAAAGTTTCAGTCTGTCTTCGGCAGAGTTGAACTGATAGTAATTTATAAAATTTCCGAACTGTACGGCACCTGGATCCTTGTTTCGAAATTCCATAACTGGATCAATGTGTTTTTTTATTTTAAAATATCAACTAAAAAAAAATGTAAACAAATAAATAAAATGACATCCGATGCTGTGTTGTAAATTAATGTACTATTATGAAAGAGTACTTTTAATACTAATTTATAGTGAGTACGAAAATAACAACTCTGCTGTGCATAGCTAAAAATTTGGCAGCACTTTTTTAGTGATGACAAAACGAACGAAATTTGTTGAAAAAATTCCCAAATTCTTTTTTTTTTTAAAGTTCGCATAAATACCACGAACCCGGTTTTCCAGGAAAAAGCGCAGCAAGCGAGCGACGGACGACGACGACTGCGCGGCAGGAAGGAAAGAACGACGACAGCGGCGGTAGCAGAAAAGAGATGAAGAAAGAGGGAGGGAGGCAGAAAGAAGACGGAGGAAGGAAGGGCGGACGGATGACGGAAGGAAAAAAACCCCCCCCCCCACCGGCGGCTAAAAAATTTTTTTTGCTTTTTTTGTGGTGAATAAAAAAAAAGTGTGGTGAATAAAAAGTGTGGTGAATAAAAATCGTGGTGAATAAAAAAATCGTGGTGAATTTCTAGAAATTCACCTCAAATACCGTTATGTCAAATTTTTCAAGGTCATTCCAAATTTGTCATCCTAAAAGTAGGCAATGTGCTTTTTTTTACAGTTATTTACGGTGGTTGTTGAATTAGAAAGCTGGTGGGTGGTGGGTGTCCTTCCAAGTCCTTTTTCCACTTCTCACCACTAATTATTTTTATCATATACACAAACAACAAGCAAGCTTTTTCACAATTTTAATAAATAAACTAACTTATGATGCCTGGATTTTAAAATACAATCTGACCATGATGGGGGTCTGCGAAATTCGTTGGACACATTCGACACATGGTTGTTCATCATCCATCATACTCTGGAAAACCAAGGAGCCAGCTTTGTTGGATTTTTCTTTCGTCTTTCTCGCGAAGAACGTTTTATTGGAAACAGTTCTACAACAGGACCATTGATTTCGACCAGAGCACGCACCACCTCCTCCGTTCAACCGAACGAAAACTCTTCGAAGGAAGAATCTACATATATATATAATCTTCGTGGATACTACCTACTTACTTACTTACACAATACAATAGTGATATGATGGGAGGAAATTTTATTTCAATGCCCAAATCGGATCTTAGGGCGGAGCCTACCGGAAAATGGAAATATACTTACTTCATTGCTTCCTCACAGTAAAGCACCTCTCTCTATCTATCTAAACTCTTGATCAAAATCAATCAATCAACAGATGATGATGGAAACACTGAAAATCAAATTGACACTGGTTGGACGTTCATTGCAAATGAGGTAGTATCGGACGCGTCCCAGGTGGCGGATAGGGGGAGCAATTGCCTAGTCTAGTGATACTGTTTTGACAACAGGTCATTAGCCTTGACAAATGCTCAAGCTATGTCAATATCTTAAGATAAATTTTTAACAAATGGTCTAAATTTCTTGACATAGCTAGCTAGGTTAGTTAGTAAACGGAACTGCGTTAGCCGACTATCATAATACTGTGATGCATTTTATAACAAATGGTCACAGTAGGATGTAATTCGTGTTAGGATAATGTTATTTATTGCTGGCACATCCTTTCTCTTTTCTTAGTGTTACAACCAGGGGACCAAAACTGTTCTTTCCTCTCTCTACTCTTTCTTTCCCCCTCCACTTGTAAGGTCAACCTGAATGGCTAGAAGAAAACCAGTCGCTAACAGCTCCCCTCCGACGCCAGGGCACGGGTCGGTTGTAATACAGTTTTTGCCTAATCCATGCATGGAGTGTCCATCCCCTTATGCGCTCACTCGTGGAACAAAAATGAATGAAAAAACAAATACAAAAACAAACAACAGCAAAAGGTCAGCAGGGGAAACCTATGTATGCTGATAAATAAATAACCCCCATATTGGACAATGTCGATAAGACAGTTGTCCCTGCGAAAATGCTACAGGTTGGTTGAACCAGAAGTCGGGTCCAACCACTGTAGCCTCACCCGCCACTACGGCAGAACCGAACGTCCCCATTCGCAAAGAACTATCTAGAAGGGCTTTCGTACAAAGGCGTGCCGCCATGCGCATTATCGATCGGCTTGGATCCAAGTCGGCCGATGCGCTTAACTGGACGTGATCCCGGTAAACAAGATACCTCGCAGACCGAGATCAGTCGCAGTTTTTCCGGCGGAACCGCATGAACCTGAGGAGGTTCTGGCATACATTCAGAGCGGTAATCCCAATCTACCAACCCACAACTGGAAGGTGGTTAAGGTTTCCGCTCCTGAAGGTGCGCACAGAAAGGTGGTCGTAGTCTTTAACAAGGAATCCTTGGCGCCACTACGTGAGAGGCAAGGATTCGATAGTATCAAACTGCGCATCTACCGTGGTGACGACAAGCTCGACCCCGAAACTTCCGGTATTAAACTGGACGCTCCGCAGGATATGGTGAAATACGTGGACTCAACGCCAAAGAGTACAAACTATTGTACATAAGACGCACAGGTAATAAGATCTTGTATTTTGGCTAAGAACCATCTTAATATCTTCATTCTTCCTGACTATAGCGATGAAGATACAGTAGCTGCTGCTTGGGAGACAGGTGCAGGTAAGGTGTGGCTGCTCTCAAGTTACATGCCGCACGACCAGGTTGAACCACCACCAAACAACTTGGTATCTAATATGATGCGTGCCGCAAACCAGGCCAGAACTCCGGTAATTATCGGAGCTGACGCAAATGCTCACCACACAATCTGGGGTAGCTCAGATATAAACGAACGAGGTGAGTACATTCTAGACTTCATATTAGACTTTAATCTGGTAGTTATCAATCGAGGTTCAGAACCTACTTTCGTGATAGCAAATAGGCAGGAAGTTCTGGACCTTACGCTTGTCAGTGCAAGCCACTCGCAACTCATAAGGAATTGGAAGGTTTCAGATGATTGCTCTCTGTCGGATCATAGGTATCTGACATTCTTAATAGAATTGGAAGTTGAAAAGGAAAAGCATTTTCTAAATAGGAGGAAAACCAAAATGGGATAATCATAGGCGGATCCTTTATGGTTTACTTCCCTCACCCCCTCTTAAAGGGTGATACCAGGGACATTGAAAGCACTGTGGAAAAGCTCACACTTTTTCTTAGTGAGGCCACAAGACATACATGCATTCCCTCTTTCCCCACGCAGAGGAAAAGTAAGACCTCCATGGTGGTCTTTAGACATAGCGAACACTAGGCGTAGTGAAAAGATCAGGCAACTGGTCAATGTACAAGTCTATGTTGAACAAATTTAAGAATCAGGTCAGAAGCGCGAAACGTAAGTCCTGGAGGAATTTCTGCAGCGGCATCGAAAGTTCCTCTGAGACAAATCATCTACGCAAGATCTTGTCGAAAACACCAACTGTTCAAGGTTATATTCAGAAACAGGATGGTAGATGGACTACTGCTGGACATGAGACACTGGAGACACTTGCTTCCAGACATGGCTAGTGCATTCCAACCGAACAATCGGACAAATCCGTCAATTATAATTGACGAACATTTGATAAAATGGGCCATACGGAGTTTTGACTCTTACAAGTCTCCGGGCCCAGATGGTATAATACCCGCTGATCTACAGAATAATATAGATCTAGTCACTTCTTGGCTGATGAATATTTATCATGCCTGTCTTGCATGGTCGTACATACCAATACGGTGGACCGAATGCACTGTGACATTCATTCCGAAAGGAGGGAAAGTGTCACACACCAAAGCAAAAGATTTCAGACCAATAAGTCTATCATCATTCTTGCTGAAACCCCTTGAAAGAATCATCGACATCCACATAATAATGTAGCCCTGTATCCCCCAAGTTGTTGTTTTAATAAAATGAAAGGAAGTTTTCGGAACAGGATGAAAACTTAAAATTTTTTGTCGAATAATAAACGAAATATCCAAAAAATTCTTATCTGTATCGGTTTCGTAGGCGGTGTGCGTGACCGGTTTTATTGAAACTCGTTCTTTTTTTGTTTCAAAAAATTGATTTACCAAATTTCTAGACTTTTGCTTGGATATCAACAATTTAATGCGAAAAATTTGGTCCATATAATTCTCGGTGCCAAATTTCAATGCTCTACGACCACTTCATATAATTTTTGCACAAAAATGTATGAAGACATCCATCTATCATCTATGTCTCTGTGAGACGTGGCGCTTATTTATGCTTGATAGGAAGAAAGAAAGAGCTTTGCTTAACTCAAGCAAGACTGACAAAGCAGAGCTAGGGAAGAGCAGGTAGTCACTTATCGTATCGGTACTTATACCGAGCAGCTAAAAAATGTATAAGCAACAACAGATCAACAAGCGGAAACCACTCAAAGATGATAACGTGTAGTGCTCATTCATAACAGCGATAGACCAACAAACAACTGAAACTATGGCATTATTTTTATGAATCCATGCTATCATCAACACTTGCCTCACAGGGCCAAATGTTGTGCAACTGTGACTCGCACCACGGAATGTTTTCAAATTAAGTTGAAAAAAGGTTGTTTTGAAATTAGAGGTTGTGGCGTATCTTCCATCGTAGAATTTGGCGTAGTTTCAGTAATATCTACGCCTGATCATCATCGTATAAGAAGATGAAAGTGTCGAAAGTGTCACAGAAAGGAAGTCTCTATACTGATTTAAGCATATGCGATCCGAGTTATTATAGCGGATAATGAATGCTGTATGGTGCATCTTGCGGAATTTATGCTTGAGATGAGCTGCTGATAGTTGGCGGTTCAATTGGTGGAGGAGAAGAGCTGCATTTAGCAGTCGTGTAGTTTGCGAACAATACTTCTTTTCGTCTTGTCTTTCTCTCGGAGTACTCAATAAAAAGTCGACTAAAAATGCGCTCGCACCATTTGGGTCAGATATGGTGGTATCTAATCTACCAAAAAACAAGCAAGCTTTTCCACAATTTTAATAAATTATGCCATTGCCACATTACGGAGATTCTGTATATGTCTCTATTAGGGGTCATAGGTTGTTAGGTGTTAGGCTGCCAGTATTACCAGCTAGCTCACTTGGGTCCTTGAATTGGACTCTTCGTGATACCCTAAGGATCATGCTCAGGTCCTTCACATGTCGGAATGCTGAACCATCCCGACGCTCGAATGAGCGAAAAAAATGACTACCCATTGTCGTAGTCCGTGCCCCCGATAGAGCAGAGCAAAAGACAGAACCGTTTCCTCCTCTTCCTTACCATGGCAACTTCTACAAAAGTCATTGTTGTATGGAGTGTTGTTGTTCAGTCTCCTAGAATGCAGTGCCCAGAAAGTACGGATATCAAAATTCGTAGCCGTGGTAGTCCCGTGAGGCACATTGACATATTATGGTCAAAAACGGGTCATGTGAGCCTCTATATCGAGCAAGTTGTCAAACTATACCATCTGAGCTGAGCAGACTCAAAAAACTTACGCTGTAGTTATGAGTGATTTACAGCACGATAGCGATAGAACGACCAAAAGATAGATCTCGTCAGCTTGCAGACGAGAGCCTTTCTTGGCCAGTCCGCAATAGCATTGCCAAGTACACAAGAGTAACCCGGCACCCAGAATAACTCCAGATTAGAATCAATCATCCCGCAGTAGATGGATTTACTTAGAGCCTTCCACCATACTAGTGCTCCGTACATTATTAGTATGGGCTTTACCATCATGTCAAAAAGCCATTTCGCATAGGGCTTGTTCCCCAAGTCTTCCCAATGGCACATCTGCAGGCATAAATAGCTATAGCTGCCTTGGACGCTCTCATTTGGTTATTCGGGCTCCAGGATAGCTTGGAGTCTAGAATGATACCTAACTTAAGTTCCACTCCGTTAAGGCGCTGTAATGGGAAGGAGGGGATTTTGTACCTTCTTGAAAGTCCACTATCAGTGCTACAATGGATAAGTGAAGTTTGTAGGCCTATTCTTTGTGCTCGATTTTTCAACAAATTTGTATGGGTCAAATGTACGCAGGGCTCATTTCAGTCTAATCTCGTTTATGAGAATTAAGACTTCAAAAGGCTCAACGGAAAGTTCCGCAATATTACGGTATTGAGGGACACAGCCAGGGAAATGAGCGTCCATCAAAACCTGTAAGGTTTCTTTTCGGTTAACCGGTTTATATCAATCAGTTAACAGGTTTTTAAAATTTGGACTAAAATCAATAAATGATAAATTGATGCATTTTTATTATATTCATATTCAAACATTTGACCCCCATCTCCGATTTTGGGGACGATTGTTGCGTTGACTCCTCTTGGTGCGAATCTAAGAGGGCATCCTCGTTAACTACATCATCCAATTTCCCCAAAAAATCACTCACCAACTTAGATTCCTCCGGAATTTAGAACCGATATTGCCCATTTTCAATACCAAACAAACATTATCAAGAAAGAGTATTGTTGAAAATGTCAACTCCTCCATCTAGCTCCTTTCGTTTTGGCCAGCTCCTTTCGTGTTTTAAACAGACAGATGGACGGTCATTGCCATATCGTCTTAGAATCTTATGAGGCGAAAATCGGCCAACATTTACTAGGTTTTATATATAATTGTTTTATAATAATTAATATCGTGATAAAATTTGACATAAACTATTTTTATGAACCTAACCTAAGTCTTTTTACCAAATTTTCGGCACAGCCGAATATTACACTCTGAAGTTCGAAATAACTTATATACATGATTGATACATCAATATATCCACGACTATATCGATTTTTTACCTATTTTTATAGTCTTCACCATGAGTGGCAAGGGTATATATAAGTTTGTCATTTCGTTTGTAATTTCTATATTTTTCATTTGAGTGCACACAAATATATATTCTGGATCGTTACAGATAGCGAAGTCGATATAGCCATGTACGTCTGTATGTTGAAATCCACTTTTCGTAGCCCACAAATAGCTTTCATACATCAATATATCAGGAATTCTTCCGGCTCGGTTGCTATTTAAAATCGACAAAATCGGCCCACAAATGGCTGAGATATAAGGACCGGGACCTCGATATTTGGCCTATTTTTTATCTATATCTGGATTACTAACTAAGTCATCAATATGGATATCATGATATATATTTTATAGTCAATTGCAACGATGTATATAAGGCTATTGTAAGTTGGACCAACAATGGGTCAAAATCGGGAAAAATATTTTTTAACCCAAATTTATTTTAAATCTAAAAAATTTTTGTCATAAATTCTATTTCCAAAAAATTTTTAAAATCAAAAAAAATTCATCTTCAAGATCAAAATCGCAACAAATATCGCATTAATATAGACAATATGGATATCTAATGATAGATTTTTTAAAGACCTTTGCACCGACGCACAGTGGCTCATTATCGTTTTTCATCGGCCAAAACTCTGTAACTTTTGAACCAATAAAGATATTTTAGCTTTTTTTTTTTGATGGACAGATAACTTCTTGAGTTTTTCTCCAGTGAGAAATTTAAAGTTAAAGTTGAACTTTTAAATTTTTATAGCATTTAGTATGAAAATTCGGATTTTTTCAGCTTTACTCATAAAAAAGTTGTAAGTAGATAAAAACAGGTAAGGAAGTATGTTCGGTCAAGCTCGACCATATAATATCCTACAATATAATTTATTTTCGTGAATGATTTTCGGAAGAGGGCATTATATGGGAGCTATGACTAATTATGGATCGATCGCCATGAAATTAGATCGTGTGATTTATGTCTACATGAATGTTATTTCTGTTGAATTTTATGTTTATAGCAACAGTTTTAAGAGATTTATGCTCGTTAAAGTGATTTTCGGAAGCGGGCCTTATATGGGAGCTATGACTTATTATCGACCGATCGCCATGAAATTTGTTCGTGTGATTTATGTCCATATGAAGTTTATTTCTGTTGAATTTTATGTTTATACCTGTAGTTTTAATAGATTTATGCTCGTTAAAGTGATTTTTGGAAGCGGGCATTATATGGGAGCTATGACTTATTATGGACCGATCATCTTAAAATTAGGTGACATTAATTCAGTTTATATAAAACTTATTTGGAGCAAAATTTGTGTTGATACCTATATAAATTAACCATTTACGACCGATAAAATATAATTTCGGGAGAACCTTTGTTTGGGTGCTATGTGAAATAATGCACCGATTTCAGTCAGTTTCGATAGGCTACGTCCTTGGGCCGAAAAAAAACGTATGTACCAAATTTTATAGCAATATCTTGAAAATTGTGACTTGTACTTTGCCCCAATCATATGAACAGGTAAAATAAAAATAGAAACAAATTTGGGAGTAATTTCATTCAAATGAAAAAAGTGTTCAACAAACAGGTCAACAAGTATATATATATGGCGTTAAAAAGGACACTTTGGCCTTTCTCCTGGTAGTAAAATTTGTTTAACACCTTTTGACCCTAAGCACTAAAATTCAAATTTGACTAAAATATAGTAACTGAGAAAAAAAATAATAACTCATCATGTATAAACGATACAGTGATACATACATACCAGTTCTTAATAACTATTATCCTACCAATATAACAAACAAAAAATCACCCAATTATCGATAATAGTTTGCTAGTAATGATAATTTACTTCTGATCAAATTTACAAAAATCGCATTTTTTATAAAATGACATAAAATATTTGACTTTAATAGCATGCCACCACTCGCACAATTTATCTAATTTTTTGGCTACCTTAGTTCCAATGTATTTACTATTGAATGGCATTAAAATTTTTGAAATCGGAGTTAACAAAAAGTTGGACTTTTGGCCGATGAAATTGATATATGAGCCACCGTGCGACGTATATAAGACCATAGTAAGTTGGACCAACAACAATGGGTCAAAATCGCAAAAAAAAAATTTAACCCGATTTTTTTTTCAATATTTTTTTTTTAAATTTAAAACAAAAAATAATAAATATAATTTTTTTTTTAAATATTTAAAATAGCACTTCAAAATTTTTTTTTTCCAAAAAATTAAAAAAAAAATTATTTTGTTCACCTAAAAATATTTAAAATTTGTATTTTAAAGTATAATTTGGTGAAGGTACGTGAAGGTACGGCCGAATATAGCTCTCTTACTTGTTTAACCTAAATTTATACTGACAGTTTTCATAATTAATTATTTTAACAGAGAGTATAACTTTAAGTTAATAAATGATCAGAAGTCGCACATTGGGTTCAATCGCAAAAAATGTGGTTATAAATCTGAATCTTCTAAAGTAGTGGTCCGATTGCAAAATGGTATAGTGGATATAGAGGACATAGGATTTAAGAAAATTGATAATACATATTTGACATATTTAGTAAGAACTGGCTTCAAAATAAGACAGTTCAAAATAAGACAGTTCAAAATAAGCCAGTTCTTACTAAATATGTCAAAATATTATAAATTTTTTTAAACATCTCTGAGAAATATTTTTATCAAAATGTTGCTATTTTTCAAACTCATTTCAAATGTTTGACTTTGATTATTTACCAAAAAACTTTTTACGTGGTATTTCGGAATTTATTAGAAAAATAGTTGAAAATCCATTCATTACCGAAGATATTTGAACTACCACTTCCTTTACAACAAAGTTTTATTAATTGAAATCTGTCTATTACATATATTTGTACAAGTTACAAGCTGGAAAAAGTTTTCCTAACCCGATATGCTCAATTTTGACACCCTGTATCTCCCTGTATTCTAACAGATCATCACAAATTTAATTTTCTTAAAGTCTATCTATGTCCTCTTATACGGTTCGTCCATACATAATTTTGCAATCGGACACTAGTTTAGGAGATACATATTTATTACCCTACAGTGAGTCGTGAAAATGGGGCTTAATAAAGCAGATTTGATTATTACGTGAAAAATAAATTTATATTTAACAGAAAATTAATTAAATTAATTAGTTTTTGATGAAAAACAGGCATCTGTTTAAATTTTTTTTATTTTTTCTATATGATTTACTTATATCTCTTTTAGCAAGCTCCTAAAAATATTTGACTTACTTTTAATGATGCTGCCCAAGAAGTTTAAATAAAAATTGTTTCCATATTATTAAGAATTTGAATTACTCGTTTATTTAAAATAGGTACAATTATTATTTGCCTACAAACTTCATGCAATTTATTTGAATTGAATCTTTGGTATATTAGCTGTCTGAATATTTTGATTTCTATAAATACGTTACAACTTAAAACTAAATAAATGACTTCTATATGCCGGGTCCATGACTACAATTCAATGATACTCATAATAATAACGATAAGGATCTACGACAGGAGTTTCGCCAGCAGCCGCTGGTATTCCGCCAGGTTTAGGCACAGGACGTATGACATAAGTATTGCGTCTGAAATGAGGATAAAAAACCATTGTAGCATTATTTTTGATTAATACAAGTTAGAGTGCCAACAATTTATTTTACCTATTGTGTTCACCGGCATGAACTTGAAAACTAGTTTCCTCATGATGATCCTGAGAGAAGAGCTTTTTCAATGCGATAATACCGGCTATAGTTAGAGCAACTTTACTTATGACTAAAGCTTTGCCGGCAATGGCAGCCAAAGCTTTAAGACCTATGGGACCGGCTATGCCCATAGCTGTTAGAAGAGCTGCAATAACATATTTGACATGACCGCCACTTTCCTTCTTTTTCTGCTTCTTTTCATGATGACTTTCATGGCCACCACCGCCACCTCCTTCTCCACCACCATAACGAGCAGTGCTCATATCCACTTTAAGAGAATGAGTACGCACTAATTTATCGATTTTTGACAGAAGAGCCCGATCCAGTGGAGCTAAACTATTGAAAGCTCTGGCATCAGTTAACGCACTTATGATGCTTTCCTCCTCTGTGTGATTTTGTTTCTCCAACACCACACCATCCACAATTTTTATGGAGTCTTGTTCGATGGCCCTGCTTAGACCCGTCAGTGCTTTATGCTTTAAACAGCTCATGAAATCATTTTTAGCCTGACAGTCGTCATATACACGTCGTATTATCTGAAATTCCGGCCCTAACCAGGAAGTGGACGTTTGTGAAGAGGCTGTATTGGTAGTTTTCGCTGACGTCGCCGAAGCCGTTGATGCTACTGTTTTTGTACTCCTGTGGGTTCTTCGGTGTGCCAAGGTAACTGGTAGAATTGTCACCATAATACAGACTACAAATATTAAACATTTTAATTGCTTTTCACTTGACATTTTGTTTTTTGAACACTTTTAATCCGTTTACATTCGTTCGGTTGTTCTATAAAATATTTCAACACTGGGCGATCTTATAACAGATCTTTTATTATAAAAAATCGTGTTAATCCTTTCACTTGTTATTCGGTTTTCTTTCTCAAAAAGTTAAAAACATTCAATGTGGGTGATGTGGACGATGGATGGTTGTTGGTAAATTGGTTTTTTGGTGAGTTGATCGATAATTTTAATCAGCTCTTTTTGGCTGATATCGATATTAAAGTATCTTAAATGCAACTGCTGTCTTATAATGTGATGCTACCAGCTTTTATAAATTAATTTTCATTTTGCGCAAATCATTGATATGGAAACTATTGGCGTGTTCCACAAGCATCTTAAAAATATGATTAAGAAAAAAAATATAAATAAATATGTATCTGCTGCTAAGTAATACTATTATTTAGTAAGTTAGTTAAACGTGAGTGTACAAAATAATTTCTTTTTGTTCATAATTTTCTTATGTGGTCTAAAGATTCAAATGTATTTAAGATGATTTTCTTGGACTCTTAATTAGTTTAATTTTATTACTTCTTTAGTAAATTTATTAGAGATCTGGAATGTGCAATGCCAATTTTGTTGATATGTATATTCTCTTTTGGTTTAGGAATTGATAGGAAATGGTAGAACAAATTCCACCACCAATACAGAACCAATTTCCAGTAAACCTGGCAATTAAACTACAGAACGCAAGTTTGAAATTGTTCGGAACAAACCTTATTGAGAATGCAATTAATGAAGCTGACCAGATTTCATCTATCTCCCAGAATCATTCACGACGCACAGTGGCGCCACTTAAATATCGATTTACCTGGACAAATACAAAGCCAACAGAACAATTTATTTTTATTATTTTCTTAATAAATGTTCTATCAATAGAATCAAAAATAATGACAATCCGTTACCTAGTTTTCGAGATATTGTATCTGAAAGCAGCAACATTGAAGCGCTATATCTTCTAAACCAAAAATCTGATTGTAATAAGAGTATCATCATATTTAAAATCGTTGGACAAATTCTTGTAAAATACTTTTCAATATTGAATACTTATTAGGGGCACATGAAATTTTTGATTTTTGCAAACTTACTTGTTCCACTGTGATACGGTTGCATACGATTGAAGGTTCGAGAACGATATCAAAAACGAATCATTAGCAAAATCGATCGAGATTTGTTTACAATTAAAAATCCTCTACAATTTATCGTATATACCTTTCGGAAACTAATATAGAATTATTCGCTACTGTAAGCATACATATTTATAAAAATTCTCGATAATTTTACGAATATTTTTGTTAAAGAATTATTTATTGGCTTTTTTATTGTTTGGTTGTGTGGGAGGTCAAAATAGTGAATTTGTAGTGATTTACTAGTGACATTGTCAGTAGTACTACCGACAGGTGTACCCCAGTCTATGTAATCTTCTATTGAAATTTAACATTATTAGCTTGCTATTGACTGCACAGCATAATAAAAAAACGAAACTATTGACGTTCGTTGATAATGTCACCAGAAATACACTACACCTGTTGTCTCTAACGTATTTCTACAGGGCTTATTATATATACATTAGGGAAGCCCAAAAAAGTTGTGGATGTTCCCAACTAAAATAAGAGTTTAAGTAATTTCTTGAAGAGTTTGTAGCGAATTCAATATTTGGTGATCTGGATCAAAGGATAATGGTCCTTTTTAAAGTTTTTATGTTTTTATATTTAATAAATTGTTATGGAAAGCTAATGAAATTTTGCTTATTTTAATATATAATAAACTATAATAAATTACCTTTTTATCCTTGGATCTATCTACAAAATATTGACGACAGGACAAACATTTTAAGAAATGGTCACCTCAAGCAAACTAAAATTTAATTTTAGTTGGGATGACCAATACCTTTTTTGCCTCCTTACAAAAATTTAACACAAATAATAATTCCCTGGGTACGTACTAGGGTTCTATAAGTCGATTGTTCGAACAAACTATTATCGCCTTGATAAATTTCATTTTTATTGCTGAACATTACAAAAGGCGCATCAATAAATGTAGAAACCATGTATTTTTTACAAGAAATGGTAAAAAGTTGAAGTCGAAAAAAGTCGATTAACTAAAAAGTCGAAGGTTCGAAAATTCGACTTTTCATAAACTACCAAAAGTCGAAAGTTCGAAAAGTCGACTTTTTAAAAAACGAAAAAAGTCGAAAGGTCGAAAAGTCGACTTTTTGTTTCAGCTATAGAACCCTAGTACGTACAATAACCTTGAGGATCGGTTCATAAGAGATATAAAATCACTCACAATTCAGACTCCCGAAACCCGTTTTAGCGAGCATATTGTAAAACTTTGAAAGGATTTTTATGAGGATCATAATTCCTATAGTTTTAACAGCCAATATAATGTTTCAGAAACAGTGATATAGCACAGCGTGTGGTTATAATATTTGAAATTACGCTGATATTTGTACATCTAAGCTTTTATTAAAGCTTTGCATATTATAACATTCTAAAATTATTTTTAGAAATTTGATGATCATCTCTGGGGCCACAGGTTTTGCTAATAATTTTTTTAAACAACAAATTTTCATTTAACTGACATGTTTTTGTTATCCATCGATGCATTTGCAATTTTTCATTACTCCAGTATAAATAATTTCTTCTCTCATTTTCAACATGATGATCATGAAGATCCAAACTGAAGAAGAAGAGTTTAAAATTAGCTGCACTTGGTGTGGTGTTTGTTTGCACTTTCTTTATAATTTTTTGCTTTTAATTTATTACACCTGCAGTTTGCAATGTACGCGAACATAATTGTTGAAAGTTCTTGATAAATAAAATTCGAAGTTTGTGAATGTATGTATGTATGTTCAACATATATTTATTCATATTTTATTATTTGATGAATGAATGGAAGTATATTATCAAAATTTTACTTTAATTAAGAACAATAAATGGTTTATTTATTTGTTATAATTTTACAATTTTATTTATAAGAATCTAAAGAAAGACTAATTAAAACTAATTTAGTTGTAAAACCATTCAATTCATTTCATTATAAACAGTGAATGGAAAATACATAATTAGAACTTTAATATTATAATATTTTTGATATGATTGCTCCAAAAGATATTTTGTGAAAGTTTTTAATATACATATGTAGGTAGATGAACAAAATTTTCATATTGAAATAAAAATCGACCGAAATGTAAAATGGGAAAAAACTGAAGGCTTTTGAATTTTTATTCCTTTTTTAAAGGAATACAAAAGACTCAACAATATTTAGTTCACTTTTTCTGTAAATTATTCAAAAAGACGAACTTTCTTAACCTCTTATAAATGATCTCCCATAACATAGACTTTAGAGTGATTTCTTCTTCAACATAGGTCCAAAACACCGATTTCGGTTTGTGTATAATTCTTTGCATAGTCACCAGGAGTAAGGGTGAAGAAACCCTTGGTGCACAAGTCTTTTTATATAGAAATTTATTAAAAAACTTTTAAAACATATGGTTGCAAATATAAATAAAACTAAAAAGTTGAAAATTAATACAATGTACAAGTTTTACAAAGAAAAGAAGTCAAATAGTACAAAACAAACGTTTTAAATTGATTTATAATAAAATACAACTCATTTTTCAAATTGTTGTTCTCGTACTTTTTTTACTTTTCAGATTGAGAGTAATTTATTTTTACTCTCTAAAATAAAGTTACTGGATATTTTTACTGGAATGTACGCGAACACACCTAATATCGAAACAAAATTCAAAATAACAAATTTGTTATATGTCTCTGTCAAATTTGTAGAGTCCGGCGGAAACCTATTTTTAAACTCGAAACCGACCGACAGTTTAATCCGAAACATGCTGTTTCAGCACATTTTTAGGTCACAAACAATTAGGAAAATATCTTTACAGCATATCACAAAAGACCAAAGAATATCCATGGCCACAGTAAACATCATATTAAAGCAGGTATAATTGACGAAACGTGGAACGCAATCGAATAAATGGAAAACTGAACATAATACTGCAATCAAAATTAGAAATGATGGTGTTACTCAAATTCGCTCCAGAACTAGTTCAAGTCCTCTAATCTATGAAGCTTGAACTGCAAAAAAACATACTGCAGATCTGCAAGGAAATTGTCAGGGTATAACACTCTATATACCTAAACTCTATATATCCTTGGATCAGATATCACATGATATTAAAATATGCCTACGCAATGAACAAGTTTGTATTAGAAATAATTGTAGAGCAGTCAATCAAATGGAATTCACCATTCTACATAATTATTGTCGAATCTATGCGCGCATTCGACGCTTGCTAGACTGCACCACTCAATGTAAAACAAAATGTATGAAAATATCAACCAACAATACCTCAGCATCTGCTAATACCATTGAGAATGTTATTGAGTTTAGTTATCGGGATAGCGTAAGGAGCCTATCAATCAATCTTTCCAAACATCTAAAAGCAAAAAAATCGAATATTTAATGCACACATTAAATCAAAATTCTTCATAAGACACAATAAAATTTAAAAGTTTTATTTAAACCTTATAGAGTTGTTTAAGTTCCTAAAATATATTATAAGTTGCAAAAGCTTCAATAGGAGTGGCGTATTTATTAAAAAAAACAAATGCGTTAACTAACTAATAAAAATAATCAAAAATCACTCTACCAAACTGTGCACAGTGGTACCAATCAAAAAAGTAGTATTATTAAATATTTCACTTAATGAAGGGAACTTCTAAACGGACAGTCCGATTTTAATAAAATTGTTCACCACTATAGATGAGGTTTGCTAGGTATGTCGGGTATATGAAAAATTAAAAATGATTTTTTTTTTCAAATGTATAACTGCGAGTTCGAGAGCCTTCCGAACTAGATATACTTATTTTGTATGTAAGTTTGCTTTCTAAAAATAAAAACGTCTTTTGTATGACCTAATACGTTCTTAAATATTTTGCAAAGGAAATTTATACCGTCAACAGAGTCAAAAATCTAAAAATACCATTTTTGGGATTTTTGAAAAGTTCTTTATGAATATTTTTCAATTTTGCATTTGATCAAAAATTTTTATATATCGTCACCTTAATAAAACAATAGTGTATATGCATATACGCCATTATTTTTTTATTGCATAATAAGAATCTACATAACTGATTCTATATGTGGTTAAAATTTGGTGAAATTCTACTTCCACAAAGTGGGTTAAAATATCAATTGAAATATTACTATTATTCTAAATGTCTACTAACACAAACATTTTAAACTCAATTATTTCGAAATGGCAAAAAAATTATACACTATTGTTTTATTAAGGGGACGATATATAGGTGTAAAACTTCGTTTGAAGTCCAAATTCAACATAAACTCAGCTACACCTCTTCTACTGTCGTGGGCAATTTTATTAAAATCGGATTATCGGTTTAGAAGTTACAGAATTATTTTCACTTTTTTTTCATTTCCCCCACTGTATAGATGTTCTGGTCATGATTACAAAGAAAACATTTTTTGGGTTTATATGTCGAAACGAAAAAAAAACAATTCGACTGATCGACGAAATAGCGATACTCAAAACACATTTAAAATGTTTAGTACTTTCCGCGGCATGCTTTGTATTAGGTCCAGGGCCAATTATGAAACGGGATTAATTTTTGACATTAATGGAGGGATATTCTAAACATAATTGTAAGTGTCTATATCTAAGTATATTCAATCTGTAGAAGAATTATGTGTTTCTTTTTTTAATAAAAGAGAAATTATCATAAATTTATTGTACTGGTTTATTAACTACAGACATGATCGAACTTGCGGTCAATGAATTTTCAAATTTTTCAATCATGACTTTGTTGTTTTGATTACTTTTTAACAAGAGGTTATTAACTTGCCTAAAATACAAAGAAAAGGCATTACACCCTAAATTGAACACGTAATGCGTGTTAAAAAATTATTTAAATTTTAATAAAATTGATCTTTCTAGTATTTAGGTATGTACTTACTCATTCGTAAGATGTGACTATGTGTGTGTGTGATGAGGCATTGTTTCAGTTTGTGCAACATAAATGAAGCAAGTGTTTGCAAAAAGTCTTCCAAAATATTAAAAAAGTATAAAATAAACTTGGTTATACTTACTATGTAAAATTATAGTCGATACGGGTGGAATGAATTATACCCTAAAATATTTGTTAATTATAATTAATTAAACAGTTTAATTTAATGAATATTTTTGAATACTTTTTTAAATTAAAGACTATAAAATAGTAATAATAATAATAATACTATGTAAAAATGTAACATACGATAATTTCGCGCAAAGGGGTCGATATGCTGCATCAATATCAAATTTTGTTTTTCATTAGTTTGCCGTATTTATCAATATTAATATTTTTTCCTTTAAGAATTAAATTTAAATGAAATAATAAAAAATAGTTTGATTTATTTAAATGAAAATTTAATTTCTTCTTTCTAGAGCATTTAAATAAAAACTTTTATTATTATTATTTTATTTTCAAAATTTTGAAGTTCGAAATTAGTCTTGAAATATTACATAGTCATTAGGATTATTATGTATGATTTAGGGCCATTATTACAACTTGCCTTTATATTTAAAGTAAACTTTAAGGGTACATTTTTATTGCTTAAAGTTACCTTTAACTATAAAGGCAAGTTGTAATAATGGCCCTTAGAGATTATTTTAATAGGTAGTTTTAAAATTTTTCCAACAAAACCCTCGAATTTAATTTCGAATTTTCGAATATAATATTGCATTGTCATAGGGTGAATACCAAATTTCAGCCTATTTGGGCTAAGAGAACTTGTTCAAAATTCAGTTACAAATTTTTATTTAAACCATGATTTTTTACAATAATTGTAGAAGGTAGAATCACTGGGGAGAGTTTTCAATAACGTTGAAGTTTGATTTTTTTATATTTTCTTTTGTTTGACGTTACAAGAATTGTATAATTGAGAATTAATTTTCCACTGAGTGTACCTTATATTGTTGTATCATGATTTAAACTAACAAACAAGTTAAAGAAAAGCTTTTTAAATTGTTTTAATAAAATAAAAATGAATGAATTATTTTGTTTTGTAAAGTGCTGATCTTAATACATATGTGTGTATATATAATGATTAAGTAAAGTAAGTCCAATCGGACCTTTTGTTTAAAACTCTTTAATTCAAAGCTATTTTTTAAAAAATTCTACAGTGTTTCACATCATTTTGGAAATAGTTTATTCAAAAGAATGATGTAGGGTATTTATATTTATATAAATATTAAAGTATGCGAGTGCACATTTGGTGCAGTGGCCCACTGGGTGAAATTGAATTTAAAAACTTTACGAGTTTAAATAGGGAATGCATGGTATCTATTAAATATATATGGGGGATTTCATGTCAAGTGAACCAACTTTTGAAATCGATGTCTTCCGATCGGGATGAAATTTGCACCAAGGTTAGCTCTATTGGATAGTAACTCAGACACAATTTTTCAACAACATCGGTCGAGAACTCTCTGAGTTATAGGGGGTAAAATTTTGACAATTTGGTCAAACAGGGGTTTTTTCTTATCCATGTAACTTATTACCTATTGTTCTTAGCAAAATGTGTCCCAAATAGTATAGATAGCTATTTCTTCGATCTTTCGAAAAAAAATATTTAAAAAAAAAAATAAAAAATTTTTAATATTTTTTTTCCGAAATCAAAAACTTTTTTGACTTTTTTTTAAAATACGCCCTTTTTTTTTTTTTTTTTTTTTTTTTTTCTTAAAATAAAGTTTAGATATTTTCCTTGAACACCTACTTGGTCGCTTAGTGGGATGCGAGTGGGATATCTATCAAAATAAATATTTTGTAACTCAAAACATAAAATTTTTGACTTTTTTTGCAAAATCAAAAACTTTGTTGACTTTTTTTTTTCAAAATGGACCCTTTTTTAATCTTTTTTTTTAGGTCAAACAAAAGCTTAGATATTATCCTTGAAGACCCTTTTGGTCGCTTAGTGGGATGCGAGTGGGATATCTATCAAAATAAATATTTTTTAACTCAAGACTTAAAATTTTTGACTTTTTTTTTTGCAAAACATTTATTTTGATAGATATCCCACTCGCATCCCACTAAGGGACTAAAAATATCTTAAAGGAATGGACCTAGGCTTTCTTTTGAGCAAAAAAAAAAAATTAAAAAAGGGCCCATATTGGAAAAAAATTTTGATTTTGCAAAAAAAAATTAAAAAATTGTATGTCTTGCGTTACAAAATATTTATTTTGATAGATATCCTACTCGCATCCCACTAAGGGACTAAAAATATCTTAAAGGAATGGACCTAAGCTTTCTTTTGACTACAAAAAAAATTTTAAAAAAAGGGCCCATTTGGAAAAAAAATCGTATTTGCAAAAAAAAAGTCAAAAATTGTAAGTCTTGAGTTAAAAAATATTTATTTTGATAGATATCCCACTCGCATCCCACTAAGCGACCAAAAGGGTCTTCAAGGATAATACCTAAGCTTTTGTTTGACCTAAAAAAAAAGATTAAAAAAGGGTCCATTTTGAAAAAAAAGTCAACAAAGTTTTTGATTTTGCAAAAAAAGTCAAAAATTTTATGTTTTGAGTTACAAAATATTTATTTTGATAGATATCCCACTCGCATCCCACTAAGCGACCAAGTAGGTGTTCAAGGAAAATATCTAAACTTTATTTTAAGAAAAAAAAAAAAAAAAAAAAAAGGGAGTATTTTAAAAAAAAGTCAAAAAAGTTTTTGATTTCGGAAAAAAAATATTAAAACTTTTTTATTTTTTTTTTTAAATATTTTTTTTCGAAAGATCGAAGAAATAGCTATCTATACTATTTGGGACACATTTTGCTAAGAACAATAGGTAATAAGTTACATGGATAAGAAAAAACCCCTGTTTGACCAAATTGTCAAAATTTTACCCCCTCAGAGAGTTCTCGACCGATGTTGTTGAAAAATTGTGTCTGAGTTACTATCCAATAGAGCTAACCTTGGTGCAAATTTCATCCCGATCGGAAGACATCGATTTCAAAAGTTGGTTCACTTGACATGAAATGCCCCATATATTTATTTGTATACATTTTTAAATCCAAACTCCATTAAAAATATAAGATTTTGTTTTCATCATACAACCATACAAATGAACACATCTTTTACGGCGGCAAGTGTTCATCAAGTGTGAAGCATGTTTCGGTTTGAGGGAAAAGTTGGCAAAAGATGATTTAAAATGATTTGATCGCTGCTAAAAGATGAGAGTAAATTAAAAAAGTCTAGCAACTATTTTCTTAACAAATAATGGCAAATTAATGTGTTTTTCCACGTTCAAATAATTTTAAAAATGTTGTTAAAAAACAATTTACAAAAAGTGAAAAGAAGATTAGTTAGAATTTAAGTAAAAACAAAAACTATGAACTTAATTGATATTATACTTAGTTAGATAGGTATAACTTTAAAATGTATAATAACTGTTTCTTTATTTCGGCAATGAAATCACAATGTTATCCATTCGAGCTTACGTCTTAAATCTTAATTAAATAAAATTTCTTACACAGAGAAAACAGATTCGTGATAGCAACCGGATTTGTTGCCAATCGAATCATTCGGTTGCACATATAGAATTTTTCGGTTCTATCAACAAAAAGTCAGTTGATAAAGAAGAATTTCGATTGAAGCAACCAACCTTTTGTTACCCTTTCCAAAATTTTGTAGCCACAACTGTAAAATTCGGTCACTAAGGTAGAATCATTCGATTGGTAACAAAATCGGTTGCTAACACGAATCTGTTTTCTCTGTGTATATTATGATTATTGGTTATTATAGGTTTAAGAAATTCCAAGGTTGGCTACAGTTCGCTAAGCTAGCGTTAATCCTTTAATAATGTTATGATTTGTGTAAATTATATTAATAACACTATGCTCGAAATTGACACATTTTATTTCTGCCAAGAGGGGCATCCAGCGGCTTGAACTAATTCGGGAATGATAATTAATTGCTGCCAATCATTTTTTTTGGGTTAGCTCGTATTTTCGAGATATACCGTTATTTCGAAAATGGAGGAGGTAGCATAACATATATTCGCGTAACTCAAAAACGGTTTAGTTTATTGAATAAACTGAAAAAAACCAAATTCCGCAATAAAATTGTATTAAATTAAGGCCTAACATCTTTTTAATCTTCGCAATCGTTTTAGAAATATAAATTTGTTTTGGCTGCATTTTCCAATTTTTTATGCCGTTTAAAAAAAACAATAAAATTGTATTAAATTAAGGCCTAACATCTCTTTAATCTTCGCAATCGTTTTAGAAATATAAATTTGTTTTGGCTGCATTTTGCAATTTTTTATACCGTTTTAAAAAACAAAAAATTCGAAATTTTCCTAAAAAAATTATTTTTGTTTGCCAACAAAATTTATATTTCTAAAACAACTTCGCAGATAAAAAAAATGTTTTAGACTTACTTAAAGGTAATTCTATTGCGCGTTTTTTTCAGTTTATTCAATAAATTAAACCGTTTTTGAGTTACGCGAATATATGTTATGCAACCTCCTCCATTTTCGAAATAACGGTATATCTCGAAAATACGAGCTAACACAAAAAAAAAAACGGTTTGTACTAAAGACCTGCACAAGCTGCATTGTTTAACACGAAGACAATTGCCACATGATGCTTTTGTCATGTCATGTTATGTTCTTTTACCTACTTAACAGCAACACGCAAAGGCAATGTATATCAAAACAAAAAACAAACGCAGCATCATTTTAACAACATCATAACACACACAACATTAAAAAAATTAACAGATGCATGGATGACATGGAAAATAATTTCAAGTCATTTAAATCATGTATGAGGCCTTTTTGTATGAGATGATTTCAATTCACTTGTAGTATTTATTGTGTGCAATAAGAAAAAATCTATATTAATATATAAATGTCTTTGTAAGTTTGTTGGTTTGTTTATTTGTTTGAGCATCACGCCTAAACGGCTGAACCGATTTTATTGAAATTTGGAACGTAGATAGATCCTTACTGGGAAGCGTCAATAGGCTATATATTTTTTTACTACGACAGGGCTAGCGAAGCGCACCGAGTCAAGCTAGTTGACTATAAAAATACAACTGAAATTTATATTTATATTATATAGTAGGTCAAAATAAAAATACGAAAGTACACCAATGGGTTTTTTCAATGTTGTTTTGGAAAATTTTACAATATTTAGTAATATTACCTGTTATATTATTACTTTAAAAGGAATACGTGGAATATAAGCCATAAAATGCCAATAATTTTCATGGAATTAAAAATGTAATGTGTTTCACATACATATTTTAAATACTACCTGACTTAGGTACAACCGCTCGAATATTATTAACGGGACATTTAATAATTACATTGCTAAATAAAATAAAACTTCATGAACAAAGCCAATTGGCCTATTAGACGGTGTTTAATTAAAGAAAATTAAATTAATGTATAAATCCTTAACGGTGAAGTTTATAATATATTTAATGTTTAAATTTAATGAAGTGTCTCTGAATCGTTCGCTGCATAATTGCTACAAAAATATAAATCTACTAAAATGATCCAATGGAACAAAAGCAACTGCCCAACGATTTGAAGAAAAAGTGTAGGGCATTTATTGCGTAACTTCACAGAATTTTTTTCCCTATTTTTTGTTTTCAAATAAAATCTAGAAGGCTTGAACAAAATTATTTAAATTTTCTAGTATATTTTTATGTTATTCAAAAATGTTTGAAATTTTTCTTGGAAAATATTTAATTTTTTTATGATTTTCAGCTATACAATGAGAAAATATGTATACGTTTCAGACTTTTCTATACATTTAGAAATATTGGCCAATATTGGGATATTATACAAAAATATTTGAACTACATAATGCAATTTATTATAAAATAGCAACAAATTTGTGTAAAAAAATTAAAAATTTCCTTCATGTACAAATTAATAATATTTATGAACATGTTCTTATTCTGAATGAAAAAAGTTTGGAAAAAATTCATGTTCGATTAATAATATTTATTAAAAAATTCATTCCAATTATGAATTTCTTTTTCCTGTGTTACACTTTATTATTTATATTTTTAAAAATCCTTATATTATTTGTTCTAAATATTTAAAAAAAAATATATAATGCTAAATAATAATAGTTCTCAGATTTTCACAGTTCAGCAGTTATGTACAATTTCATTCTGCTATGCAATTTTATTCTGCCTAACAATGCGACACTTGTTAACATCAATTCAATTCAAGCTACCACACATAACAACAGCATCATCAATAGTTATAGACATGACATGGCACAACACGGTTTTCGCGGCGCAATGACATGGTACAACATGGTTTTTGCGGCGCGATGACATTGAACAACATGATGTGCGCGTCCACACAACAAAACAAAGCATCAAATTTTGAAGTAAGACATTTTTCTACAAAATGTTGTCTTGTGCAGGCCTTTAGTTTGTACCACTGAATTCAGCGTACCCGAATTAGTTTAAGCCGATGGGTGCCCCTTTTGACAGAAAAAAGTGGCAATTTCATGTACAGTGTAATCAGACTGAAATTATCATTATCTTTTAAAAAAAATATTACTGAAATAATACAAGCCAGCGCTACCGTTAACTTATAACCAACCTCGAGAAATTCAAAATTCTAATTTTAATAGCAGTGGAATCAGTTTAAATTTTATAAAAGACATTAATAGTTGAATTGACTACACCTTCTTTGTATTGGATTGAATTTAGCAAATTATATGGGAACAGTGGAGCTTAAGAAGAATGTAATTTCTGGTTTGACGATTTCAATTCTTTTTATGGGAGCTATGAGTTATTATCGCTCTAATATCGGTCTTCTTGTTGACGAATTACAAACTAATTACGATATTTATGAACCAAATATGGACAGATATTTACAAAATCCTGCTGTTTAATTTTATATTATTTATCTGTGTACAATGTTGGTTCGAAATCGATATGTATGTATGTAGGTCAATGCGTTTTACTAAAGTGATACTTATGTGGGAGCTATGAAAAATTATGAGCCGATCTTCATAAAATTTGGTATGTTGATCTATATAATAATATTATTTATGTCAAAATTTAACCTGATAACAATATTTATACGAGAATTATGAGCATTTGAGCGATTTTCGGAAGTGGACATTATTTTTTCCTTATAACTCAGCCATATATGTCAATATGGACCGATCCAAACAAAATATAGTTTTATGATTTGTTTTTTTTAGAAAAACATTTCTGAAATATGTATATCATTCTGGTTTATAACTCTGGTTTATAACCATTATAAAAATATGAGAAAAAATTTTGAAATGTTATTAGGGGATATTTGCTTTATCTTGTGTTTATAAAATCAAAAGTTGTAGACAGATTATAATCATTTAAAGCTTATTTTGTTTGGAACTCTGTTTTCTATATGCTTAGAAAAAATTAATAGTGTAGCTTCATTTTCCAATTTTTCATGCAGTTTTAATAAACAACAAGTAAGAGTGCTATATTCGGCTATGCCGAATCTTATATACCCTTCACCTTTGTTGTGGATGCATTATTATTTATTATAATTAGTATATAGGTATGTATGTACCAGCGTTGCCACTCATAAAATATTTTTCCTACCAAATTTCTAATTAAAAACTACCAAAACATACCAAAACATACCAAATTTAAAATATTTGAGAAATGCTATATGGATTCGTTTCAAAATTAATAGTTAACTTAAAATTATATTGTTGCTGCTATAAAATTACCCAGAGGAAGAAAGTTATTTAACAACACTACAATCATAAATATGTTAAAATCGTTCAGTTTTCGAGATTTTATTTTTGAGTCGATTTAACGATGTCCTTCCGTACGTCTGTCTGGCTGGTTGTCCATGTATTTCACATAGCCCCCATATAAATGTCCTCCAGAAATGGACATTATCCGTCATAAATACTTGATTTATATAGATATTAAATAACATTTTTACAAATAAATTACACCTAAAAATTCGATTCATAATTAACCATAGCTCCATACAAGGCCCTAAAAGTGTTGGTATCCCGAAAAAATTCAACACAAATAAGTTTCATATAGAAATAAATTACGCGTCCTAATTTATATAATTGGACATTTAAAGTGCCTGATGAAACTGAAATATTGAAGCAGAGTTTAACACATTATTAGAAAATAAAAGTTTTGAGAGCCCTTTGGCATTTTTGAACTCAAAACTACTAAATAAATACACATTTACCTGACTAAACTAAATATTTAAGAAAATGCTATCTTCATATTTTGCAAATATGTAGTTTTATTATTTTGACTTAACATAAGTAGTTTTTTCGTTATTATTTTAATTATTTTGTTCTTAAAAATACTTATGTATTCAGAAATATCGTAGCCTACCAAAATACGACAAATATCGGAACAAACCAACCAAACTACCAAAAGTCAATTTGTTAACTTGAATCTACCAATTTTGGTCCAATTGGACCAAAGCGGCAACGCTGAAAGTGGGCAACGCTGTACATTGCCCACTTTCAGCGTACAGCATCCTAAATTTATCAAGAACACAAAAAACAACAACAACGCCAAACGAAACAGAACACCAAAAGAAAAAACAAAATACGCAAGGCAATGAAACCAACACACATCCAAACAAAAGTTTAGTTGTATAAAAAACAACAACAACGCCAAAAGAAACAAAATACGCAAAGCTTGCACATTCAAACATACGATTTGTTGATTTTTTGTCAAAAAAACCAACACACAACCAAACAAAAGTTTAGTTGTATAAAAAACAACAACAACGCCAAAAGAAACAAAACACAAAAAAAAAAAAAAAATACGCAAAGCTTGCACATCCAGCCATACGTTTTGTTGCTTTTTTGTCAAAGCATGCAATACATTGTGTTTTTTGATGAAATTTTCAGAGGTTGTCTCTGATTTTTCTCATATCTCCGTTATTTATGGACGGATTTTGCTGATTTTAAATAGCAAAATTCTCGAAAGTATGTCTGACAGAATTGTTGAAGATTTGGATCCCGGAGATATCTGGGGCCTTCAGAAAATTGATTTCAACAGACAGAAAGACGGACAGACAGACAGACGGACATGGCTTAATCGACTCCGCTATCTATAAGGATCCAGAATATATATACTTTATAGGGTCGGAAATGAAAAATGTAGAAATTACAAACGGAATGACAAACTTATATATACCCTTCTCACGAAGCTGAAGGGTATAAAAATTCCGAAATTTTGCTAATTTGCTTTTCTTAAAGGTAATTTTATTTGATTCGGTTTTTTCAGCTTATTCATTAAACTAAACCGTTTTTGAGGTACGCGAATATATATTGTGCAACCTTCTCCATTTTCGAAATAACGGTATATATCGAAAATACGAGCTTACCTAAAAAAACTGTTAGCACCACTGAATTCAGCAATCCCGAATTAGTTTAACCCACCCTTGATAGTTTTTTCAACTAGCACAGTGTTATTATTTATACCTATATTTGTTATTAATTATGTATTTGTATTAATTAATGTATATTGTCTTAAATTATTCGAATAATATTTTTACATTTTAAAAATCAATCGAAAAAAAGTATACATTTTTATTCGATTAAAATAAAACTCGACTAATTGGCAACCATGATGGGCGTACCTCGAGATTCTCCGAGACCGTGTTCGTATTAGGACAAGTGCTGGTTTAGTTCACATGCCTGCTCTGTATGTGGTAGGTATGTTAGTACCTCTTTTCCCTAGCAGTCAAGGAGAGAGCACTTCGTTCGTGATTTTCTAATCATTTTTTTGTTATTATAAAACATCACAATAAAGTGCCCGAACAAAATGTTTTGTATCCAAAAGTATTTTTAAATCAACAATTTTGGCAACAAATCCCCAAGTCTGACAAACCTATGATACTCAATGAATTTGAAAGTCCACACAAAATGCCTTCAATTTCAAACTTTTCTAAACATACAACTACTATAATTTATCAATTTAACATGACAAAAAGTTATCAATTTAACAGATTAATTTTTGGTTAATCAACTACAACATCCCCGTATAAATGCAACAAGCATTTCCAAAAAGTCCATGTGGACAAACACCACCCAACAATGAACAAAAATACTTAAAACACCCCACAAGAAAATAATCCGTCATTAAGAGCATCACGCGAGAGCCTGAAGACAATCAGACAATTGTTCAAAGACGGATCATTCCAGTCATGCGAAAAAATGATTTGTTGTACTTTTCTGCTTGTACCCTGAGTCAGTCAGTCCGCTTCGCTTGTATGTCTGGTTGAATGTACTGAAGTACATAAAGTACGAGTAGATAAAGACTGGTGCGGACTGTTGGGTGGTTGTCTGATGCCTTCTACTGTTTTTCATTGTCTGCCTGCAATTTAGTGGGTGTCATTATCCTTTTTGGGTGATGTATTTAATGACAATGGAGTTTTTATTTTCAGTTGCTACTTTTTCATTGTTAAAGCTCAAGTATTTTATATGATTGTGAATTTCTTCTCTCTCTCCCACCGTGTCCATATGTTAGAATATTATCGAAAATCCACTATCATTTACAACTGAAAATATGTTTAGTTTAAACAAAGAAAAATCTGCCATTCAGTCATAATATACCACCACAAAATGACCCTCTGTCTCTGTGATGGCAACAATTGATAAAAATCCGAGAATAATAAAAATGTGTGACAAATTTTCTTTATTATTTCTTTGTTGTGTTAACTATAAGATGATGATATGAGACAAATTCACTCAGCACAATCACAACTAATCAAATAGAAAATACTGAAATGTTTTATTAATCAATACACATAGATACGATTTGCTTATGGTTCAGTGAACAATTTTAGATTCGAAATAAAAATAATTAATAATGAGTAGTTACATTTAACCAATAACAAAAATTTACACCAGAATTCGAACTCCTTCTTTACACATTTTAAGCCATTTTTCGCTTTCAACGGACACATGTAGGAAGGCGCTACGAACTAAGTCCCCAATGAACAAAGTCCCCAAACCGCAAATGAATTAAGGCCCCAAAATTTTATATAGAAAAAACCAACAACGAAATTTAGGGACTTAGTTCATTTTTTGGGGATTTATTTCATTTCTAAAATTGAAATTGCTCAAAAAATGGCTTCGTTCAGAAAAGTTATTTTCAAGATGTTCTCCTCTGGGGTGTATCAAAAACTGGCTTCGATCAGAAAAGTTTTTTTTGCATTGCGCATTCTGGGCGAAGCCGGTTTTTAATACACCCCAGAGAAGAAAACCTTTGCGCCAGGCCGAAGGCCGGCAATGCAAAAAGTTTTTAGTATGCGAAGACGGTTCCTTTGGTTGGGGATTTATTTCATATAGAACTTTTGGGTTTTAATTCATAATGAATTAACTCCCCAATTTTGGGGTTTTAGTTCATTTGTGGTTTGGGGACTTTGTTCGTACCGCCATGTAGGAGCAGAGAAGTTCCCAATACAAAATGTTTAACCTTTACCAAAGGAGGTTAAATTAAATCGCAATCAAAGCCTATGAGATTATATCTCTATTTTTGCCTACCACCATTCCGTTTGTAACATATCGAAATATAGGTCGTAGAATCAAAAAGTACACAGAGAAAACAGATTCGTGATAGCTGACTGACTTTCTCTTAATAGGACCGAAAAATTCTATGTGCGCAACCGAATCAATCGATTGGCAACAAATTCGGTTGCTATCCCGAATCTGTTTTCTCTGTGTTATATATTCTGGGTACTTAGAAACATCTAAGACGATCTAGCTATGCCGTCCATCTCTAGTTGGCACGATAGGATCTCGAAAGAAGGACTTAGGGGGATGAAAATTTTCCACACATTCCTTATTGATCAGAAATGTTTGGTATTGACAATGGGTAAAATTGGCCATGTATAATTAATTGTTAATCGATTAAATGAATTTTTTGAAATGAGTTATTAATGATATTGTGCTTTAATGGGATTGTACATTTAAGTGTACAAAAGGTTCGATATTAAGTACATTATTCGCGACTACTCATTATAGCGACGAATTATTTTTTAACATTGCAGATTCTATAATAACGACAGTTTACGAAAAACAGGTTCTATTTTCACGACTTTTTATCTGTTTGTATACCCTACACCACCATAGTGGGGAGGGTATAATGCGTTTGTGCAGATGCTTGTAACGCCCAAAAATATTAGTCTAACACCGTTTAATCGACTTTCTGAGTCGATTAAACGATGTCCGTCTAACTGTCCATGTAAACTTTGTGCACAAAGTACAGGTAGCATTTTTGAAGATATTTCGATCAAGGACGAAGCTTATTGAAACTGACTGAAATCGGTCCATTATTTCACCTAGCCCCCATACAAATGTCCTCCTAAATTTCTACATTATCGGTCATAAATGTTTAATTTATATTGAAACTGACTGAAATCGGTCCATTATTTCACTTAGCCCCCATATAAATGTGCTCCTAAATTTCGACATTATCGGTCATAAATGTTTAATTTATATATGTATCTACACAAATTTCGGTCCAAATATTTTTTATGTGTCACCATATTTTGTTACGATCGGTCCATAATTAGTCATAGCTCCCATAAAGACCCGAATCTGTTTTCTCTGTGTTATATATTCTGGGTATTTAGAAACATCTAAGACGATCTAGCTATGCCCGTCCATCTCTAGTTGGCACGATAGGATCTCGAAAGAAGGAAGCTTGGGAGCTTGAACGAATTCTTCCGGCTCGTTTGCTATTTAAAATCGGCCCACAAAGTCCATTGCAACGATGTATATAAGGCTATAGTAAGTTGGACCTACAATGGGTCAAAATCGGGAAAAATATTTTTAACCCGAATTTTTTTTCATCAAAAAAATTTCTTTTCATAGATTCTTTTTCCAAAAAAAAAAATTTGAAAAAACTTAGGAAAAAATTTTTCCAAAAAATTTAAAAACTATTTGGAAAAAAAAAATTTTAAAAAAATTATTTTGAAGAATAATTTGGTGAAGGGTATATAGGGAAATCCCCATCATTTGGTATATTAACCTTTTTAATTATAAGTTACATAAGTCTTCGATTTACCGCATTATAAAGCATGAAAATTCATTAAAAAATATCGTACAAACACAAAGTGGCCATGACAAACGTTGCACCTTAAAGAATACTGAATACCCAAGAATGGAAAAAACGTTTTGTAAGCGGTCTGTAAAACAAAGGGAAAATTTTATTAGCAGCGATTTTAAGATCAAAAGCCAGTCATTTGTATTCCAAAATTTATCAAAACAAAATTATTCAATGCCAGTTGAAGACATTTAAGCATCGACATGGAATTCAATTTTTAAAAATTACGGGCGAGAATTCTTCGAAACCTCATCATATTGATCGATTTATTGACTCTTCACCAAATCTACATTGCCGATCCGGTTTATATTATAGGATGATTCCAAATCACATTCTTGTTCCATGTAATGAGAAAACGGCTTCCGAAAAAAAAATATGTAAAGAGCGAATAACTTTTTTTGAAATTGTTAGTTGTTGGAAAATCGAAAAACCCACGCCTTTAAATGTTTTTTCCATAATCCTCCATTAATTACGTCTGGATGACATCATTTACATTCCATGACTGGTTTAGAGCAACTAAAAAGTGATTACGGTTTAATTATAGGAATGAATCTACCACACAATTGCACTGAGCTTATCCAACGTTAGATTAAAACGTTATCAACTTGATCAAAATCAAATTATAATAAACAACTGCTCACCCACTTCCTTGGCGAGAAGGGAAAAAATTTTAAGCTCAAACTAAAAAACTTCAATCTCAAAAATGCACTTCAAATTCTAGCTACGTCCTGGGATAAAATATCAGTATCCAATATCCGAAAATCCTGGAACGCCTTGCTCGAATTCGGTACTGAATGGAGTGAAGAGGATAACATGCCCTTAAATATTTAACAAAATATAATTCAGGAAGAAAACGATGATCTTTCAACTATTGGTACACTTGTAGCTCAAATCGGTACAGAAAATCTTTTCACGAATGCTGACACAATTGGATCCAAGAAAAATTGTATGTGGAAAGTAATGAGGAGCAAATGGAATTATCGGATACGAAATCGGTACGATACGAATACGATTTTTTGTTACTTTACAGGTGAAGGAAAAAACTTAATAAAATCCATACAATTTTAAATACAAAAAAAGTTGTAATGCAATTTTTAATAAGAAGAAACATCACATTTTATTTCTCATTTAAAATAAGTTTTTTTTTATTTTAATGAAGTTATTTACATAGGGTAACATAGAGACGAGATGTAATTGTCAAAAACCTATCTGATGCAACAACAAAGTACATGCTAGTCAATGTAATTTGTTGTTGTATCAGACTTATGATTTGTTGTATTTTTGTTTGACAAATCAGAGGGTCTCGTCTCTATGTGTAATTCTCTATGGTTGTTAATATAACCCTTTTTTCATTGATATTTTTGAAAACAATTGAAACAAAATAGTTACTTACGCCTTTTTATATTAAGCCATCGATATGTATATTAGAGTGACAATCAGTTGTATGGAAAAAAATTTTTGTTAAAATTTTGAAGAGTGCCGGGTGGAATATTGTGACACTAGGCCTAAATGTTAAATGCTGAAAATTTGAGCCAAATCGGGCAACGATTTCTGGACGCGCATCGAGGTCAAAGTTCAGATATATGCAAAATTTTACTGTTAATATGGAATAAATAGGTGAAACTCGCTAACTTTCTGCATTGTTTTCTAGAAATATGTAGATTTATTTATACTAATGAGTATTACATTAAAAAAAATTTTTGGAAATTAACCCTGTATCTCCTTTGGTTCAAAATGACCCAAAAACTGTATTATCGCCAAAATTAGAGAAAAATGCAAATTTTTCAGTTTTTGAAAAAATTTTGCTACTAAATAAATACTTTTACAATTTAATGCAAAAGAATCGAAATATGTACGTAATTATCGTTGTAATGAAATATAAATGACAAAATTTGATTAAAAAATTTTAAAGTTATTACAAATTCGCCAGACCATTAACGTGTTTCAGGCCACTTGAACAAAAAATTTAGAAACAAAATTAAGATATTTCGAGAAAAATTAAAATAAAAGCTCATTTTTACTTAAAATATGTCCATATTTACTTGTATATGAGTTTTTGTCTTCGTAGGATACCGTTAACCTATTCGCAGGTATGGCCAAAAAAAATAATTTTTTTTAACGGCTGTTTCAAAACTCAATTTTCAAATTTTTAAAAATTTTGTTAAACAAATTTCAGATTTTTTCGATCATCACATTGGAGTTTATTGAGATCAAAATAGGGAATAAAAATATGAAAAAATTATGTCAATACCTCTTACAGTTTTTCCGTACCTGCGATTTAAATTTTGCGTTTTTCAAGAAAAACTAATTTTTTGTCCATATTTAGGCGAATGAGTCCAATTTCCTTACTGTTATAAATTTTAAGTAAAACTTATTCATAGTATTATAATCCTGGTAATTTTAAATATGTTCTGAAAGTTTTACTAAAATCGGAAAACGTTAACCCTTAAATCGTGAAGGTCAAAGGTCAAATTTTTCAATATTTGGAATTTCTAATGAAAAGATAGCGAAATGTTATATATTTTTGGGCCGATTTTAATTTAACTTAAGGAAAATATAACATAAAGTCCAGAATTTAAAATAACAGCACAAAAATGGAAATTAACCCTTAGCAGCACTTGGGGTCCAAATTACCCTCAACTTTTAAAATCACGAAAAACACAACCATTTTGACCCCAAGTCCTCTTAAAGGTTAAAATTAATTTTTGCACTGTTGTTGTAAATGCTTGACCCCAATATATATTTTCCTCAAGTTTCATGAAAATCGGCCCAAAAATATATAACATTTCGCTATCTTTTTATTAGAAATTCCAAATATTGAAAAATTTGACCTTTGACCTACACGATTCAAAGGTTATCGTTTTCCGATTTTAGTAAAACTTTCAGAACATATTTAAAATTACAAGGACTATAATATTATGAATAGGTTTTACTTAAAATTCATAACAGTAAGGAAATTGGACTCATTCGCCTAAATATGGACAAAAAATTAGTTTTTCTTCAAAAACGAAAAATTGAAATCGCAGGTACGAAAAAACTGTAAGAGGTATTGACATAATTTTTTCATATTTTTATTCCCTATTTTGATCTCAATGAACTCCAATGTGATGATCGAAAAAATATGAAATTTGTTTAACAAAATTTTTAAAAATTTGAAAATTGAGTTTTGAAACAGCCGTTAAAAAAAATTATTTTTTTTGGCCATACCTGCGAATAGGTTAACGGTATCCTACGAAGACAAAAACTCATATACAAGTAAATATGGACATATTTTAAGTAAAAATGAGCTTTTATTTTAATTTTTCTCGAAATATCTTAATTTTGTTTCTAAATTTTTTGTTCAAGTGGCCTGAAACACGTTAATGGTCTGGCGAATTTGTAATAACTTTAAAATTTTTTAATCAAATTTTGTCATTTATATTTCATTACAACGATAATTACGTACATATTTCGATTCTTTTGCATTAAATTGCAAAAGTATTTATTTAGTAGCAAAATTTTTTCAAAAACTGAAAAATTTGCATTTTTCTCTAATTTTGGCGATAATACAGTTTTTGGGTCATTTTGAACCAAAGGAGATACAGGGTTAATTTCCAAAATTTTTTTTTAATGTAATACTCATTAGTATAAATAAATCTACATATTTCTAGAAAACAATGCAGAAAGTTAACGAGTTTCACCTATTTATTCCATATGAACAGTAAAATTTTGCATATATCTGAACTTTGACCTCGATGCGCGTCCAGAAATCGTTGCCCGATTTGACTCAAATTTTCAGCACTTAACATTTAGGCCTAGTGTCACAATATTCCACCCGGCACTCTTTGAAATCTAAAAAAAAAAATCGGCTGTCACTCCAATGTATATCAATAAAAGACAAGTCTAATTATAAAAATTACATAAAATGTTTGGTTCTGTTATCGCGAAAATTCAGTTTTCGCGACAGGTCTGGTTTTTAATTAGTCGCAAAAACCGAGCATCCACTGTATTATAATTTCTTAATAAATAATTGCAATTTATTAAATGAAATTAAATTAAATAATGTTATATTCGTATAGCAAAATATTTAAACTTATACAAATTTGTATTTATAATAAAATATAAAGGAAACTGCAATATTAGTCCATAGGCATTTATATAAAAATTAAGTTTTAGCTTAAAAGAAAATATTAAAATTGGAACATTTAAATATGTGTTTTCTAAAGCAATGAGATGATTAGGGTATCTCTTGCATTTTATCATTAATAAATAAGTATCATAATATACTGATAGAACAGATAGAAATTAGTAAATTAAAAATCCTACACAGAGAAAACGGATTCGTGTTCACAAACGAATTTGACGCCAATAGAATGATTCTGCCTTAGTGACCGCATTTTACAGTTGTGGCTATAAAATTTTAGAAATGATAATAAAAGTTTGGTTGCTTCAATCAAAATTCTTCTTTATCCACTGATTTTCAGTTACTAGAACCGAAATATTCAAAATTACAATTCTCCCAAAAATGATGAACCATTGCAATACATTAGGTACAATCCGGGCTGTAAGTATGTCGTTTTATAAAAATACTATACCACTACAAAACCCAAAAAATAATTTAATAAATATATAATTTCTAAACGCATGACTATAGAAGAGATATAGTGAGTTTGATATTAAGTTATTATATTAAACTAAAATATGTTAGGGCTTACCCTGACTTCTGTAAATATGTACTCGTCTGATCCGTACCAACTTTAAACATTTCAACTAAAATAAAAGAAAACATGTATTTTACATGAGCACGTTGCACTAGTGTACGGCATACGGGTGAAACTTGTGAATCTCTCAAGGGATACAATTGGCAATGTTTGTTAACAACAGACAGAGATTTTTTTAAATCTTTTGTGGTTTTGATTTTTTCTTTCTTTTGATATAAAAATTATTTTATATTTTTCATTCCTTTGCTCTCGAACAAATCAACAAGGGTTCAGTGCCTCAACAACTCTGTGGAAGTGATATGTTTCATGTATAGAATATGTATGGTATGTACGGATGTGCTCATATATACTAGGAGTTGGTAACGACTGCAAATGATGGTAGTTTTAAGTTAAATTAAATTTTCCAGGTGAAATAAAATGTTAAATAAGGGAAAATAAATAATATTTATCAAAAGATACGAGCATAAAGAAAAGTGAAGAATATAAAACTTTGTGTAATAAAATAAAATGATGTACGATTGATTACGAGTATGAATTATTTGTTTGGCTGGGTAGAAAGTTTTTTATTTTTTAATTTGGTAGGGAATATAAAACAATACGATTCATTAAAATGAGTACTCGTACCTGGAGGCATAAAATATTATAAAGTACTTACATATTTGTAATTTTCTTTTTAATTTAAGTTTAAATTAGTTTCTTTACTAAATTTATGTCAGTACATACAATTTTTATTTTTTAAATCCTAAAGGTATGCCACACTTTCTTATTGTATTTTTCTGTATTTTATAACCCAGTTAACAAAATTGTATTTATTACATATTAATTAGTAATGTATTACTAAAATAATTCAAATCCCAAAACTAGTGGAACGTCTTTCAAGAAACTTAAGGTATTTGAAAATTCCATTTCGAAGGAAATATCTGTTAAATTTTTCTCTGATTTTATCCCTTTACTTAGAACAGGATCACAGAAAAATAAATTACATATACAGCCCAATTATGAATAAAAAGTCCCCGGGAGTTTTTCCCATTTTCCCATTTTCTCATTTTTTCTATTCAAATTCAATGGGAAAAAACTCCCGTTTAAAAAACTCTCGCGGAATTTCTTATTCATAATTGGGCTGATAAAGTTTAACACATACCAAACAGAGAAAATTTTACTATCAGAAGGCAAACTTGTTAACAGACTTTCATCCAAATTCATCAACAAATGATTTTGAACTTGAAGAGGAAATTGTACTTAACTAATGTGAATATTGGGCTCGCTAGTTTTATTTTTGCTAAAAGCGGAACAATTTTGAAAAATAGGTGAAAAATGGCGGGATTTTCAAAACTTTCGCGGCACAAAAGATAATAAATTATACCTCAACTATCTTAACACTAGCGGTGTTTACTATTAAGTGCGAATGGACTTGCATCATTGCAAATGCAAAATTGTAAATGTTTTTTGTGTATTTTGTTATTGGATTACTGTAAAATTCTGCATTTGCAATGATGCTAGACCATTCCCACTTAATAGTGAACTCCGCTACTGTATTTTTTCCCAAATTGTAAATTAAAGAAAATTTCGTCCAGTATAAAAAATACGTAACATATTTTGTTGGTTTGTTTGCTACTTTAACTTGATTTGGAAATTTTCCATACAAAAAATAAAAAATATATTGGAAAATATTGGGAGCCAAAATAATCTTTTGAAGCCAAGAATATATCGGATACTCTGTTCCAAAGTGAAGCGTATTGCAGAGAGAACGTTCTGCTTCAATCGAAACAAATAGAAGTCGGACGTGGCAACGTTTGGACTATAAAGCGGATGAAGCAAAACTTCCCAACCACTTTGTCTTAAGTGGTTTGTAACAGGAATTGCAGCATTTCAGATATAAAAAATCGTCTTTCAACGTGTCTCAGCTTCAATTCGTATTTCCCTGCTTTTGGATGAATCCTGCTTCCTGCAAACGTTTTGAAATTGCTGACTCAGTAGTTCCAAATGATTTCGCAAGCTCTTGTTGAGTTTGACAACTATCTTTATTGACAACCAGCCAGAATATGGCCATAATGATTTTTAATTATTCAGAGTCGATTGATCAATAAGAAATAACTGGTTAAGTATATTAACTCGGGACGCGGGAATTTATGACTAAAAGCGGGACAATCCCGCGACATTCGGGACATTTAACAACCCTAGTGAATATACTAGCTGTAAGTCAAGACGGTATTAACATAGTTGTCTACGAATACCAGGCTAGGGTAGGCGAGTACCTAAAGTATAAGTAATCCGTTCCCAGCGCTTCTGTGGCAACAATTAAAGAAGTTTTGGTGGATCTGACGAGAAGGCTATAGTACTTCTGTAGTAACGAAATGACGTTCCTTCGTATCCAAGTTGGCTGAGCTCATTATTGTCTAAAATCTTAGTTCAGACATTGTATTTATATGATAAATCTAAATAATCGGTCTGTAAATGGAGAGTATCACATAAAAGGTCTTTATCAGTAGAACTAACTACTAATTTCATTGAGTACACAGAGAAATCAGATTCGTGATAGCAACCGAATTTGTTGTCAATCGAATGATTCGGTTGCACACATAGAATTTTTCGGTTCTATCAACAGAAAGTCAGTTGATAAAAAGAATTTCGGTTGAAGCAGTTAACTTTTAGTTACCCCTTCCAAAATTGTGTAGAATACCAACAATCGAAGGTCGTAAAAGCCTTTGAAATTTAGGGGCTGGGTGGGTAACTCTTCTGAGTATTCCAAGGATTCAGGGCAGATGACTCTGAAATGCAGCTTGAACAATATAAAACAAAATACTTTTTGCGATGAAAAATTAATCCATTACTATAACCCGAAGCGTAAGAAAACGTATTTGAAGCCCGACCAACAAGCAGAATTGACACCAAAGCGATAATGTAATGCTCTGTATTTGGTCCTATCTATTACGAGCTTCTGAAAACAGACCATCACTGGGACCCTGTACCGGACGCAAATAATTCATTTGAAGAGAGCATTGGCCGAAAAATGACCAGAATATACAGCAAGGCATGAAACAGTAATATTTCATTATAGCAACGCTCTGCCACCTGTTAAAATCTATTTAGAATAAATTGGTTGGGAACTTTTGTATTTAGAATACTTTGGTTGGGAACTTTTGTCTCCGCCTTATAGTCCATAACTTGCCCCGTCCGACTACTATTTGTTTCGATCGATGCAGAACGCTCTCTCGTTGATACGCTTCACTTCCGTATCCGAAATTGATTTGATTTCTTCTTGGTCTCAAAAGATGAGGAGTTACTTTGGCTCGGAAAAGGATGAGAAAAGATCATAGATAAATTCATTGAATGAATTTATATTGTACAAATGTTTCAATATAAAAGCTAAACATTTTTAAGTTATACATCCAATATATGTATAGTTTAATATATATATTATATCCTGTAGTTCCTATTGGGAAAGTCATATGTCTACTTTGCCTTAATATTTGGTAAAATCATAAAATAATAGTTTAAAATTTCAACAAAATTATATTTTTTCCAAAAAACACGTTGACTTGTAAAAGCAGAAGTTGAAGGGCCCTTCACTACTCCTGAAATGTCAATATTAATAACAAAAGGGTCGCTTAACGGAAACAGATCTGCGGACTTTCCTGAACTCTTCCTTTACCGGGACTCTGTGGATGTTCCCATTTATAATGTAAAATGGTGCGTTCATCACGGTTCTAAGAATTTTCGATTGGGCTTTTTGTTTAAGATTAATACTGGTATTACTGGCCGTTCACTAAAATTGGATTCCTTCGAGATCCACAAGGATTTGGCAGTAAATTATGTGTTCAAGAAAGAACGAGACAATCCGTTATAATACTAAAAAGCCACCGAAACCCATTTCCAAGACATCCCGCACAGAGCAAAACGTCATCTAGGCTAAGATGAGGCCCATTTATCAATCAAGGTTATCTTTATTCTTATACATATAAATTTCGAAAGCCATATAAAAAGCAAGCGCCATTTTTTTTAGATACAGATATGTGGGTGTATTTTCTAAAGGAGGTGGAGCTTGTGGGTGGTGATAACAAAAAAATATGATTATGAATTATTATGTCTACAATCATAACTTTATGCAACCCCGTTATGAAACCACAACAAAAGAAAACGGTAAAAAACTCTGCGCATGTTATGAATTTTTGAAATAGTAAATCCCAACTAACAGGGTTGCTGCTTAATATGCCAGGGATACTTTTCATTAGACTCTCCATATATTGGATTTTCTTTTACAGTTACTGATTGATTTTTATTATTATTTTGTATTGGTCTTTTTTTTGTCAATAACTTGAAGCAAATATAGCAAACATTATTGTTAAAATACCTCAAAATTATTTCTACTTAAATAAACACTTAAGAACAACCAATCATCCTTAAAGCACACACATGCAGACATATCAATCAATTTGTCTTGTTTAGAAAATATGTATAAATAGGTGTATAGACATTTCTTAAGATATACAAATATATATATATCCTTGCGAACACTTGAACTATATGTACATAAACACATATTCATACATATATGTATATTTGCTTAGAGATTTGTTGCAAAAACAATATAACAATTTTCCAATTAAGCGACCAAAAAATTTGTTCATATCATGTCTTGTCTTCAAGATTATTGATGATAAGAACTTTTGTGACTATGTATTACTTTTGGCCATATATTTAATGTTTGTGTAGGTTTGCGAATGTATATCCTAGTTATATGTATTGTTTTTGGCAATACAATCATCTTAAGACAAATATTAAACTAAACAAACAAGTTTTATTTGTTATAAATATAAGAAAACACTCGACAAAAATAGACAGTTATTATTTATTTACTCATAATTTCGGAATTTACTATCAAATTGTCATTTCATTATAAAAACTGAGAAATTCCAATTGGACAAATAAATAGTGAGCCATCATATAACCTCTCGATCATGTCATAAAAAGTGTAGCATACTTTTAGGTGTTTCATATAAATATCTAGTAATTAACTGATATTCATAAGTTTGCACTTCATAACATTAATTGCAGTTAAAAACGACATATTCTAGATGTAAATATGTCTTAAGTAACGGATTAATGACCTATAACCACTGACATATCGTATTGAATAATAAATATAAAAATATTTCTAAATAAAATTCCAAAGTTGTTTTCTAAGGAACATTTTTGTTTGAGTGTATCTAGATCGAAGAAGAAATTTCAAATCTCAAACATTTACGCATTTATATACACGTGCATTGCTATTGTACGTGTGTGTAGAAAAAAGTAAACACGAGTTTCATATCAAGTTTAAGAAACCTGCAAATTTATATTTATTTGTATTTATGTTTATAAATCTAAGAAAAACTCTCAAGTTTTTCTTCAAAATGTTCTTTAGGCTTTTATTTATTATTAACGATTGATTGAACACACACATACAGTCTATGACAGACACACATACTTTAATATTATTACCCAGCAAACAATTTTAAAATTTTTATTTAAGCAGATTTGTATCTGAATTCGAAATAAATATGTATTTCTTAGTTTTTAATTGTTAATCTAAAATAGGTCTTAATAGACCTACTACTAGTTCCTTTAGTAGTGGGGTAAATTGAAAAATTATGATAATCTGTGATCTCTTTATTCATTTTTTTGTAACAATTTCTAGCTTTTTTTATAATGATCTAAATATAAGAGGGACGACAATAATATGTGGTCCCTTTCTTTCTCACTAAAAATTATTTTTTTTTATTGAAACCTAAATAGGCTTTAATTTAAATTTTTTAAAATAAAGTCAAGGTAAAAAACGAAAATTTCAAAATGTAAGATTCGGCACACTCTTACTTGTTTTTTTTTTTAATTTTTAAAAACTATATCAACTATTATTAATAAAACGTTTATCTGAAGTTGATACATAATTTACTGCACTCAATCGCTCAAACATGCATTTTGGAAAAACTTTAATTTTGTCCAAATAAAGTGGTAAAATTTCCTATAGTGCAGCAGTTTAGAAGATTCAGATTTATTACGACTTTTATTGCGATTGACCCCACTGTGTGACGTTCCTAAATGTATATATACTTTTGGTCCTTCTAAACCTTTTAAAGATATTCTGCACCAAAATATTTCGCTGGGTTTAAATAAGAATAAGTAAACACCCCCTAATGCATTCTCAATAATTTAAAGTTATATCTTAAATTCATTTCATTTAAGAAAAGGCAAATTGTTTGCGAAAAATATTTAAGAATCTTAAGAAAATATTGTGGTTTTATGGAATTGCTAATATTTACATACAATCAAGCAAAAAAGGACAATTTTGTAAAAACAATTAGAGAAAATAAATATTTAAAATTATATTTACAATTATTTATATATACATACATACATCTATGTATATATTGTATTTAAGATATTTATTTATATATATGTGTAAGTTTTAGAAATCTTAGGCCTAAGAAACTATTTTCTTCTTAATAATATCAAGTGGTTGTTAATAGCCTTGAGACACATAATTATTTGGAATGTAAGACTATACTTTTTCTTTCAAATATTTTTCATTATTTGGACGTCATTGTAAAAGCAAGTTAAAATTTAAACTAACGCAGAGATGGGAAAAAATTAATAAGACCGAAAAAGCAAAATGCTTAAAAATCGGTGCCCGTATTTGTTCCAGTTCTATTTTTAACTCCATAGCGTATTAGCATACAAATTTGGAATATACAATTTGACAAACAATTATGACAATAACGGCTTACGACATTCAAATGTAATTTTTTGCTCAGAAATGTCTTAAATATACCGGAATTTATATAAAGTAGATATTAATTCTATGTATTCAGAAATATTATTGCTAAATTTTAGCATAAATCAGTTTTATATTGGGTTTATGACTTAAAAATGCGGGATTTTTTTTACATTGTTTTATTTTATTTTAAAATATTTGTACAATATAAATTTATTCAAAGTATTGGCCATTATTAGATATGATCTTTCCCATCTTTAGTATGCGGGATTTACAATAGATGGCGTATCTTTTTAATAACTTATACGTCATTTTGAAGGATACATATCTGTCATTATACCCTTCATCTGTGGGAGAAGGATATATATATAAGTTTGTCATTCCGTTTGAAATTACCACAATATAATTTTCCGACCCTATAAAGTATATATATTCTGGATCCTTATAGAAAGTTGAGTCGATTAAGCCATGTCCGTCTGTCTGTTGAAATCAACATTCCGAAGCTCCCAAATAACTTACATACACGATTTATACATCAATATCTCCGGAATTCTTCCGGCTCAGTTGCTATTTAAAATCGAGAAAATCGGTACACAAAGTTATATGGAAAAAACCAGGACAACCTCGATTTTTTTTACCTATTTTTGACCTATATCTTGATTACAAAGTCATTAATATAGACAATATGGATATCAAAGGCCTTTGCAACGACGTATATAAGACCATAGTAAGTTGGACCTACAATGGCTCAAAATCGGAAAAAATATTTTTTAACCTTATTTTTTTTTCACCAAAAGTTTTTTTTCGCTAAATTGAAAAAAACAATTCCAAATTTTTTTTTCCAAAAAATGAAAAAAACAACTTTGGAAAAACAAAATAAATTTTGTTTACCTAAAAATATTTAAAATTTTTAGTTTTAAGTATAATTTGGTGAAGAGTATATAAGATTCGGCACAGCCGAATATAGCTCTTACTTGTTTATTCTCACTTATTTATTGTGTAAACAACAAAGTATTTTTTTGCTTCGAAAATTTCTAAGTTTGCACAAATAAAACGTCAAAAGCGGGAAGTTTTGCTTTACTTTAAATTTTAAAAAAGTGCAGCAGAAGCACAGCCATTGCTCACCAAGCTTATGGTGAATATGTTACATCGATTTCAACGTGCGAGAGATGTTTTGCGCGGTTCAGAAGTGGTGATTTTGACACGGAAGATAAAAATCGACCAGTCAAACCAAACAAATGTGAAGATTGTTGTCAAATTCAACAAGAGCTTGCAAAATCATACTAAATCAGCAATTTCAAAAAGTTTGTGAGCAGAAAGATTAATCTAAAAGCAGGGAAATTGAATTCCCCGAATCATTAATAGCGATAAAAAAGATCGTATGTGAAGCCCGGCCAACCAGCCGAATCGATATCGAGTATCCATTGCGGTAAGGTAATACTTAACTATCACAGGGAACCTGTACCGAACGTAACTAATTCGTTTGAACGAGCATTGACCGAAAAATCTGGGATACGCTTCATTTTTTTAAAAGTATTTGAAAGTATTCGACTTTCAGAAGTCATCAAATAACTTTTATACATGATTAATACATCAGTATAATAAAATCGGCCCACAAATTTAAATCGATTTATTCAAATATTTCTACCCAATTTTTTCTATATTTGTTTTATGAACAAGTAAGGGTGTTATATTCGACTAGTCCGATTTTTATATTCTCATCAACAGTGTAATACTGGCACCGATTAGTGTGCATTTAATATAAAACCATTTATCTGCTTAGTTTTATATTTTCTCTTGGAATCGACAATCGTTTTTGTAGTGCGTATAAAAATAGTGGTATGTATTTTTTTTTTATTTTGATACAAATATTAATCTTTATTATCTCTTGTTAATTTTCTGCTCAATTACCTTTAAACTGATTTCAAAAGTGTCAAGTTGAAGTTATAATTTGTTGTCTATAAAAATGAACAAAAATTTCGATTTAATAATATTCAGTTTCATTCATCTCATCATCAAGGAAATATCAAATTATGCTGATCATGATGTTCATTTTTGACAAGGGTTTACTTTGCTCCACTCTTCTTCATACATATACATTCTATAATCTTGTTGCAAAGCACAAATTCACAGTGTATCATCTTGAGATTCGAAATTAAACAATTTTAGTTGTCATCTGTCATAATAAAGGCTTTATCATTATTTTATTTAAGTTCTTATTAAACATACACAAATCCATATACATTTTGAATTTCAGAACATAATTGCAGGTGTTATATGTGGCTTTTGCCTGTTGGGTTTTTTAGTCTAGACTTTTTCTGAATGTGTTATGATAATGTTGACAATTTGATTAGTTTTGATGGTGATCTTGTGTATAGTATTTAATGGACTGGATTTAAGGTTACATTTATACAAAAGAAGAGAGGAAATAAATAATGATTTAAATTAAACAACTTTTTTGATTTCGTTAAGAAATATATATTTTAGTTAGGTGAGTATGGTATGGTAACTACTTATTAGAAGCATTAAATAATTAATAAGTTTATTAATGGTTTGTAGTTATAAAACTATTTGCAAAAGTTGATGCTGTGAGATTTTGTCTGATATGAACAACATATCAAAGGCTATTCAAATATTAGCAAAAATACATTTCAGAAGTGTTGGAAAAGTTTATAAAATAAAAAGTTTATAAAAAAAAGACATTTCCAATTTAATTCGTTTTTCTTTATGATTGTATCAATGTCTATGTTTGCACATCTTATTTATATCGTTTTATTCCTTTCATTTCATTTTTTTTCTGATGTGGTATTAAATTGGAAAATATACATATTTGTGGATTTTTATGATTGTACGACCGAAAATGGGGAGGTTACGGGTATTGCAACTACACATAAAATGAAAATGGAAAAGAAAAAAATGTATATTTATACAAAAATAAATAAATAAATCGTTACCACATACCAACACCATAATCATTTACACATTTACTTACATCCCAGCAGTTAAGCAAGTAGTCAATGTATCCCATGTAGACTGTTATTGTCACTAATGTCCGATCACTTGGCTGACTCTAATTAATATATTTGGGTCATTTGCAACTCTTTGTAGTGCAGAGAGAATACAATTGGTTACTTTATACATCCCAGGTAATCTAGCGTAAAGACAATTGTCACTTATATGTCTCTGAGTAATCTAGAGTGTAGTCACTTTAAACGTTTTGTGAGTAATTCGTACAAACTGTTTTATGCAAATTGTATTGATATAATTCTCATATAGTTTATTTTTATTTTTACTTAAGCATACTGATATCCTATGTAACATAGCATGAAGTCAATAGTCACTTTAGTGTCTCTTAGTAACTTATAGTGAAGTCACTTTAAACGTTTATTTTGTACTGCACTTTAGAATGTAGTTATTTTATCCACCAGAAGCAATCTATTGGAGAGTTGTCGGAGGAAGGTTAAGGTAAGGTCTTCAGGCAGCCGCGCAGTGAAGAAAAGAATAGCAGCTCACGTGGGTCCAAAGCTATAGGTCCCTTTGTGTTACCTGAAAGTAGAAATTCAGAAAAAGAGGGACAGATATAAGTGAAAATAAAGAAGGGGAAGATTGAAAAAGTTAAAAGGAAGATGTCCGAAGAAAGAAGGAGAGGAGATATATTGCGTACCAATTACTGCTCCTTATAAATGCATTAATGCCCTCTAGCCTCATATTCGAGAGCTCTGAAAGACTATTTAGGGAATGATGTCCCAGAAACCTTAAGCGTAGATCCCCTAATGCCGGACAGTGACAAAGAAGATGAAATATGGTCTCATCCTCCTCCTTGTTTTGACAGCTTCTGCAGAAGTCGTTGTATGGCAAGCCAAGTCTCCTCGCATGATTGCCAAAGGTTATGACCGCCACTACACCACTCAATTGTGAGCATGTCAAGCCTAGAAGATATGTTGTTCATCCACGATTCCTGGTAATAGAGCATGTGAGTTCACAACCCCATCTTTTCTGAGCGAGCTCATAGTAGAAGCTACTAATTTGTAGCTTACATTTGTATAACGGAATCCCACATAGGAAATCTATGTCTTCGTCAGGTAGCGTGGCGCCTTTTTTCGCCAAGTCATCATCAACGCAGTTGCCCGTAGTATCTCCGTGTCCCCGTACTCATTTGAGTACGACTGTTGAATGTCTCGCCATTCTGTTTAAGGAGCGTGTTTCCACGTCCCAATCGAGTTAAGCCTGAATGCAGAGGTAAATGCCATTAGATCCACGTGGATCCAGTTCAATATAGTCAAGAGCGACTTTGTTGCGGTCGTCCTTAGAGCTCCTGTTATCAGAATTTATTCTTCTTAAAATCTTCTCGAATAGCATGCGAATTGAGAATTTGTCTAGTGCCTTCCACTAGACAGAAACTCCATAAAATAGTGTCGGCTTAATGACAGTATCAAATAGCCAGTTAACGAACTGTGGTCTAATACCCCACTGCGTACCTATTGCCTTCTTACAGACGTACATAGCCGTCAAGGTTTTTGACGTCCTTGAAAGTGTATTGGGTTTCCAGGATAGTTTGCTATCCAAAATAACTCCTAAGTATTTCGCATTTTCCGATAGTGGTTCGTGATGAACCTTACAGTTGATTGGTCCAGACCAAGATTCTGTAGAGCTGAAACTATAGTTGCAGATTCTACATTATTGAAGGCTCATTCTATATCCAGAAAGGCCACTAATGAAAAGTTACCGAATTCAATGGATTTCTCAATATATCCCACTAAGGAGTGAAGTGCTGTCTCAACAGATTTGCCCTTCATATAGGCGTATTGAGAGGGAGATAATAATCCTTGTTTCAAAGACTCGTATGTGGATGTCAATGATTCTTTCAAGGGTTTTCAGCAAGAATGATCGACTGATAGACTTATTGGTCTGAAATCGTTTGCTTTGGTGTTTGACGCTTTCCCTCCTTTCGGAATGAATGTCACAGTCCACCTTTCGGTCCACCGTTTTGGTATGTACAACCATACAATACAGGCATGATAAATAGTTATCAGCCAAGGAGTGACTAGATCTATATTATTTTGTAGATCAGCGGGTATTATGCCACCAGGGCCCGGAGACTTATAAAAGTCAAAGCATTAGCCATATCTTATGGCAAGTTCCCTGGAACATTAGTGTCCATGAGTACTTCCAGTGTCTCACCTCCATCAATAAATAGTCCACCTACCATCCTGTTTCTGAATATAACCCTGAACAGTTGGTGATTTCGACAGGATCTTCCGCAGACGATTGGTCTCAGAGGAACTTTCGACGTCGCTGCAGAAATTCCTCCAGGACTTACGTTTTGCGCTTCTGACCTGATTCTTGAATTTATTCACCATAGGCTTGTACATTGACCAGTTGCCTGATCTTTTCGCCTTGTTGAATAGTTTACGACAACTACGTCTAGTGTTCGCCTATCCTCTGCGTGCAGAGGGAGTTCACGTACGTCTTGTGGCCTCACTGAAAGAAAGTGTGAGCTTTTCCACAGCGCTTTCAATATCCCTAGTGTTACCTATCAGAGGGGGTGAGGGAAGTAAACCATAAAGGATCCGGAGGAAGGTTTGTTTAAAAGCAATCGTTTATTGGACTGTCTGTGATATATCTCTTAAGCTGACTATTTGAGGTCAATTAGCACCCATACATGTTAAAATAACTAGATAAATAGCTCATTAGGGAACCAATTATGTAGCTAGTAACATAATTGACGCTATGTAACCAGAATGTGACTCCAATGAGTGACTACTTTGGACCATCTATTAGACAGTCTCATTGTAATCAAAAAGGATTAAAACAAAAATAATTAGTTATGTAGCTATTGAAGTAACTAGTTCCCACCTTAAATGATGAGTAAAATCACTAGTTCGGGACTGTCGCCTAGAACTGCTGGGTTATATCTGCACATACATAGAAAAATATAACATTTATAGAAAATTTGTTTGGTTGTATTTGTATTTATGGCATACCAACACGTACTTAAGGAATATTGGTATTTGAAAATAAAAATGTAAATAAATAAAATACAATAAAATAACAAACATAAACGGCATTTTCCATTACGTTTCGTTTCTTCTCTGTATGTTTGTATCCTTGTTTTGCTTTATGTTTCTTTGTACATATTTCTACTTACACTTGTTTATAAACAGACATTTTAAAGGATGTTATCCTTTAATGGAATAAACGGTCATTCAATCGAAATTTAGTTCAACTCGATATATGTACTATGCAAAGGATTTTTTATAAGAACTTTAAATTGAAATAAAACAGAGAAAACCGTTTTTAATATCCATCCAATTTGCTTTATTAATCAGAAATTTTGTTTTTAATTTTAAATATGATTTTGGGTATGGCGTAATCTGGAGGCAAATTTTCACACATCCTTCATTTGAAAATTTTGTTCAGTGATGAAGCACAATTTTGGTGAAATGGCTTTGCCAATAAACAGACTTTGTCGTGCCTCAATTGGAAGGTATTAGTATTGCAGATATTTGGTTTCAGCGGAATGGTGACACGTATCACTCAGCACGCGATACAATTAATTTACTTCGAGAAACATTTGGCGAACGAATAATTTCAAGCAATGGATCTGTTAACTGGCCACCTCGTTTATGTGAATTAACGCCATTCGATTATTTTCTGAAATTGTTCACAAATATTCTTTGTTGATCAGAAAAGTAATGGAGACAACCTGATATTTTTAAAAAATTAACGATTCGATATTTGAAAACTTACCGAAGCAAAGAATTTGATCTTCGTATTTAAAACATGAAGCATACAGACTGTGGTCATCATAGTATGTATATTATTTTGGGACTATAAACCTCCAGATTTGTTCAGATATTTAGTTTTGGTTTGGTTTTCAAATCCGGGAATAAAATTGTATTGGATACGAATAAAAACTCAAGTGATGAATGAATACTTTGAAAACCTGCCCTGTACATTAATAAGAAGGATATCAACATTGAATATCAGTGGGTGCTTACAAAATTGTATTTATATTCATTTTTCTTTTATTTTCCAAAAAAAAAAAGAAGTAATTTCGTAAAGGCTACAAACTTTTGTAGATTATTTTTTGTACATTTTTATGAAAAAATACAAGCATATTATTTTACCACCCCCAACCCATGTCTTACGATAAAGCGCCATATTTCTGAGTAGACGATCCTCTGCCCCTCAAAAACAACAAATACATATGTATGTACGGGGGAGGTTATTATAGAATATTGTTAATAAAATGTTATTTTTTGTTTTCTTTTCATACAGAATTTTAGTACATGCCAACATATTCTCGTACATGAATAAATATTTTCTATTGGAATTGTGGTTGGGGTGCGTTGTGGGGGTGTTGGGAGCTTGAGTCCTTTTGGTTTAAATGATTTCATGTCGTTGTCGTTATTTTGTTGTTATGCTTGTCAAGCAATTTTTAAGGGTGGCATAAATGTCTAAACGTTATTTTGTTTTTATTCGTTTGTTGTTGTTTCTTTTTATTTTTTTCTTTTTCTGACGAGTTTTTATTATTTGATATGTATCTTTGGGTGCCATCATTTAATGTATTTTTATGAGTTTCAATGTTCGAAATTATTATACGACAATGATGTGGAATAAACATACAAATATACATAACGAAATAAATATTTACACTTACTATGTATATCTGCTACTTATGTATAAACAAAGAGCTTATATTAAAAATATGCCAATTTCAAAAAAGTAAATTTTTAAATGGATCAAGAATTATTGTACAAATAAACAATATAACTTCCATAATATATTTTAAGTAAACTCACTAATTCATTGTGATAATTTCTTCACAAAATTTAAAAATTTTTTATCGGACATGGAAATACATTAGTGAGCTATTTGCCACCAAAGACTTATTTCGAACAAAATTGAAGTTGGCGTGTTTTGAATATAGGTTCTCGATGTTTAGTATGAATATTGTTATGTTTCTGCCTTTTAAAAACGGTGGTTTATTACCTTTAAATAAACTGCAAATAATAACAGTTTAGTAACTTAAAATTGTAGGAACTCTTATTTATTCAAATGTACACAACAACAGTTTAAATAGTAACTATGTGTTTTTATACAAATACACCCCTGAAAATGCACCTCATAACCTTTAATGACGAGTGCCGCCCTTCTTAGAACAAGCTAAAAAAAAATTTGGTAGTATTTTAGGTCATTGCGAAAGTATTCAGCGGGTACCGTGTCAACATTTCAAACATTTAATTCTAAGGGACTCTAAGGGAGAATTAAATGTTTGAAATGTTGACACGGTACCCGCTGAATACCTTCGCAATGACCTAAAATACTACCAATTTTTTTTTTAGCTTGTTCTAAGAAGGTCGGCCTTCGTCATTCAAGGTTATGAGTGCATTTTCAGGGTGGAAATATGCAATTTTTCCAGTTTTTGTAAAAATTTTGCCATTAAAAAAATACTTTTGCAATTTAATTTAAAAGAATCGAAATGTGTACGTAATTGTCGTTCTAATGATATATAAAAGACAAACATTTTTTAAAAGATGTTAAAGTTATTAATGTGTCTCAGGCCACTAATTAACTAATAACAATATTATTGTTCAATATGATAAACTAATTGTTAAGATACAGTTAGTTGATTGATAACAAATTTGTTATTCAATGTTACAAACTAATTGTAAAAAAAAATTTGTTAGGTGTTAACAATTTTGAGTAACAAATATATTTTTTGTATTTACAAAAGTGATTGTTGGTGCCTTTTTAATTAAAAAAATAATTGTATTGACGAATTTGGTAATTAATATAACAATTGATTTGTCGTAATTTTTTTCTGTGTAGACAATTTTCTCCAAAAATTTTCTTTACTTGTTTCCTGGCGCAAATATGGTTGGACGAATTTTTAATAATTTGATAATTTCCCAACCAATTTTCTTTACTTTTATTTATTACTAGAAAAACTATTAACTGTTGAAGAAAATTGTAACAAACACATTTCCAAATTTGAGATGCAATCGAATTTGAGTCGAAGTCGGAATATTATATTGTCACAATAGTCCGAACCGCATTTCTTGAAATTTCTACAAAAACATACAAATAAATAAGTAACACATTAAGAAAATTCATTTAGATTAACGAAAAACTATTTATAAAAGTGGGATTTCGGGTAATACATGTTTCGGTTTTTTTCAAATTTTTTTATGGACATATCCCAAAATGTTAATAATCGCTATTTATTATCACGAATAATAAATATTCTTTCCCTTATTACATTTATCAAGCATAATAAATACATTTTTCACATGAAAAAAAACGAAAATCTAATTTTATTTTGCATATAAAACTTCGTATGATAATTTTTTTTGTATGTTTTCTTTTGCTCTTCTTTCATTTATATCTGATGGAAAATTATTGTCAAACATTCGAGCAGCCAACCAAATATAAGGAGCATCAGTCGCAGTATCACCAACAATTTTATCGTCATCATCAGAAACAGCAAGCAGCCATATTTAAAAGATAAAAATAAGACATAAAAAAGGAAATGCAATCTACTTGTATGTATTAAATAAAACCATTTGCATGTGTATGAACTTAAACTTCCTTTCCTTTTTACGAATTCTTAAAGAAAAAGTTAAGAGAGAGGGAGAAAACAAAAGACGACAATGGCACATTATTGCTTATGACGCGGCTTATGTGGATTTAAAATTTATATCTAATACTTTTTGGTATGATTATTAAGCCTATTTTCATACTTATTTAGTATGTGTATATTTACATACATTTATATGTATGTATTTATATAAATAAAGATAAGGATACCAAAAAATACAATAAGCTCTTTCTGGAAAAAAGAGCTTATCAGAATAAATTTGATCAGCATTTTCCCGAACAATCTATCATAAGATATACATCTAAGATTTCATTAACGTCAATAGATTAAAAATTAATTTTGGGTCCAATTAAAAATAATGCATAATATTTAAAACCAAAATTCTTGAAAAATTACTTTTTGGTATTAAATTTCAATGCTTAAAATTTGAGTCAAATCGTATAATATTAACCCGTGCCGCATCGCCCCTAAAGTTTGGAAATGTGGCAAAAAATCAGATTAAAAATAATTTAAAAATTTTCCAAAACTAAAAATTTTGAATAAAATCGAAAGTTTTTCGAAATTAAATGAAATAAAAATAAAAATGACCAAATTACTCTAAACATTATGTGATAACTGAATATATCAACATCGGATGACCCAAAATCAATTTGTTGGTGGAGTCTGATGTTCACAACAAAGGATCAAGGTTCATGTTCCCACATTAAAACCCTGGAACGATGTTGTTCTAAAAGTTGTTTCGGAGGACTAGTTACCACGGCCGGAAATAACTGCCTGAAAACCCTACTAGCAGAATACTTTCTCTCATCAAAGAACATAATGATGAGCTTTCTGTGGTGTACTGGAAGGTCTTGAGTCGGATTACCAAAGATAACATTGCTGAACTTGCAATTTACCTAAAAATAGCTTCGAAACTGAAGAAAAAAGGGGATTTAGGTTATTAAGTATCCGAAAATGTGCAATCAACATCATGCAATTTGTTTGTGATGTCCGATAGAATTCATATATAGCACAAAGGATCAGTGTTCATGTTTCCACATTAAAACCCTGGAACGATGTTGTTCTAAAAGTTGTTTCAGAGACGAGGTACCAAGGACAGAAATAATTGCAGGATATTTCTCAAAAAGTCTGGAATTTTTCCAAAATAGCGTCTAAACTCTAGGAAAATTGGATAGAGGATATTAAGTATCCGAAATGTTCAATATCCAACCATCTTGTTCTGGAACACTTACCAAGCCCGATATACCAAAGAATATAGCAGACAATTTATTGGGTACGGTCGCGTAAAGGATGTAGTTGCTGATCGGTCCATGAAACATGAATGTTCCCGCCCCTCAAGTCCGTAGATTCATCAATATCGGTTTCATCCAGAAACCTTATCTTAACTGAGGGGAATTAAAGGACTTCAAAACAATCATGTTAAACTAATTTACAATTCAAATGCTTTGGGGCTCAGATCGCTACACAAGAATTCCTACATGGGGTTCTCGTGGAGATACGTGCTATCGCTCGGAAATGGAGATTTGAGAATACTTATTACACTATTATTTAGATATCATTAACTAGGTTCTGGGTAATGTTGGAACAAAACAGTGCAGATCTTGCGGGATGCACGATAAGGCCTATGATCACATGCTTTGTGACTGACCAATGTTAGGGTATTGTAGTGAAAAGGCTTGTAATAGTTCCTGTGGATGTTTTTGGGCACTCATCTAAATCCGATAAAAATCACCGTAAAATATTTTTTCATCAAAAAAACAAAAAAACCTTTTGTTTGTTTGTTAAGTTTTAAATCAAATTATTTATCCTCCTACTCTTAGCAATCGCACAGCAATATAACGACAGACGAAACAAACGTAAATTGGGTGACAATTTATGACATACAACAAACAGAACAACTAAAATGAAAAGGAACCAATACTGATGCTGCTAATGGCCTCCTAAACATTATTGTTAAAAAATCCATTCACTCTCACACCGAATGGATGTGGATAAAAAAAACCAGTATATCCCTCACATTCATATGAATTCAATTTCGTGCGTACAACCAGAAGAACGCTGCTAAACAAACAGAACAGAACAGGTCATTGAAACAATACATGCGGCATTGTACTCGTATGGACAACTACTACTGACACCTCATGTTATATGCTCATATGAAAATCATAAACATTATTCTTCTGCTGCTGCTTTTGATTCTGTTTTTTTTTTGTTGCTTTTCTTCTCCTTGGGACTACTGACACAACTGACATGTGAGCAACGAATATGCATTTTAATAAAATTTCTTAAAAGCCCTATAAATCACATACATACACGGTGTGTTCGTCTGTCTCACTCCAGGGTAAATGAATGGAAAGAGAAATAAGTTCCAAGATAAACAAAATCTGCCGACATTATGCAGGGTTTTTAATGTTCAAAAATAATGTTTAAGTAACAATACCAAATATTTGTTTGGATTCAGTTAGTTGATATAAATGTCGATTGTTTGGGTTGTATCCAAAACATAGCTATATCATTAAGGATGTATTATTTGACACCGAAACATTCATAAATCCAAGTTAAATTATGGCATTTGCTAGTAATTCATATCCGAGTTGTACGGTCTTCACGTAAATCGAATTAAGCTTTTCTTCAGATACCCTCAAATATAACGCGATACAGTTATTTGACATTATATCATTAATCCAATGCTAAAGATAGATAAAAAAACTCTCGACTATGCAATAAAAATATCGACGCTTGTCTCCTTATTCACCCACCCAAATCTACTTTGGAACGAAAGCGCGATATATTTTCAATACAAAATCGATTCGCTCCGGGAATAATACCTTAATATTTATAATTAGATTACAGCTTTAAATCATATACATACGAACACATCATCTGACACTCCAAGGTAAATAAATGGAAAAATATTACAATTTTAATGTCTTTGCATTCTGTTATTTGATATTAAAATCGTTATGTTTGATTTTGTCCAAAACTTTAAAAGCTCTATTCACTAAAGGACTAAGTGTTATTATAGCTTTTGCCTAGAAATCCGCAATTCATTTCGAAACTGACAATTATACTGTTGCTTTCTATAGGAAATCGAAACTCCCAAATCATCTTCAGAGTTGTATGGTCACTAAAATCTAATTAAGTTTTCCTTCATCCTCCATCAAATATCAAAGTATAAAAGTTGTAAAAGCAAGCATTAGGTCAAATCAAATCGAAAGCATGCGAAGAATGCTATACTACAGGAAATCATAACGCGGTACAGCTATTTGACATCAAATCATTAATCCAATGCGAGAGATAGATAGAAAATGATCGACAATGCTATAAAAACACCCAGATCAGTTTTAGAACGAATGCTCGATATATGTATTTTCAATACATAGTCAATTCGCTCCAGGAAAAATATTCATGTTACTATTTATAATCAGAGTACAGCTTTAAAGCTCAACAAGCTTTATCGTTTATTCATTTAATAAGATTTAAGACAAATTGCCTTTTATTAAGCAGTATCGTTTGTATCATTAATAACCTTTTGAAACAATAAATAACTAATTTCTTTTGTAATTACTTTTATTTTAGCATCAGCATTAAATACATAAATTGGTATTGATACCCATATATACGTTTTTCTATGCGTTTAACCTACGCCCTTTGATTACTACCGGCTGGAAATCACCATACATTCATTATAATCTCTACATTGCACAAACAAAAACAAATAAAACATTAATTCAAAACTTTTATTATACATAATATTGTACAAAATAACAAACATAAATATGCCATGCAGGTCTTGAAACTGGTATCTGAGTCGTTAGCTGCTAAGGAGTACCACTAGTGATTGCATCTCCTGTATATAAATAGGACTGGAATCTAATGTAGATATAAGATAAGCGATTTTGTTTGTGAAAGAAATCCAATTGACACACTTTGATAATGGTTATGTAAAACATAGATACATAACTGAAATAGCAACTATCGACTTTACACGCTGTCTTCACAATATATTAAACTGTCAACTGGAAAATATATTGGAAAGGTTTCACAAAAACCGAACTCGTCCTTAAATTTTAAAGATTAACAAAATCCACGTCATGTTCTGAAACAGCTGATGAACACAAATACCATCTCATCCCTTTAATGTAAAGCAGGCTTAACAAAATGTCGTAGTTTAACAAGTTAGCTTTAAAATAGAATTTGGAAATTATTTTCGGTAGTAGTTAATGCTTTTATTGGATTACAACAATCATTACATTCCATAAAATTCAGATATGTAAAGCTAGGAGCTGAAACAGTATAGACCTGGCGGATTTAAGCATTTTAATATATGGTTAAAAACTTTTACCGGGACTTGCATAAGCTTTTACTGTAGCGAAATGGAATTCGATGAATTTTGTCGACTAAGAAGTGGGATATTGGCTTCTAGATTGAAAACAATGATTTAATGTCTTGCCCTACCAATACATTACACCGAATACATGACCAAAACAGATGATTATTGGAAGTGTGCCTTATATGGAATCTATGACCAATTATGGTCAGATTGTCATACAATTATGTGGCATGACTTCTGTGTTTATGAAATTTGATTTTTATTTAGATACTAATATTTTTAAAAGATTTATGCTAGTTAAAGTGATTTTTGGATGTGGTCCTTATATGGAAGCTAAGATTAATTATGGTCTGTTCGTCACACAATTTGCATGACCTCTGAACCTCCCAATAACCATTTTGATACCCATCTAAAACAGAAGGACATTTGTATAATGGACTGTTTTCAACCAATTTCAATTGTCTTCGTCCTTGAGCAATATAATCAGACTAACTTTCTGAGTCGATTTAACGATGTCTGTCCGTCTGGCTGTCCATTTAAACTTTTGCACAAAGTATTTTTAGAAGATATTTAGATAAAAATTGATAAATGTTTTTTTTTCGGACCGAAAAATCAGTCCATTATTTCACATAGTCCACCTACAAATGTTCCCCGAAATAGGAACTTATGGCCCATAAATGTCTTATTTATATGTCTTATTAATTTCATTATAAATTAGTTTTATATAAAAACAAAGCACACCTAAAAAAATGTATTCGGATTGGTCAATAATTGAGCATAGCTTCCACATAAGGCTTACTTCCATAAATCATTTATGAAATCCAAATAAAATTCAACACAAATATGTGGCACCTAATTTTATATCAATCAGTCCATAATTAGTTAATTTGTAGTAAGACACAAATCATGTTTATTACTGGCCTTTTGAGAATTGAGAGGACTGAAAGCATCCTTTTTATTCAGAGATCGGAAGATGAAGAACTACAATAATGATAATCTTCTGGTAAACTTTATATTAGAGCAGTAACAAGGATCATAGTAAGTTCCACAACTAAACTTAGCTACCTGTCTAAGTAGCTATCATATTGCTACTTTTAAAACTGCAGGGTTTATTTATATACTCATACTTGTGTAGAACAGTATTTACACGTATGAAAATTTTAGTATTATTTACTAGTTATAGCTAAATATTTATAGTATTTGTTACTACAAGAAGAATACGAAAAAAAAATGTAAAAAAAAATTAAGTAAAAATGTAAATAGGTCCCGAGTGACTAATAAATTTACAATTACATATTTAACATACACATACATTCATTAATATGTAACAAATACATAAATACGAACGGACCGAGATATATACATACGTACATATACTTATAATATACGAGCTACAATTTTTATAACACCCACTATTCTTTAACAAATATACATTTATTCTACATGTACATCTGCAGTACTTAAGAGAATTGATTGATTTTTGTAAACAGTTAATTTAGTGAATATAGTATTACTGTCATTTGATTCACTTAACGGTACTTATAGCCACCAGGGGCCGAACGCGATCGGTTATTTCCCGTAAACCACACGAATGTCGATGAAGTTGATAAAAATTAAAAAAAATAAACAGAAATTAAAATCATTTGCTGATCAGATCACATCTGACCTGAGCAAGAAAAACGCAGTGTTCTCTTGTTCTCTCTATGCCGACCACTTATCCGTGTGGAGTTCTCAGTCTCCCAAATGCTGACAATGCTTGAGCGATGTCAATATCTTGAGATACATTTTTTGAAAATGGTCTAAACTACTTGACATAGCTAGGTCCCTAAACGGAACTACGATAGCCAACTATCATAATATGTACTTTCATACATTTTATAACAAATGGTCACAATAGGATGTAATTGGTGTTATGATAATGATATAACTGGCGATACATTTTATAAAAAAAATGGTCGCCTAGTGCTAGCACATTATTTCTCTTTCTTAGTTTTACAACCCACGGACCAAACCTGTTCTTTCCTCTCTCCATTCTTTCTTTCTCCCCCACTTGTAAGTTCAAAGTGATGGTAGCAGTGCCGAAGACCTGAATGGTTAGTCAGTGGTTAAAGAAGACTAGTCGCTAACAGCTCCGTTCCGACGCCAGGGCACGGGTCGGTTGTAATACAGATTTTGACCAGTCCATGTACGCCGTCCCTGCATGGATAGTTCATCCCCTTACTCGCATACTCGTGGGAATAAAATGAACACAATTAACAAAAACAAATACAAACAACAGCAAGAGGTCAGCAGGGGAAACCTATGATGGCTGATTGAAAAAAATCATCTATCCAACCTTCGTGTGACAGTTTTATTAAAAGCTGGACTTCAAACCTAGCTCCTCCAACGCTGCACTAGCCCTCGCTGGTAATAACCAGCAATAACCCCCATATTGGACACTGTCGATAAGAGAGTTGTCCCTACGAAAATGCTACAGGTTTGATCGTTGAACCAGAAGTCGGGTCCAACCACTGTAGCCTCACCCGCCACTACGGCATATCCGAATGCGCTGAGGACGGAGCTATCTCCCAGGAGAAATGGCTGAAAATCCGTCAGGGTATGCTGGGGGTATACTGGAAGATTCTCAAGGAAATTAAATCCCTGGTAGATGATTATGCAACATCGAATATACAACATTAAATGAGATGGCGAAACATTCGACAGTTGTACTCACATGGGTACGTGGACACAAGGACAATGAGGGCAATTGTGTTGCTGATTACTTGGCGGGAATAGGAGCCTTGGTGTCGGATGACGAAATAGACTTTCTTTGTGGAATCCCGTTGTCAACTTGCAAGGAACTGATACATGATGAATATTACGAACTTGCCCAAGCAAGGTTGGGTAATGAACCCACATGTGCCATTACGAGGATGCGTTGGACTGTAAACGCATATCGTATCTACTTCGATCGATACCTTACCTCGTCTTCTGCAGAAGTTGTCAGAATGTAGAAGATACCATCCTACACTTCTTTTGAAACTGCCAGGCACTGGGTGATCTATGTGCCAGGCATTTAGGTGAACGATCCTTTAGTACCCTCTCCAGGTTATCTGTGAAAGAACTGAGGTGCATAGACGCCTTTATCAGGGAAAGCAGATGGTTGATAGGACCAAACATGCAAATTGCACCTAATAGGGACCTAGCAACTATCCCATGATGGTCTGCGTTAGTTGAAATCTTAACCTCTCTCCTCCTTCTCCTCCCATTTCTATCTATACTCTACTCATGCAAATTTCACTCTAACTCAATCTATAGACTTCCCTTTTCTCCAACTTCTATTTCACTTTTCTTTCTGTTTTCATTTTCTTCTTCAGGTATCACAGAGGGAACGATTATTGAACCCAAGTGAGCTGTACGATACGAAGGTTTTGGACGGCTGCCTGAATACCATACCATATAAATACTTCAAATACGCTCAATAAATTAATAAACTAGGAGGAAACCTTACATTTAAATGCGATTTAAGAAAATCATTTGAACATTGTTTTTATATTTTCCTTTGTCCGGTTTTTTTAATTACATTTTCTTTTTAAGTATTAAATATAAATATTTAACAATAATATTCACACCAAAGATCTGATAACATCTTAAATTATATCCTCTAACATATATTTCAATGTTAAATAAGCGATTCAAATATAATATCGATCTTGCAATGAATAAATTCTCTAACATATCTGTTCATTTCTACAAAAATCCATATGAACTTGTAACAACGTATAATGTAAGTCATCAGTAAAAATTTGTCTAGTTTACAAAAGGCAAATAACAAAAGTTTAAATGTTGTACACCTTAATTTCATTAAAAGATTAATAACGACTTGTTAGTTTATGTCTGTTTTGTTCAAAAATAAGTGAAAAATAGCAAATACAAAGATATCCCCTTTTATGTGGTTCCTTTTTGTATTTTTTTATATGCATGTCCTCCTTTTAAGTGAGTCTTCCACCCCTCATATTCACCTTTCCTCTCTTCACTAATATGGGTGTCACATTTAGTTGAGGGGTCAATTTTTATTTAGTTTCAGCAAAAACGATTCTTTTTTTTGGGTTAAAACACGTAAAATTACAATTATTTTTATGTATTTGTATTCGTATTTTTAAGGGTGTCATGTAATATTTAACAATTTTGGTTGTTTATTTTTTTATTTCATATTGAAATAACGATTACTCTGTGCATTTACAATATGTATTCAGTATTTGTTACTCGTACATTTTAAGTGTCTATGACCAATCATGTGTATTACGAGTTGGTTTAGCCTTTGGAAGTTGCTAAAATTGCAATTTATGTACGAGTAAAAGTGGGAAATGAAAACATCTGTGACCGTGTTGATAAAATGCGTTAAAAATTTTATTGACATGTATGCAATAATCGGTTATAAATTATGAACACTATGAGTGCCAGGCGGGTACTTAAATATTTGACATTGTAATTGACAGTTGAAAATTACTTGCAATAACAAAGGCCAACAGAAAAGTTATTTTTAAAATTAAAATTTTGGGAATTAATAACTAAAGTTTTAAATTAAATTTGACAATGGTAAGAGTATGTAATAAATAAGTACATAGAAGGGAAGAAGAGAGAACTGTCAATAAAGAAAACTAAACAAAATTTCTCTCTTTTATGACAAATGAGTGATTCAGTTTTACAATAGACTTAGATTCTTGGATCTATCTAGTTGTCATCTATGGTTAAGAGTCATAGTGGACACCGCATAAAAAGAGGTTTCTTGATGATATCTTTTATCATTGAAACATTTTAATGACTTAGGTTTTGGACAAATAAGTTTCGGGTCTAAAGCTTTCCTTAATGATTCTAAAGGTATCTTATATGAAAATAGATTTTAAATATACATATGTATAACATCGTCCGAGAATTCTAATCACATTTATATGTATGTATTTATATTTTGTAGCTTGATGAACATTTGACCCTTTTAAATCATCGAGTTACCGGATCTTCGAAGGATCTGCAGTACAATGCAGATTATACCTTGGCTTTGTCGGATTTATAGAGCCTGTGTTGAGTTCCGGGAACATGGACCAAATACAATATATTATTTATCCTTAAGATAAGTTGAGCACTCATACGAAAGACATTAACTATAGACCGATAAGTCTATCCTACTTTCTTTTGAAGTTTTTGACAAGGGTAATCGATGTTCATTCAAGAATATCGATTGGATCTGATATACTATCTCCTGTTCAACATTCCTATATAATGAGAAAATCTATTGAAACTATATATAGTTGCATTGAGAACATTTTTAAACTTGGGAGTACAAATTAGTAGATTTGCTGCAATTGAGAGATCTTTTAATAACGTTAATCTCAATCACATCGACTTTTATCGGGTTTGGTGTCAATCAATTCACTGTAACTTCTATCTTCTCTTTTATGGAAACTCTCCATGAACTCATTACTGGAGGACCTCGATATATAAGGGTTTTAGGACAGTTGGGTAGGCGGATGATGTATTTGTGGAATTGTCTAGGGAACATGAATGCGGTCACTTATTGCTTGAAGAAAGGGAAGTGGACTTGGTATAAATATTAGAAAAACTGAACTTTTATTATTCAGGAGAAGACCCCACATTTCCACCGCCTCGCTTTAATGGAGAGAAACTTACTGTAACCGAAATTGCAAAATATCTAAGAGTTATCCAGGATTCGAAACTGTGGAGCAGTCTGAACAATCAATCTAGAGTGTCCTTAGTAACTGTGGTGATTTATTCATGTAGAAGGATCACAGGAAGGTCTTGGAGAATTATCACCTTGGACATAAAATGGTTCTTCGAATTGTATCAATAACTTGTTTGGTGGAATTCCACAACATGATGAATTGGTTGCTTGTTGATCTTATAGCCTAGGGAGTTGCTATAAACTCTGTCATTAGACTCTATTCTAGGAGGGCATGAAACCGAAGAAACCTTGTATATGCGATAGTACTTGAGAATGTGAAGCAATTCCGGACAATAGGTATTGAGTATTACACTCCCAGAACTTCGTCTCCCAGGTACAAACTACAAGTACAGGAGAGTCCATTAGAGGTCTTCACAGATGTTTCAAAGACGAACAACAAAGCCTTGGGAACAGACATGGGTGTCTTTCAGACTTCCTTATCAGTGTTTTGCAGACTGAGATTTATAAAAAAGGCCATGAATTAATAAATGGTTTATCGAATATACTCGGCTGTTATTCGGATCCGTACCTATAACCAACCACTCTCGGAATTATGGATTTGTATACCACATCCAATTTGTATTCTAATGGATACCAGATAATCCAGTCGCACCGAGTAATCATATCGCGGATACACTGGCAAAGTGCGGAACTTCTCTCTTCTTACCCAAAGAGAGGCCAAACGAACATTCCCCGGGATTGCCTGCGGAATCTACTATCGGGGATTACTGCTCAATGCTTGTTCGGGCTACACACCAGGAGATTGATTAAATATCACCGTGCGACAGCAATTATTGGACTTGAACGTGACCATATACATATGAAACCTTATGTCATATATAGTAGAACTGCGTTTTTAGTTTTTCATTTTGTGATCTTTTCTCCTTTTTAAAGGACTTTAAAGTTTTAAGTATATAGAAATTTCTTAAAATTTATTTAAATAGTTCTGCTCATTATTTTTTCTTTATATGGATATCAAATGAAAGGGGACAATTTCTAGAAGTAGATAATTTTTTTTATTTTTACTTTTCAGGACGAAAAGTTGTAAAAAAATGTCCTTTGAAAAATGTATCCTTTTATATCCTTGAGAATTTCCTATATATTTTTCTAAAAAAAATATATGTTGAAACCATGCATATACTTTAACACATGCTTAAATTTCGTTCTTATAGCTTTATAAGTTAAGCCTAAACAAAAACAAACATATTATTAAGTTCATTAAAAAAAATACTTTTATCGATACAGCAATTAAGATTACAAAAATATTAGATAGTACTTTTTGGACTTGAACAAGTCCACATACACATGAAACTGGAGATCGTATATAGTAAATCTGCGTTCTCAGTTTTTAATTTTCTGATCCTTTCTTCTTTTTAAAGGACTTCAAAGTTTCAAGGATGTACAAATTTATAAAAAATTAAATAAATATTTTTATAAATGTTTGTCAAATAAAAGAAGACGGTCACCAGAAATGGAAACAATATTTTTTTAACTTTTCAGGACAACAAATTTCAAGGAAAATCCTTTAAACATTTTTTCTTTCATGTCCCAGTTAATTTTCCTACTAATTTTAAAAAAGGGTTGAGTCTATTAAAAGTTAATTCGTTTTTATTTATCAGGATACATTGTATATAAAAAGTTAAATATCTTATATAACATCAATCATCTAATAGTTTTGAATTGACACGTCAAAATTCTTATAAATAATTTAGAGGAAAGAGCACTTGTCGCATGCTCGCTAAATACTGTTGGTCGATATGTCGAGATTCACATACTCCATACAAGCGGCATGCCGCGGCAGAGTAAACGTATTCATTTTTCTCCCTAATATATTTTTATATTTCTTCTTTCTTTTATATCTTTATTTAATATTTAGTATAGCTTAAATATTTTTTTTATTATATAAATTTAATTTTTTTACAATAATTGTTCCTGCTGGTACTAATTGGGAATTTGTTAGAATTATACTAAAATATGAAAGAATAAAATTTAAGTAACTCTTTTGTTTCATTTCTAATGATTGTCTTTTTTTATTTGATACACATATTGACAAACATTTATAAAAATATTTATTTAATTTTTTATAAATTTGTACATCCTTGAAACTTTGAAGTCCTTTAAAAAGAAGAAAGGATCAGAAAATTAAAAACTGAGAACGCAGATTTACTATATACGATCTCCAGTTTCATGTGTATGTGGACTTGTTTAAGTCCAAAAAGTACTATCTAATATTTTTGTAATCTTAATTGCTGTATCGATAAAAGTATTTTTTTTTAATGAACTTAATAATATGTTTTTTTTTGTTTAGGCTTAACTTATAAAGCTATAAGAACGAAATTTAAGCATGTGTTAAAGTATATGCATGGTTTAAAGATATATTTTTTTTAGTAAAATATATTGGAAATTCTCAAGGATATAAAAGGATACATTTTTCAAAGGACATTTTTACAACTTTTCGTCCTGAAAAGTAAAAATAAAAAAAATTATCTACTTCTAGAAATTGTCCCCTTTCATTTGATATCCATATAAAGAAAAACTAATGAGCAGAACTATTTAAATAAATTTTAAGAAATTTCTATATCCTTAAAATTTTGAAGTCCTTTAAAAGGGAGAAAAGATCACAAAATGAAAAACTGAAAACGCAGTTCTACTATATATGATCTCAGGTTTCATATGTGTATAGTGTCGTTCAAGTCCAACAAAAAAAATGTAAAATTGTATCACGGTGCATTAGGTGAATTTTGATAATCAGCAACCGATCCATAACTGATCGAGACATATGCAACAAGTTTTCAACAAAAAAACTACTTTAGTGTTGTATATCATTACATATTTAAGTATTTAAGTTAATATTCGTATTACTTATTTCCCCAATTTTTCATTGTACACTCATTTCTTAATAAGATACAAAGTATGTAATATTTTTCTTTTTGTTTTGTAATTTTATCATTTTATATTTATCGCCATAAAAATTGCGTTTTTGTTTCTCCAATACCCCCAATTGCTTTTCAATTTTTTTTCGCAGTTTTGGTTTTCCTTTTTGTCCTGTCGTATTTGTAATCTTATTGTATTTTGTGTTTTTTATTAGACAGGGATATTTAAGGATTTACATTGTTTTGTTTGAGTTTGTAGTATATTATTTTAATTTTATGTAAAACTGAATGTTAATGTCCTTCCATTTTTTTTCATTCTAAATTAGCTGGGGAGCAGGATAAAAATGATGTTGTAAAATGTCGTGGTTGTTGTAGTTGTTGTTATTTGTACACTTGTATGTTCTGACAAATTTATGCATAAAACATTAGAAATTGTTGAGCTTAACTTTTAATCGAATACATTTAATTGAAAATAATAAATCAATCAATTCTTGTGTATTTGTTTAAGCCAATTTAAAGTTAAATTAAAAATGACACATATTTCGCTAGCACGCAGTGGGAAAGCATTTTTAATGAAAAATTAAGCTTGAAAATTAAATTCTTTGTAAATAAGATTAAAGACATACAAACATAATCTACGTCTACATAATTTAACTTTGTTTTTTTCTTTGTAATAAAAATAATCCTTATGACAAAATTATCATCAACACAAATTTATCAATTTAAAATGTGCAACCCTTTTGCTTTCATTTTTATTGTGTGCCCCCCTGAGGTGTCACCCATTCCACCCAACATTTACCCAAAAACAACAAGAGGCCAAAATTAAATTTATCAGTAAATTTGTTTTAAAAAAAATTATTTAAAACCATAATTTGCCATTTATGGTGTTTCCCTTTGACACAAAATAAAAGCAGGCGAAATAAACATAAAACCCACATTCGATGTTTCGTTTCTGTTTTTTTATTTTGGTTGCCAGTGCTGTTACCACATACGTTTCCGACACCTCAGTCTTGCTGTAGACAAGCAAGAATCCTGAGGGTCTCTGTTATGCGTGTCACTTGTATGCTACTGACTTCTTTCACCATTGGTGGTGGTAATGATTATTAGCCTCGCTGCCAGTTGAAACTTTAAAACAAAAACAAGGGGTGACAAGGATTTATAAAAAATGAAAATTGAGATGAAAGAAATTTTAAAATATGCGAAAATGTAAGTAATCCAAAAAGTGGATAGAAATGTTCTTAGTTCGACGCTGATTTCAACAAATATTTATAAAATCATTTCTTAAAGAATATTCCCAGACAAATGATTCAAGTTGAATACTCGCTAGAATTATCTTCAGATCGCATATCCTCTATTGTCGAGTTTTTTTGCCAAGTTTTCCGCCATACCATCCGATTCAAATGAGATCCTGAAAATTCTACTGCTGAGTAACCCTACCAAGACCGAACTGGTTCTTTTTACCAGGAGATATAAAATTCCAGAATTCAGACCTACACGACTGGATGGCACTTTTCTGAAGATTTCAAGCGAAGCCAAATATCTTGGAAACGTGAAGCTGAGAGTTGAATAAAGAAGGCATTATGTGCATTCTATATATGTAAAAAAAAACTTTGGGAAGAGATGGGGTCTTAAACCATACATTGTACACTGGATGTACACCGCGGTCATAAGACTTATTTTGAACTATGGGGCTTACCTTTCTATTCTAAACAATGTACAAGGATTAGTATGTCTTGCAATTACTGGATCTATGAATTCCACCTCTCAGGTCAGTCTAGAGATAATGCTAAATATAACTCCCCTTGATATACAATATATCAAATGCATTTATTCTAAGTCTGCTCTACGACTTAAACAGTCGAGCGAACTAAAGAATGATCATTTTGGTCACGGCACCATCCTACAAAAGGTAGACAGGTTAATCATGGGGCGGGAAACGGATTACATAATACCTACACCGAATTTTGATAGAACATTTAAGATCAGAATACCGACAAGCGATGATTGGGCGTGATCTTAATCTACACTGGATGATGGTTCAAAGACAGAAAGAGGTACGGGCTGGGGAATCTTCTCAGATGAACTGAATCTCGAAAATTCGACTATACATATCTACTTGGACAGCCATGCATCAATCAGGGCTCTTAACTCCAACGTTATTAGGTCGAAATGTCTTCTGAATTGTATCAAATCACTGGCACAACTGACACAACATCACGACAAGTTGATATGGGACATGCGGGCATCCGGGGAAATTAAGTATCTGATGAATGCGCAACCAACGGGTCGTCCCTGGACGTATCTCTCGCGCAAAGGGATATTCACATTCCTTGGTGACCGTATCGAAATTGATAGATGAATGGGATTTGAGCGAGACGGAACTCAGGTGGTCAAATATCATCACTTGAGAATATCCAGAATGCTCAGGCCCAATCTGACAGAGGATGGAACTCTTTTGTCACTTAGTAGGAATTCGATTAGGCTTCTTACGGGTATAATTACTGGGCACTGTATGATTGGACACATGTCGGAACGTCTGGGTTACCCACGTTATAGCTATTGTAGAAGTTGTTTGGATGAAGAGGAGGAGGAATCGGTACAGCACCTTCTATGTGAATGCCCAGCCTTACAAGAGCATAGACTACTACATCTTGATAGAGCTCTTTTCCATGATCAGAACTATCTGAGACATGTGTCACTAGTACATATGAAGTACCGGCTGATTCCCACGGGGACCACAGGAATCACATAATCAACGTAATTAGGGAGGGAAACCATTCTCACTTTATGTATGAATTTTAACATAAGGGAATAGTATTTCTAAGGGTACCACAACGGGCCACAAGGCCTTCGAGTGAACTCGCTAACTTGCGAGCAATCCACGTAACCTAAACTACCTATTTTTTATGTTTTTGGACTGCATCACTAATAAATATTTGTGCTTATTTACACAATTTTGCTTTCCGTCATTTAGGTTATGTTGCATTTTAACTACAGTTGTACGGACAAACATGTTGTTCTAAATTTGTTTGTGGTGAACTGATATTTAAGCAAAATTTCTAGCTCAAATCGTGCATTCAATAGGCAGATGCACAAAGTTCAATCTTCTCAGATATTAGCATAAAAATTAAAAGAACAGTCCACTTAACACTTAAGAATGGAGCCTTTACGAACTCCACCACAAATAAGCTAATGTTTTACAGCTAATGACTTAGCAATTTGACTCCTGTAAAATTTGTCTAATTCTCATGTCATAAATTGTATTTTTAGTCCAATTCTAATATTGCCTAACAATTTATTATTAGTTAAGTCAGATGTCAGCCACTTTTACGACATGGTTACGTGCAAAGTATACCAAGTAGTCCAACTCTCTATTTTTTAAAATTACTCTCTCACATATACGGGTACTGTGTAAATTCAACACCTTTGTGAGAGAATTATATACATCAGAAGTCTCGAAATTTTAACTATAAATTGTCGAATAAATATAGTTTGATACACGTAAATTCACTAACACACATTATTTTATAATTTTTTTCAGCACATTTAGCACTTTTTCTTTTCCGAAGCACGTCCATTTCGCACAAACTAAAAAATATTTTTTTTTATTAACTTTGACGTTTTATTTTGTTTGTGGTAGGTTTTAAAATATACAACAGAGTTTCAAATTTTGGTATTGAAAATAGAACAAAATTGAAATAAATTAAAATTTAAACTTTTTTATAGAACTCTGTGTGTCTGGTGAAAATTCAAAAGGCACCAACACATATACATTTTTGTTACTAACACATATTTCGACTTAGGTACTTTTTCACTAACACATGTATAGAGTTAGGTACTGCTGTCAAAGAGTTGGACTACTTGTTATACTTTGGTTACGTGTCATTAAAATTTCGTATAAATCTTTAAAATACCCCAGATTAACATATGACAGAACATAATTTTTAAAAAATTTACCCAATAAACGAATATATAAGTAAATCTCGTAAAAACTAGATCTTAAAGGAATTAACCGAACATAAATAAAATCAATTGATAATAATCTAAAACATAAAAATGTATTGTACGAGGATGGACTATGAACTTAGCAGAAACACGTGACTTGTGTTGTGTGGAGTTAAAATAATACGGGTATTGGATTTTGGATTTTGAATTTTGTAATAAAACATAAGTTTCATGTTCAAAAACAAGAGCACGAATTCTGAATAGCGCAATATAGAAATGACAAATGTTTAAGTTAACTGAAGGTAAAGAGTGTTAATCCCAAAAACTTGTCTTTTTTTCTGGCTGTTGTTGTGTCAAGTTAAAAATAATTAAAGGGGGAGGGAAAATATTGGAAAATGAAAACAAAAAATTACAAATTTCTTTGTTTCCGCTGCAGTGGTATTGGTGGTATATTTTTAAAATAAATTCTGGGCTGTGTGAGCGAAATTTAAAACAACTGAATGTGAGTTTGTTTTTGGTGTAGGGGTTTAGTGCGATTGAGTGAGTGAGTGTGTGCATTTTGTTTTCTAAAAACTACTGCATGTGTTGGAGATCATCATAAAAAGGATTAAATTGTGATTTTTGTGTTGCTACTGCTGATGTGAGAACAAGACAATGTGTTGTTGTCATCTGAAAATTAATGAGTAATTTGATGTTAAACATGGAAAATTTGATCTTAAACGTGTGTCCTAAGTCAATACAAAAAGATTAATATTTGCCAAACAAAAAGAACTATGTACTAGAAATGTGAGAACTTCTTTTTTTATTTTTTAAATCTTGTCCCATCTACGTTTGAGCTCGTTTTTTTTCTATGTACAAACACATAAATAATTGTTTTGTCATTTTTTAACAATTCCTTTTCATTCTATTTGTTTTCCACGTTAACGGGGATTTTGATTTGAAAATTCTCTAGGGTTTTGAAAATGTTTAGCTTTATTCTTTCGTTATTTTTTAGAAAATATTCAGCAAAATTTGGTGTTTTTTTGGAGTGATGGCAAGGCAAGAAAGGAAGATTAATTTATAAAAATTTTACAAAATCTCTTTTGATAGTTGTCCCTAGAGTACTTGTTTTGAGTGAATTATATTTTCATTCTTTATGTTTTTTTAGAAAATAGTACGTTTCCCACCACCACCAGTAAGTATTTCAGTAGACAGACATAATTTCACACTTGTTTTGTTTACATTGCAAATGTAACGAAAGTGACACATGGCACTTGTTTAATAAACAATTTATTAAAAGGTTGCTTTATTCACAGTTATTACGTGGTGACCAACCGAAGGTCCTCAGTATGTTTCACGAAAATATAGACTTGAAGAAAATTCAAATGCCTTTTACTTTGGTTAATTGGAGGACATTTTTTTTTTAAATTTTGTAAAAAATTTTCGAAATACTTCAAATTCTGGTTCAAAATTTTATGGTTTTTCTGAATTCCTTGAATTCCAAATTCTTATTAGCTTTTTTTTCTCGTGTAAATCATTAATAAGAGCCTAAAGAACAATTCATAAATTTTTAAAATTAGTTTAATAAAATTTTAAACATGTTTGAAATTGGAGTTTTTATTGGCTACAGACTGCTTGTGGCTAAAAATTATTCTGCTTGTACAAAACACTTTAGGTGTGTTCGCGTACTTTCCAGTAAAAAATATCCAGTAACTTTATTTTAGAGAGTAAAAATAAATTACTCTCAATCTGAAAAATAACAAAAAACGAACAACAATTTGTAAAAATACGTTGTATGTTTATTATAAATCAATTTAAAACGTTTGTTTTGCGTTATTTTACTTCTTTTCTTTGCAAAACTTGTAAATTGTATTAATTTTTAATTTTTTAGTTTTGTTTTCATTTCCAACCATGTTTTAAACATAATTTTTATGTTGATATGTTTTACTGGATAAAAAAAGTCCAGTAAAAAATATCATGTTCTCTATCTCGAACTGTCACTTTTTAACATTCTCTTGCTCTCTCGTTACAAGTTCTTAAAAGTAAACGAACGTAATCCCGTAACTTCCAGTGATAATTTGTACAAATTATAACAAATTATCAAGTAAGCGAACACGGAAAGGATGATATTGCTCAGAATCTAAACCCTAACTGGTGCGAATGAAAGGTGGCTTACTATCAACCCCACCAAATTATTTTTGTACCATTTAACTGACGAAGAGTTCGTTTACTTGACACTGAATTGGTCAATTGAATTCTCAAATGATCAGAAATTCCTTGGGCTTGTTATTGATATGAATGTCATCTGAAATAATGATTTCTTCCAGACTACCAATTTATGCCTGTCAGCGTCTCATTTGTAGAACTAGGGGCTTGAAACCGGAATGATCTATTAGAATGTTATTGATGTATCAGACAGTTTGCATACTGAAGTGTAATGAGTGACTTCAAGGAATCTTCCTGATAAGGTATATTGCCACATCTGTGTTTCTATTACTGAAGTCAAAAGGTACTGCTCAACTTATGCTCCTAGAGCCTTTTGAGAACGACCCTTTCGTTATGATATCCGACTTATGTAACCGTCTCTGAAGGAATTTTGAAGTTAAGCGGACTAGGCTTGTTGGGATGATTATATTGATCAGGTTTGTATACCGTTCCAAACAAGTAAAAGGTGACACCTGTGCCTTTATGGGGTATTCAAATGGGTACCTATCCGTTAATCTTTCGGACAGAGATATACACAATCATCATTGAGTGGTTTGACTATATTTGTTATATCGGATATGACCTTATCCATAAATAAATTTCATATAGACATAAATCACAGGACCTAATTTCATGGTGATCGGTCCATAATTGGTCATAGCTCCGATATAACCCCCACTTCCGAAAATCACTCAAGAATATAAAGTATTGATATTTTAAAGAAATAGATAACACAGGTCAACGGCAAAAATAGGCTTCACTAACCACTATATAGATTTGATGCATCATGGTTACATAAGTACAAAAATCGTAAAATTTTTTAAATCTATGGATAGTTTTTTTTTAAAAAATGAATGCATGAAAAATGAATACATGAAAATAGTTTAGTGGTTTAAAAAGCATCTAATTTTTTTTTTAGTTACAACTAAATTCGAAATTCAAGGTTCGGAGCCGATGTATTACGGTTTAATATTTTTATTAATATGACTTAAATATTTAATCTAGGACTCTTCGAAATTCAAAATAACGCTTTATAATGTTATAAAATTTTACATAGTAGCCTTTCAAAACATGAAAAGCGGTTCATAAGTCATGAGCTTTTCAACAGTGCTGTTTACTAGTGCACTCACATTTTTTAAAATATGGAATTTTTAATATAAATTATTTTAATAATAGCAAGAGGGTTTGTACACACCAGTTCGTTATTAATAATATTAATAGGGGGAAATACATTTCTTAGAACATAAAAAACATGCCCTTAAATGCTATTTATTGCCTTAGGGATAAATATTCGATACAGTGTATAAAGTTTAACAATCAAGGACACTTAAACGCAACACCACCAACGAAAAAAACCAAAAAAAAAAAAAAACGTTGTAATAATAAAATATACTGCCACACAAAAATTGCTGTCAATGAGGCATGTTAATTTACCATTGACAAAGTGTCAAAGTGATTTCTTCCTGTGGCGTTTTAACACTGCAAGTATGTTTGAATGCAACAATATACAAACACTGTATAACCAACCATATGCATAATATTGTACAAACATACCTACATATTCATAAGCATGTATTGTTTATACCCAACAACAACAACAAGTGTAAAAAAAAAATATCATACATACTCATTATAAAACAAATTATTACAGCAGGACATAACACTCACTTATTATATCACAAGGACCTCTCTCACACATACACATCAGCCAACTAACTGTAAACACCCCAAAATGGAAATTAAGAAAAAACGAAATGAAATACACACACAAACATACCCAGAAAATAAAAACGAAAACAGGATCCAATGAAGAATGTCAGAGAGAAATAAAATGACAAGCACTTAATTTTAAATAAAGTGCGTAAAATAATTGAAAACATAAAAACGCGTAAAAAAAATGTAAAACACTTCCAACAGAATAAAGCGGAATCTCGACATGATAAGGGCTGTTGTATAAGCACACACAAATAAAACAACCAAACAATTCATATTGTTTGTTGTTGTCCTTATAAAAATGTCAACAATAGCCAGCAATAACAACAACTACAGCGACAATAACCAACTTCCTTTTTAACCAACACTCTGAGCTGGAGATGCTCAGTCAGCCTTGCAACTCTCACATGTCCTGCCACTGAATGTAATAATAAACGTGCAAGATTTGTTTTGATGCCATAATGAAAATATTGGGTTGTACGTATTACAAAAAAAAATATAAAAAATCTCTGTTATTTTACACAATGAATTTTTTTTCAAACATTCGTTTATTATTGTTGCTGTTGTATGAGTTTGTGTGTAAGTGACAAATGTAAACAATATCCACTTTATAAGGACATTATTATTCATATTCATAGTCGAAAATACTGAGATGAATTCTTTTTTGGACATGTAGAAATAAATTAAACTTAACGAATGCAAATAAAGTAAATAAGAAACTTTACACAATAGGTCAAGTGCGACTATATAATACCTTAAGTACATATGAGGAGCCGCAGAACAATTTTTCGAATTTTTTTACAAATTGATTTTTTGGTCTTTTTATAATATTTTTAAATTCTCAAAAAAGTACCTTTTGTTCTGCGTCTCCTCATATTATGAAGAAAATCAAAAATTTTGAAGAATTTGACGTAAAATTACACTGTACAACACTAACAAAAATTAAGAGGTCCGACCAATAAATTTTGATAGAGGAGACAAAAAAAAAGACACGTGTATCGGCGTTTTGAGAGCTTACATCTGAATTTCACTTAATGGGGGGGGGGTGTTAAAGTTTCCCAACTCTGGCACATTGTTATTTTTAATCATCATAAGAAAACATGTGATTCTTACATTTTAGGTATATAATGTGTTCAGCAAACTTATGTTAAATATTAAGGAGAATATTTCTGTATAAATTTTTAACCCTCTAAATCCTCAAGGCATGGGTCTTTTTTGTCCTTATTTTAAAAATGAGCAAAAAACACCTTTACAAAGGGATTTAAGGGGTTAAAATGTTCCGTAAAAATATACCAAAACGGAAAATTCAACCAGAAAGTCAGAAATAAGACATAACAAAAGAGAGCCTAGGGTTAATTTCGCATTTATTAAGAATTTTATCTTAAAGAACATTTCAGGTATAAAATGTATTCAGCAAATTTATGTAAAATGTTACGGAGAATATTTTTGTAGAATATGTTAACCCTCTAAATCCTCAAGGCATGTGCTTTTATTGTCCTTCTTTTAAAAAAGAGCAACAAACTCCATTAAAGCAGGGATTTAAGGTGTTAAAATGTTCCGCAAAAATATTATCCGTGAAATTTTGCTATAAGTCCCTGAATACATCAAAACGGAAAATGCAACCAGAAAGTCATAAATAAGACACAACAAAGAAGAGCTTAGGGTTAATTTCGATTTTATTAAAGTACCCCAAAAATTTAACATGCGCAACCATTGAGGAACGCCTATAGCTGAACTATGCTGGACATAGTATGGTAATGAAGTGGAATTGCCTAGAGCTAAAAAGAATGTAATTAATGAAGACTTCGTATCCAAATTCTTAATAAATACGAAATTAACACTATGCTCTCTTTTGTTATGTCTTATTTCTGACTTTCGGGTTGAATTTTCCGCTTTGATGCATTCAGGGACTTATAGTAAAATTTCACGTATAATTTTTTGTGGAACATTTTAACAACTTAAATCCCTGTTTTAATTGTGGTGTTTGCACTTTTTTAAAAGAAGGACAAAAAAGATAATATTTATCTATCACGACAATTTTTTACAGGTGTTTTAGGACTTTTATTAAAAAAGTGAGGAAAAAATGTTTTAAATTTCGCAAAATTCTTAATAAGGGCATAAAACTTTTGCATTTTGAAATTTTTAACGCCCATCCGACTAGGAGGTGTCATTTGTAAAGAAATATTAATATGTAACCAACTATTTCGGATTCACAGTTTTTTTCTATGGTCCTCTGATTAGTCAACCAGGATTGAAAAATAAAATGTTGATAATCATCGAGTTTTAATGAAGATCTTTCGATATAATTTGCTACTTATAATTTTTTCGGCTCAAGGACGAAGCCTATTGAAATTGGCTGGAATCGGTCCATCATTTCTTCTAGCCCCCATACAAATTTCCTCCCGAAATTGAACTTTATCGGTCATTAATGTTTAATTTATGTAGGTATCTACACAAATATTGTAACATATAAGTTTTATATATTCCGAATTCATGTCACCAAATTTTATTGTGAATGGTGCATAATTAGTCATAGCTCCCATATAAGATCAGCTTCCGTAAATCACTTTAACGTTCATAAATCTCATAAAAATGTTGGTATACATATAAAATTCAACATAAATAACTTTCATAGTGATCGGTCAATAATTGGTCATAGCTCCCATATAAAACCCACTTCGAAAATCACTCAAGAATATAAATTATTGAATTTTTAAAAGAAAAATGTTTTTGCTCATTTACTTAGTGTAGTGTATTATATGGTCGGGCTTGACCGACCATACTTTCTTACTTGTTTGTTAGGAAAACAGTAATAAAAAACATATGGAAAAGTCGTGCATTCGCGACCGGTACTTAAGCCAATTAAACAAAAACCAATAGAGATATTTTATTGGGTAAATACAAATTATTAAATTTTTCTCTTGATCGAATAAAACGAATAATTCGAATAAGAGATTTTAACTTGTTCGAATAATTCGATCACACTTTTAAAATTAATCGAATTATTCGACTCAGATTCCTTTCCGAACAATCAATTGACTAGCAAACTCTTCAGTTTCCGTTTTGGAGGTATTCTTTTAAAAATGTGAGCTAGTTATACATGATCCTGAATCCAAGTACAATATAAAAGTATTAAAAACTTATTTACGTCGTTCATTAATTCGTATTAGTATTGTTTCTAAATTATTTATAACAAATTGTATTGTACCCGCAAGCTCTATCAAAGTTGCTGAATCTTTGCTTAATCAAGTGGTCTTATTGAATTACACAAATCTGTCAAAAGTTGGATATCATTGTCAGTGAACGTAGCTAATTTGAAGTCAGAGAGTGCATGATTGAAGCATTTATAAATACGCAAAAAGTTTATTACCATGTTAGACAAGAATGTCCAACGATGTTTAACATAATGTATATGACAAACTCCATCTTTTTCTTGATTTATTAAATATTTTGCAACACTTTTGTAAGCGGATAATAACATCACTTATATATATGATCATGGCCTTCGCCTATTTCCTCAATATCACTTTCGATGACCGTTTCAAAATCACATTAGCCATCACTTTCAACACCACTTTAACTCTCTAATGCCCAAGCATACCCAAGGCACTCATCACAAAAATGCCGATAAATGCAAATATAACTGATTTAGCATTTCAAAAACTCATGTAACAGATACTAAAAAACGCATTTAAATTATTTTAAAAATATTTCAAAATTTTTGAAATGAAATATCAGTTATATTTGCATTTATTGGCATTTTTGTGATGAGTGCCTTGAGGGTTAATATAAGTTAATATTTTGATTATTAAATGATATGCCATTTGTTTCAATCGGTGGTTTCTGAACATTGATATTAGTTAAATCATTCATTAAATGTAAATAGATGGCATTATTAGAAAAGTTCACGAAAATAATGGAGATTGCTTCTATACCCCTCATATTGTCACCTAATTTCCCCTAATAATATGACCAGATCCGAGGTTTTCAAGAGCACCATAATCTCAGTCTAGAAGACATTATATTCTCCATCCAAGTGTATGTTTCTGACATCTGTTCACGTGACTTTCTCCATGTTTTATTCAACCGTGTGGTGAGGAGAAATACGAAACAAAGAATTTGAAGAATTGTTAATGAGATTCGATAATTTTGAGAATTTCTCCGCTCCCTTGTTTATATTTTTAAGCAATTATTAAATATATTGATACAAAATCCATTATAAAAGTACTTTCCTTTAATTTCATTATAAATATCGATTTCCAATTCAGTTAGTAAATGTGCTCAATTTAATTTCCATTATGCGAATGTAAAAAAAATTAAATAATTTCTTTTATTTTTTACTTTGAAACTTTCGACTGACAAATAACAACAACATTTTCGTGAATTAATAAATTAATCATTTTCGAGCGTTTTCAAATTTATGAGACACTCGATGCTCCACAAACATAAACGAACATAAAAGAAAACTTCCTTCCACCTACTCGAACTTATAAAAGCCAACAAATGGGGGATAATTTATTCATTAATTCATCCACATTTTGACATGATATTATTGTTGAATTATATGGCGTATCATAAGCCAACCAACCAACCAAGTGAGACAGTCAGACAGACAGTCAAAAACAAGTCACCCATCATTATATGATGAGTACGAACATTAAACTTTAACAACAACAAAATTCCCACCCACATTTTAAACGTCATCATCGATCAACCGACAAAGTTACTTTTTATCTAAAGAAGCTATGATGAGGAAGACGAACAGAACAAGCAATACTCCATAATAATAATAATGAAGATGGTGATGATGATGACAATGATGTCAAAAAGAAGTTTTTCTTCCTGAAATAATGACGACTTGTATCGTGTTTGTTTACTAAATAATACTTGTACCCGCACTCGCACATTGGGGTTTAAAAGCTCCTTCTCCTTCTGCTTCCATAATTTTTTTTCGGTTTTGTAAAAATATAATAAATATTTTTCAAATGGGGGTTGCTGATGATGCCGGCTACGATGGTACATATGCTTAAAGTAATAAATACAGCTTATCATCGCGGAGTACAACATAAAGTTGAATGTATATTTTAAAACTTTTTGGGTTTTCAAAGAAAAAACGTTTTTTAAATTTATAAAAATGGCAGATAAAGTGAAAAATAAGATAAATATCTGTTTTATACACATTTAATGGCAACATTATTTAATCGATCACACAGGGATTGCATGTTTTTGGAGAAAAAATAATGATGCGCTATTAGGATTGTATGACGAAAAAGGAACTCACTCACAACCAACAACTAACTACAACAAAAGAATTTAATGTTTTGCAACACGACAATGATGATACATATTTATTTACCATAGATATTCAAAGATGGAGTAGATGGGGATAAAATATGATAAAATGATGGAAATTTAGATAAAGAATATTTGATTGTAAGGAATATTTAAAGCTTCTTTATATTTAATAAATTGTATTGTTTTGATCGAAATATTTAAATTTTAAATACTATTTTAAAAGCCTGGGGAAAACTACTTATTCTGAAATGCATTCATTCCGTAGTACTCGTAATACGGAATGGTTCTGGAACCCGATATCAAAAATGTTCATCCTTGGAACTAGTTCTATGGAAGCATTATATGACAAACTACCCTCCTTTAAACTTTTCTCTCTTTGAAGCGCTTCGTAAATGGATGCAAAGTTTTACGAAGTTAATATTCGAGCAAAGTCTAAGATTTAAGACATATTGGCAATATGACAGAATTTTAGCTTAAGTGCAAAATCTTGAAAGCTAAAGTGAAGAGCATTTCAAATAGGTTATAACTGTAAAAAATTTGACAGTTAATTTCTTTTGTGTGCGAAATATATAAATACAATGGCATCATCAGCAGCTTCATTTCGAATAAATAAATAAATGAGTGACGTCTCGTGACAATACACCCTTCAGTGTTGCATAAACATGACAAACATAATGATAAAATGTCATGCAATTTTAATGGTACGAGTACAATAAAATACTTTAAATAACCAAACTTATGGATGGGAATTTATAAACTCAATTACCACAACTGCAGACAGAGGGTGTTTTATTATTTTTTTGCAACATAAAAAAGTATTATGGCGAAAATGTAATACATATTCGACAATATACATTAAAGTTAATATCGTAGATACTTCAATAATACCTTATTAGAAAGCTGTATACTCAAGTAATTCAACAACTCCGTGCAATTTTCCATATTACTGCATTTATTTCTGGCAATAAATATAGAATATTTATGTCTTTATTTTCTTCTATGCATTACAATTAGGGTTTTTAATTTCCCGACCTTTATTGATTCCCGGGAATCGGGAAATTTTTTTCTATATTCCCGGGTACCCGGCTATTCCCGAAATATATAATGATACTGTAAATTAGGAATATTATAGCCAAATTTCATATAAAAACTTACCCCCATTAACACGAAGTCTGGTTATGCCTTAACTTATAGTTATATTGTAGGTTAAAATTATTTTTGTATGAAAACTGTCAGTATAACTATTAGTTAAAACATAACCAGACTACGTGTTACTGAGGGTTAGTGTTATAATTATTGAATGTCAGAGCTTCGAATTGGTTAATAAAATTTGAGCTTAATTCACTAAAATCTTAATCCGTAATTAAAAAATGTCAGCCTTCCTTCCAAAGCATTTGTTTAAACTGAATTAATTTTAAAGTTAATTAATAACAGAATTTATTAAAACTTTCAATGACTAAATTTTTGTTAAATCAAATCATTTACAAAATTAATTGAAAAAATTGTCTTAAACTTTTTTGTACTAGATTTTAATTGAAGAAAAATTTAATCATTTAGTAATTTTTTGTTATGGATTTGAAGAAGAAATTTAAAGAAATTAGAATGATTCAATAAGAAATACATTCTATAAATAATGAATTCGATTTTAAAATTTTCATACGAAAAATCCCAAATAAATAATAATAATAATAATAATAATAATAATAATAATAATAATAATAATAATAATAATAATAATAATAATAATAATAATAATAATAATAATAATAATAATAATAATAATAATAATAATAATAATAATAATAATAATAATAATAATAATAATAATAATAATAATAATAATAATAATAATAATAATAATAATAATAATAATAATAATAATAATAATAATAATAATAATAATAATAATAATAATAATAATAATAATAATAATAATAATAATAATAATAATAATAATAATAATAATAATAATAATAATAATAATAATAATAATAATAATAATAATAATAATAATAATAATAATAATAATAATAATAATAATAATAATAATAATAATAATAATAATAATAATAATAATAATAATAATAATAATAATAATAATAATAATAATAATAATAATAATAATAATAATAATAATAATAATAATAATAATAATAATAATAATAATAATAATAATAATAATAATAATAATAATAATAATAATAATAATAATAATAATAATAATAATAATAATAATAATAATAATAATAATAATAATAATAATAATAATAATAATAATAATAATAATAATAATAATAATAATAATAATAATAATAATAATAATAATAATAATAATAATAATAATAATAATAATAATAATAATAATAATAATAATAATAATAATAATAATAATAATAATAATAATAATAATAATAATAATAATAATAATAATAATAATAATAATAATAATAATAATAATAATAATAATAATAATAATAATAATAATAATAATAATAATAATAATAATAATAATAATAATAATAATAATAATAATAATAATAATAATAATAATAATAATAATAATAATAATAATAATAATAATAATAATAATAATAATAATAATAATAATAATAATAATAATAATAATAATAATAATAATAATAATAATAATAATAATAATAATAATAATAATAATAATAATAATAATAATAATAATAATAATAATAATAATAATAATAATAATAATAATAATAATAATAATAATAATAATAATAATAATAATAATAATAATAATAATAATAATAATAATAATAATAATAATAATAATAATAATAATAATAATAATAATAATAATAATAATAATAATAATAATAATAATAATAATAATAATAATAATAATAATAATAATAATAATAATAATAATAATAATAATAATAATAATAATAATAATAATAATAATAATAATAAGCGGTCTATTATTGCCAAGATATAAGCAAAAAACTGTAAAAAACTTTTCACTGTTTTTTGGTGAATAGAGTTCTAACTTGTTTTCTATGTATTTTCGTTAGTTTTTAATGCCCGGGATTCCCGACTAAAAATCCCGGGAATCGGGTAGTGAAAAATTGACAAAATTCCCGGGAAATTTGTTACCGGGAATTCCCGGGATAAAAACCCTAATTACAATCATTACTTAACTGTTATAACAAAAATTAGTTGCTCTCAATTGAGAAATTCAAGTTTGAATCCATATCCGTTACTATAAATGAGCCAGATTAAATGTTTTCATGTAACCGAATCAACTACCACGCTTGTTCAAATCGAATGACGCGTTCCAAAGTTATTTTATCCTGAACATTGCTATTTTTTCAAAAAAATGCCCGGGATGTCTAACTTTAAAGGTCTACAAAATATGAACCTTATGGGCTTGGTTTGTATGCCATAGAATGCGCATTTAAGAGTAGAATGTACACTAAAGTTTACCACCTTACAAGGAAACAAAGTGCTTATTTTATATTAAAACAAGTAAGAGAGCTATATTCGGCTGTGCTGAATCTTATATACCCTTCACCTAATTATACTTCAAAATAAAAAATTTAAATATTTTTAGGTGAACAAAAATTTTTTTTCAGTTTTTTTCATTTTTTAAATAAAAAAAAATTTTTCGAATTGTTATTTTAAATTTTTAAAAAAAAATTTCTGTTTTTTTAATTTTTTTTTGGTGAAAAGCCATCTATTTTTCAATTTTGAATTTTAAACAAAGGAAGTAAAAACCTGTAACGCAACAGCGAAAAATAAGTAAGACAAAATTTGTTTTTGATAAACTCAAAATATGCTATTAAACAGTAAAATATGATCTAAAAACGCAAAATATAACATAAATATGCTCTTAAAACAAATATATGTAAAAATATGTATTTAAGGGTAAAATATGCAAAAATATGCACTAACAAATCGATGCCAAAATTCTTAAATAGTTCTGAAACGTGTAAATATCTTATCCATGTGCTCATTAGACTCACCAGAAAAAACATGCATTTGCATATTTTGGTTTCCCTGGTTATAACAATATGAAGATTGTTTGCAGATCGGTGTAGTGTTAGAAGTAGAATTTAAGTATTTTCTGAGCACTTCTGCCGATTCTTCCTAGCATTAAAATGCCATTTTTTGACTCTGAATAATGAAAGACTAGTGTCGGCTTTTCTAAAATTCTGAATGAATTCTTTATTTTTGTTTCAGCTTATATACTAATTATTAAAATAAATCTTAACCCTTCTAACTTATTCTAACTTATTACAATTTTATAATTATCTCTTTCGGTTCCATGGATAATAGTTTTAGTTTATTTTACTTCATTTCATTTGGCCAATCAGAATGTATCGGGATCATTTAACTTTAATCATTTTTATACCCTTCACCTTCTTGAGAAGGGTATATATAAGTTTGTCATTCCGTTTGTAATTTCTACATTTTTCATTTCCGACCCTATAAAGTATATATATTCTGGATCCTTATAGATAGCGGAGTCGATTAAGCCATGTCCGTCTGTCTGTCTGTTGAAATCAATTTTCTGAAGACCCCAGATATCTTCTGGATCCAAATCTTCAATAATTCTGTCAGACATGCTTTCGAGAATTTTGCTATTTAAAATCAGCAAAATCGGTCCAAAAATGGCTGAGATATGAGGAAAAAACCAAGACAACCTCGATTTTTGACCTATATCTGGATTACTAAGACATTAATATAGACAATATGGATATCTAATGATAGATATTTCAAAGACATTTGCAACGACGTACACACAGTTACTCAAGTATACGTACGACCGACTTTTTGGGACTTTTTTTAAAAGTCTATATATTTAAAAATACAAGGCCTGACTCATTCATTCACTCACTCATTCACTGACTCATCAGTCATGAGTGAGTGAGTTAATGAATGAATGAGACAGGCCTTGTATTTTTAAATATATTGATTTTTAAAAAAAGTCCCAAAAAGTAAATCGTACGTATACTTTAGTAACTGTGTGTATATAAGACCATAGTAAGATGGACCTACAATTTACAATTTACGAATTTTTTTTCACCCAAAAAAATTTAAAAAACAAAAAAAAAATTTTAAAATTTAAAAAAAAAATTTTAAATTTAAAAAAAATTAAATTAAAAAAAAAACAAAATTTAAAATAACAATCGAAAATTTTTTTTTACAAAAAATGAAAAGAACAACTTGAAAAAAAATTAAATTTTGTTTACCTTAAAATATTTAAAATTTTGAAGTATAATTTGGTGAAGGGTATATAAGATTCGGCACAGCCGAATATAGCACTCTTACTTGTTATATGTGTCATACAGTGTCAAGTATGCATTGTATATTTGACACCACTCAATTGTGTTCGATACTTGCATTCATTTATGATTGCCCAAATGTATGTGCAAGTGCACATGTGAGGTACACTACAATGTGTGTGTATGATAGACATGTGTGGTACACTACATCGGTGATTTGCGTTTTCGAACTTTTTTTTAAATTGGTAAAGTTTGGATAGGCCAGGAGTGTACTATGTCCACTTAAGTCAGCCAAATTTAGCTTTACACACTTTTTTCATTAAGTTCGCTTTCTGGATAATATACAAATTTTATAAAGTCCCGAAGAAAACTGTTTTTTAAAAAATGCGGTCCTTTATAAAAATATCAACCCTTCGTAGGCCCGCCATATCTAAAAAATCAAAAAAGATCGATCAAAATGAAAATAAATAAATAAACCTAAATATCTCTTCAACTAACAAAGATAATCAACACATAAGTGCAGATGTGCTCAAGGACTATTTTTATTTTAAATTTCAGCTCATTCGAAAAATAAATGGATTTTTGGCGATTTAAAAAAAAAAATTAAAACCCGCGGTGACCAACTTTCAGGGGCGACGCACTGGCCCTCATTCGACTAACTGAATAAAGGCGAATAGCCTTTTTTTGATGAAAAATATAAAAAAAAAATCGAAAAAGTCGACTTTTTGTTTCAACTATAGAACCCTATTTGTAATATGGTGGTCAAACAGAAGAAAACATAAAAAATAAAAAAAAATTATAGTCGCAACGACCGTATGTATTCAAATACAGTGAGCCTCAAAAGTGAGTAAACACCAAAAATTATTTGATTTTTTTTTAAGATAATGAAAATCCTAAAATATATCCATCGATTAAAATTTAAAAGTTTCGGTTTGATGGAGATTGAGTTGAGTAATAGATTCGGTTCTGAAAAAAGGAGATTTAATTCGGAATATAATGATTTTTTATCTGAGGCTGTGTGTATGTAGACATACGTTTACGCGATTAAATATGTTTGGTAAAATATGACTGTTATGAATTATAATCCATTACAGTATAGCACAATATGAGATAAATCTTATATTTTAGAATTAAAAAAACATGTGTTTTATTTTATATTAAATTTAACATTAAAAATTCCTCAAACCATAAATATTATTCATCATTCCTGTATTTATTATAAGCTGTAAATGACCGATTCATGTCAAGATTACCGACGATAACAATATTTGATAAATGTGAAAACATAGAAAATGACTTTGTCATTTTCCCTAGAAAAGCAATTTTAAAATGATATGCGAATAAGTAGTGAAAGGGATTAGTGATATGACACTTTTTTATTTACTTAACGTACATAATATGCAGTTGAAACCCTTTTAATGTGTAACTAAAAACATAACGAACGATTGATGTGTGTTTGTGGAAACTCTATGGTGATTTTTGTCTAGCCTTGTAACGCCTTGTTAGCAATTCATGTGTTAAAGTCTCTTTAAAATACATACATATGCTATTTTAGTATCATCAGAGCTGTAGTCAGCTATTGAAAGGATTTAATTCTTTCGTAAAACGTAAGTTGTCAAAAAATTGGGCCAATGTAGATGGATCCGAATAAGCAAAAGAAGTGTTCAGCTAGCAGTTGGTCTTCTTGGTATGGAGTTATCTTGGATGTAATCTTTTTTTTTGACACCGATTTAGTACTGTTACAGTACTATGCAAATTACTGTACTTTCCGTTTCTTTTAATTCAGGTAGGATATAAAGGTTGTTGCCTATACCCATCACTATTAGTTTAGTCTCTCAAATGTCTACATTTAGACCTCTTTCCTGTTTGTCAATAATTGTTTTTAGCTCCCCCAACCTATTATAAAGAAGGACATTTTGGTTCTAATTTCATATGGATAAATTGGCCCATCCAATGGGTTGGATGGGTTTACCATCATAAGACTCCATAGATGGCTTCTGATTCGTTATTCGTATTTAGTCAGATGAGCTACTGAGTACACGGTTGTTTGGCATCGTTTTCCTCTCATTCAGTAAAATATATCACTCTGAATTGTTTTTTTTTATTTTAAAACTGGTAGATACAAAACTAAACCTACCTATTGAAATCATTCCATTAAATTACAGTGCAACCTTAACAGTTGTATACTAGTGTAAATGGAGAAAATTATGCGTATGATTATCGTTTATTCATAATTGTGTGTGCGTATGCATGAATTTAGTACAATTTATCCCCCAACAATCTAAAAAAGGTCAAAGGAACGGAAGGAAATATTATGGTGTGATGACAGCGAGCATAACAAGAGAAATGGAAAAACATAAAATAGTTGTTAAGGGATTAAATTTTTATAATATGATTAGAAACCGATCGGTAGCTGTCTACACAGGCACACATTCATACATGAAGAATTATTACTTATATCATTCAAGCTTTAAAATTTTTAATTTTCGTATGAAACATTAATAAGCCGCTTCATGCTTTCAGGTTAAAGGGTGTCAAGTTAAACAATTTCGTAAATGGAATAAATTCTTTGAATGAGAATGCAGGCATGTGCTTTGAAAGAGAGGATTTAAGTAATATGACACGTTTTGACAATGACACGTGTTTTCATTTAGTTAAAATTACTAATTATTAAATTATAATTCAATTAAAAAGGTTCTTTTTGCTTGTTAACTGTGAAAAATCTCAACACTTGTCAAGTACTATTGTTATGTATCTGAGCGACGCTCTTGTTGCTATTGTGTCAATTACTGAGTATTTAGAGATTTGGCTAAGAATATTTTTTGTTTAATTACTAGAGATACTATTTGCAACATTACTCGAGAAAGATGAGAATATTTTATGGGTGGAGTATCGGGGCGCACAATGTTATGTTGATTCATGTTCTAATGTACGTGAAAAACTCACGTACCAACGAGGGTTGGTAAATATGTTCGCGACTCTTTGAATTTCCCGGATCTTAACTGAAATGGAAACATTGCTCCTGACAACAGGCATTAGTTGACTACTGTCAAAATTTGATTAAGCTTCGACATTTAGTTTGTGATTGACAGTCATTGATAGTAGACTACCTCGTGACTTGAGGAGAAATTGGTAAATGTGATTTTCTTCTGATCATTAAGCGTTATTTTTGGGGGAACAAACCATCACTCAAATCAAGGCTAAGTTTGATGAATACAATGGGAACTCTTCACCATCAATTTCAATGGTAAAAAAGAGGTTTACTGAATTTCGTTGTGGCGGTACAAGCACAGAAGATGCTGAACATTCTGGATGATCAGTTGAGGTCTCTACACCCGAAACAAATTCACAATATGGCTTACAATACGGATATTAAAAGTGCGAGAGATTGTGGAAGCCATAGGTATCTCACATGCCTCAGAGGTTTCAATTTTGAATGATGACTTGGGTATAGCAGTTTCCATGACAAAAATCCATGATCCTGCGAAATGCTCCCTCTTCCGCCCTATTCTCCGGATTTAGCCACGAGTGACTATTTCTTGTTTCCAAACCTGAAGAAATATCTCGGTTAAGAAAGAAAATAACATTAAAATTGCAACAAAAAATTAAAATTAGCAGTGTCGTAGTCCTACCATATGTTGGCCCCAAAAACCTTGAAAATTTCGTTCAAATCCGCACAGTAGGGTCATCGGAAGAAAATTGGGAATATATGTGAATAAAGGAAAGTAATGTTCAAACAAATCGTACAAGAGGATATAAGCCCTTTTTGAAAATAAAATTCGAGAACACCCTGTTAGAACGCAAGGTTAGGTACAGGGTGTGAAAGTTGCCCACATTTAGTTTGTAAAGTGTTGTAGAGCTTGTAACTTTGTTTCAATTTTAGATTTTTTTACTTCAACTTTAATTTGTTTTTATTTGTCTATCGTAATAGTTGTCAAAAATTGTTTCTAAAAACATTATTTTATATCTAATAAACTCCAAAATAATATGGCAAATAATTCACTTTTTTTTATTAGCTTTATTTTTAAAATTTGTCTCAAACATTTTTAAAAAAATGTTTAATATTGCACAGTGGTTTCGAATCTTTTTTTTTGGAATTAATTCGGTATCTCGGGAACTAACGAAATTTCACCAGGTTGGCGTTTTCGAGTTGAATTATAATTGGTCAACTTCCTACGCGGAATGGTGACCAAAGGGTGGCCCTAAAATTTGGTCACATCGGATGCCACATTTTCCATAAAAATCGCTAAAAATCCATTTAGCCAAAATTTGAAATATAAATAGTCGTTGAGAAGGCCTACATAAAATACGCTTACATGTGTAACCTACAGTAAAAGAGATATTTAAGTTTATTTTGTATTTTTAATTTGGGAGGGAGGGTTGACATTTTTTTAAAATATCCTGTATTTGCGATAAAATATTGATTAAAATAAAAAAAAACTTGCTAACAGTTATCTCGTATCTATAAAAAGTTACAAGCATCCAAAGTTGAAACATATAAAAAGGGACGTATTTTTACGCTTTTTCCCAAAAAAGTATAATTTGTATATGATCCGGGAAGAGAACTTAATGCAAAAGTGCCAGACCTATCCAAACTTGTCCAATTTTGAAAATAAAATTTAGGTTTGAGTAAAAAATTGTAAAAGCGAATAGCACCGAAATTTGAAAAGGCTCCATCCATACTAGCATAGGCCTATATGTTTCTGAAATACATGCAGGGTTTTTTTACTATCACACTGTAAATAAAGTTACAGTGGGCATTTTTATAAAAAAAATAATTTTTTGGAACACATTTTCCCAGTTTTAGGAATTGCGGTATATAATTTGAAAATAAAAAAATGGCAAAAATTTGATATAATGACATTGATCTAATAGTTCCAAATTTTGTTATGATATCTTTAACCGTAAAAATTTTACATTAATTCAAATTTTATATATTTCTTCATGAAAAATTATCCGAAAAATTCATAATTTTGTTTTATTTCTCTAAAATATCAATCTTCAAGTCCTAAGGTATTCACTAGGGGAATTATTTGATTTTTCTCTTGTTCGAATAAAACGAATAATTCGAATAAGAGATTTTAACTTGTTCGAATAATTCGATCACAGGTTTAAAATTAATCGAATAATTCGAATAATTTAATTTTTTTTTAAAAAAGTAAAGAATGAAGTTTTGATGACGGTTTTTAAATATTTTATTTTATTGGCCTAAATGTTAAGTGCTGAAAATTTGAGTCAAATCGGGCAACGATTTCTGAACGCGCATCGAGGTCAAACTTCAAATATATGCAAAATTTTACTGTTAATATGGAATAAATAGGTGAAACTCGTTAACTTTCTGCATTGTTTTCTAGAAATATGTAGATTTATTTATATTAATGAATACTACATTAAAAATTTTTTTTGGAAATTAACCCTGTATCTCCTTTGGTTCTAAATGACCCAAAAACTGTATTATCGCCAAAATTAGAGAAAAATGCAAATTTTTCAGTTTTTGAAAACATTTTGCTACTAAATAAATACTTTTGCAATTTAATGCAAAAGAATCGAAATATGTACGTAATTATCGTTGTAATGAGATATAAATGACAAAATTTGATTAAAAAATTTTAAAGTTATTACAAATTCGCCAGACCATTAACGTGTTTCAGGCCACTTGAACAAAAAATTTAGGAAAAAAATTAAGATATTTCGAGAAAAATTAAAATAAAAGCTCATTTATACTTAAAATATGTCCATATTTACTTGTATATGAGTTTTTGTCTTCGTAGGATACCGTTAACCTATTCGCAGGTATGGCCAAAAAAAATAATTTTTTTTAACGGCTGTTTCAAAACTCCATTTTCAAATTTTTAAAAATCTTGTTAAACAAATTTCAGATTTTTTCGAACATCACATTGGGGTTTATTGAGATCAAAATAGGGAATAAAAATATGAAAAAATTATGTCAATACCTCTTACAGTTTTTCCGTACCTGCGATTTAAATTTTGCGATTTTCAAGAAAACTAATTATTTGTCCATATTTAGGCGAATGAGTCCAATTTCCTTACTGTTATAAATTTTAAGTAAAACTTATTCATAGTATTATAATCCTGGTTATTTTAAATATGGTCTGAAAGTTTTACTAAAATCGGAAAACGTTAACCTTTAAATCGTGAAGGTCAAAGGTAAAATTTTTCAATATTTGGAATTTTTAATGAAAAGATAGCGAAATGTTATATATTTTTGGGCCGATTTTAATGCAACTTAAGGAAAATATAAAATGAAGTACAGCACAAAAATGGAAATTAACTCTTAGCACCACTTATGGTCCAAATGACCCTCAACTTTTAAAATCACGAAAAACACAACCATTTTGACCCCAAGTCCTCTTAAAGGTTAAAATCCATTTTTTCACTGTTGTTGTAAATGCTAGACCCCAATATATATTTTCCTCAAGTTTCATGAAAATCGGCACAAAAATATATAACATTTCAGTATATTTTCATTAGAAATTCCAAATATTGAAAAATTTGACCTTTGACCTTCACGATTTGAAGGTTAACGTTTTCCGATTTTAGTAAAACTTTCAGACCATATTTAAAATTACCAGGATTATAATACTATGAATAAGTTTAACTTAAACTTTATAACAGTAAGGAAATTGGACTCATTCGCCTAAATATGGACAAAAAATTAGTTTTTCTTGAAAAACTCAAAATTTAAATCGCAGGTACGGAAAAACTGTAAGAGGTATTGACATAATTTTTTCATATTTTTATTCCTTATTTTGATCTCAATAAACCCCAATGTGATGATCGAAAAAATCTGAAATTTGTTTAACAAAATTTTTAAAAATTTGAAAATGGAGTTTTGAAACAGCCGTTAAAAAAAATTATTTTTTTTGGCCATACCTGCGAATAGGTTAACGGTATCCTACGAAGACAAAAACTCATATACAAGTAAATATGGACATATTTTAAGTAAAAATGAGCTTTTATTTTAATTTTTCTCGAAATATCTTAATTTTTTTCCTAAATTTTTTGTTCAAGTGGCCTGAAACACGTTAATGGTATGGCGAATTTGTAATAACTTTAAATTTTTTTAATCAAATTTTGTCATTTATATTTCATTACAACGATAATTACGTACATATTTCGATTCTTTTGCATTCAATTGCAAAAGTATTTATTTAGTAGGAAAATTTTTTCAAAAACTGAAAAGTTTGCATTTTTCTCTAATTTTGGCGATAATACAGTTTTTGGGTCATTTTGAACCAAAGGAGATACAGGGTTAATTTCCAAAATTTTTTTTTTAATGTAATATTCATTAATCTTATATATAAATAGGCCACACGTTTTTTTGTGGTACACTTTTAAGTATGTTATTGTCCACCAATATTGATGAAACATATATGGTTTAAAAGCTTATTTTCTCTAGATGTGCACAATATATAAAAATATTTAAAAATTCTTTCCATAAAAGTGGTAAAAAGCGTTTTAAAAGTGGTCGAATTTCGGCCACCAGGCGATCCTAGTATCTACATATTTCTAGAAAACAATGCAGAAAGTTAACGAGTTTCACCTATTTATTCCATATTAACAGTAAAATTTTGCATATATTTGAACGATTTGGCTCAAATTTTCAGCACTTAACATTTAGGCCTAGTGTCACAATATTCCACCCGGCACTCTTTGAAATCTAAAAAAAAAAAATCGGCTGTCACTCTATTAAACATATTAGGAACTTTGTTATGTCGTTCATTAATTCGGGTTTTAAATTGAGTAACTAATTCTTTAGTAAATTAATTATTCACTATTTCCAAATTATTTATAACAAATTGTATTAGACATCAAGCTCTATCAACGTTGCCTAATCTTTTCTTAATAAAGTAGTCTTGGGGAATTACACACACAATAAAGGGAATCTGTCCAAAGTTTGATATCATTGTAAGTGAACGTGGCTAATTTGAAGTCAGGCAGTGTATGATTAACGCATTTACAAATACGCAAAAAGTTTATTACCATGTTAGACAAAGATGTTCAACGATGTTCAAAATCATGTATAAGACGAACTTCAAGCTTTTCTTGCAACAAAATGTTAGTTTGCAATATTTGTGTTTATCATTCGATTTATTAAATATTTTGCAACACTTACGTACGCGGTTAATAACATCACTTATATACATATATTTTAAGATCATGACCTTTGTCTATTTCAACGTTATCATTATGAATGTCATCCTCAATATGACTTTCGACGACCGTTTCAAAATCACATTCTCCAACACATTCAACTCCACTTTAATCTAAGTTAAAATTTTGATTATTAATTGCGATTCTTCTAATATTTCGCCAACTAAATAATAAATATTTTATTCCGTATTTTTTATTTTCATTGGTTCAAGTCATAAACAAAAAATTATGGAAGATTTGTTTTTAGAATTGTAACTTCTTTCAGTAATATTTATATATTTATAGAAGGAGCTATCGGAACACTCATCTACAGTGGTCGAAGGTCCCTTTGTCTTTAGTTATTTGTCGAATTTCAGAAACAAAACAATTTTTGTGAGTCATTATTAGTTATTTAAATTTGAAATTATGAAAAACTTTTAAGCAATTTAATAAATTTAAATATATATGAACATTTATTCGTTTTATTCGATTATTCTACATAAAATTGTTCGAATTATTCGTTATTCGAAAATGGCCATTTTTAAATTGTTCGAATAATTATTCGTAAGAAATAATTCGATTAATCGAACGATCATTAGTCGAATGAATACCCTAGTATTCACTAATACTAAATACTAAGGTATTTATTCGAGTAATGATCGTTCGATTAATCGAAATTTGAGCTCCTATAGCGCCACTCTTGGATCATTTGTAGCATCCATTTTAATAATTTAAACTTGAATACTCCTTGTCTACGCTGAAGTAAATTCTTAGCCCGATCGGACCAGCCGTTTAGAAATGCCAGATTTATTTCCCAAAAAATTTGATTCTGCCCCATTGTGCATGGTAATAAACTTTTTGAGTATTTGTAAATGCGTCAATCATGCACTGCCTGACTTCAAATTAGCCACCTTCACTGACAATGATATCAAACTTTGGACAGATTTGTGTAATTCCCTAAGACCACTTGATTCAGCTAAGACTTGGCAACGTTGATAGAGCTTGAGTGTATAATACAATTTCTTAGAAAAAGTGAATAATTCATTTACTAAATAATTAGTTAGCTCAAAACGTAAACTAAAGAGTTTGTTAGTCAATTGTTTAGTAGATTGTTCGGATGGGAATCTTATTTCTGATAAAAATTTAATGATGAACTTTGTTTTCGAATGTTTTTAACATTACAATACATGATCAGTTAACTTTAACGATATTTTTTGTTTTTCTTTAAAAATAAAATATTAAAAGACTTGATGTAGGTCTTAATTTTTTACTTCTAAATTTAAATTATTCGAATAATTCGATTAATTTTAAACGTGTGTTCGAATTATTCGAACAAGTTAAAATCTCTTATTAAAATTATTCGTTTTATGCGAACAATAGAAAAATCGAATAATTTGAATACCCTACTAAACACCTATATAAAAAGCTTTTATTTACTCATCAGTATTTTTACAAACCTTGTCCCATTTTTAAAATTTTTAACGTTTTTTCATATATTGAATGCGGATTTTAAAGATTTTTGGCGATTTTTAACTTTATGGTCCCCATATCGCCTACAAAGCTGAACAACTGTAAACATCTCAGCTCGAACCTAGTTCAAGAGATACCGAATTGTTTCCAAAAAAATACGTTTCTAAAACACTTTGTGGTGATAAGAACTAGCTACAAAAATACATTTTTAAACCGATACAAATTGTATGAACGGCAAACAAATTATACTCAAATTTATTTTTTCAAAATTATTTTTTTATTTTTCATTAAAAACATAACCAGCCCAATTATAAATAAAAATTCTCTGGAAGTTTGAATAGGAAATGGGAAAAAACTCCCGTTGTATTTTTATTCATAATTGAGCTGAACAATTCATTTTAAATTTCAAAAATTATTACGTTACCTGAAATGAAAATTTTTTATGATTTATAGAAAAGAATATTTTTTTTGTAAATTTATATAAACATTTTTTGATTTGACTGAAATTTTCAACATTGGAGTTATAACAATATCTCAAACAATATTATTAATATATAAAAAACTGTGTAACCCCAGCCCGCTGGTCTATATATTTCAAATTCAAAACATACAGCCCTACATCTCTTTTTCCACATATACTTTACACAATAACGTTTCACTCTCTGAAATCTTAAATATGCATGTGAACATGATTTGCAAATAAATTGAACAAAATCTAACCAATACCATTCAATACATATTGATATGACAACATAAAATACAATTACAATAAAATTGTAAAAATCCGAATAAACTAAAAAAAGGTAAAATAAATTCAGAAATATATATAGAGAGAAAAAAAACAACAAGTTTCACAATCAAATCAAATTGAATATCACATCCTAACAGGTTCAGAAAATGGAAAAAAGGAAATATTTTGCCAAAATAAATATAGACAATATTCATACATCCAATATAACGGCACACAATGTTCCCGAAGTGAATTGAATGCAAAAATAAAATGTTTATAAATAACAGGTAAGTAGAAATATGAATGTTGGGCAATGTCGACTACAAAATATATACTACATTATTGAATTGGCCATAGTAGTGATCATTGCAATATTAACAAGATAAAGGTTGTTTTAAGTTATGTAGAACCATATATACCATATTCTGATCACTTTTGTGTCCATATTCTGATCATATTGCGGTCAAATTATTATTTTAAATATTTAAATTGTCTGGTAAATGCAATAATTTATGCAATGCAATCAATTTATATTAAAATGTTGCAAAAATGTATTGAAAATAAAATAAACAATAGTAGTAACAATATTGAAAATGTTTTTTTACAAAAAAAAAAAAAATATGCATGAAATATGCAACGAAACAACATTTACTACACTCAGCACAATTACCAGGATGAGATGAGGAGGAATACGAGTAGAAATGGCTGAGTATGTATTAACAAAACAAAGGTACTTTTAGATACAAATATGCATTTTTTATGTTCCTTTACATGTGCAAAATAGACACTCCGGATCACTAAATTTGTTACGTGTCAATACCTATTGAAAGTGTATGATTGAAAAAAAAAATTGTAAAAATAACAATGAAATGATTCTCTCCTGTTTTTATTTTTTTTAAGTAAAAACTATAAAAATCTGTAACCAAATTGTTGGCAGTCAAATACCTATAAAAATAATACATACTCGTTTTCATATGTACGAATATGCAATTTGCATCTATGAGAGGAAATGTATTGTATCTGGGTATTTATTTATTTACATACATAGATACATATTTATTTTTTTATTTATTTATTTTTGCAATGAGTAGATATGTATGTATCGCTATGAAATGACAGTTGTAATCAATGATGCATTTTTCAATATTCTATAGTAATAAAGTAAATATTTTACATAAACGAATACATATTTACATGGATTTTTAACATGTTTGATTGTTTGTTTCTATTGTTCCATTTAAAGTTTCATTTCCATATAAATATTTCCATGTGACATAAAATTTAAGATTTTTATTTGTTTAAATTAATTTAGACTATCGCTATTATTAACAGACTGTTAAATTTTCCATTTCGATATATGCCAAGTGGGAAATGATAGAGAGCTCTTAAGTTTTATTGAAATTCCTTTAATTTGTTATAAACTTATAATATGAAATAGCAAAAATTATATTATTGCAAAAATCTGTTAATATGTAAGTATTATTAAAACCCATGAATGGAAAAATATGATCAAATAGTAATATTTCAAGAGTCCAAAAATAATCAATTTTTAATTTGAAAGTCCAAATTCAAAACATAAACTCAGCAACAGTTCCTCCATAGTAGTGGGAAATTTTATTAAAATCATAACGGTTTAGAAGTCACAGATTTATTTGCACTTTTTCCATTTCCCCCACAGTGACCCAAAAGCTTGGTTTTAGGTTCTCGCACAACCATGATATGAGATTCTTTAACCATCCTCTGGTGAAGTTTATTTTTTATTTATCTTCTCCATTTGCAAAGATTCATATTTTCTGTCCTTTCGGACAAGCCCAAACATATCCACATTTGTCAAGTTTCTTAGAAGACTCAATGACTTTGATTTTAGACCCATGGATTCTTTTGAAAACCTTCTTAGAATTCGTCCTAGATTACGATTTTTTTAATTTTTTTAATACATACAAATTGATCCACTCTAGTTTACATATGGGACATTTTATGTCAAGTGAACCAACCAACTTTTAAAATCGATGTCTTCCGATCGGGATGAAATTTGCACCAAGGTTAGATCTATTGGATACAATTCAGACACAATTTTTCAACAAGATCGGTCAATAACTCTCGGAGTTAGAGGGGGTCAAAATGTGTCATTTTGGCCATACATGTGATTTTTCTCATCCATGTAACTTATTACCTATTGTTCTTAGCAAAATGTGTCCCAAATAGTTTATATAGCTATTTCTTCATTATTTCGAAAAAAATATTTAAAAAAAATAAAAAAATTTTAATATTTTTTTTCCGAAATCAAAAACTTTTTTCACTTTTTTTTTTTTAAAATGGGCCCTTTTTTTCTTAAAGTAAAGCTTAGATATTTTCTTTGTCGCTTAGTGGGATGCGAGTTCGATATCTATCAAAAAAGATGTTTTGTAACTCAAAACATGCAATTTTTTACTTTTTTTGCAAAATCAAAAACTTTGTTGACTTTTTTTTCGAAATGGGCCCTCTTTTTAATTTTTTTTTGCTCAACAGAAAGCTCAGATATTTTTCATGAAGACCTATTTAGTCGCTTAGTGGGATGCGAGTGGGATATCTATCAAAATAAATGTTTTGTAACTCAAAATATACAATTTTTTACTTTTTTTTTTGCAAAATCTAACTTTTTTTTAAATTTTTTTTCGCTCAAAAGAAAGCTGGGGTCTATTTCTTTTAAGACCTATTTGGTTGCTTAGTGGGATGCGAGTGGGATATATAGCAAAATAAATGTTTTGTAACTCAAGATATACATTTTTTTATTTTTTTTTGGCAAAATCGAACTTTTTTTCAAAGTTTTTAAAATTTTTTTTTGCTCAAATGAAAGCTTAGGTCCATTACTTTAAGAGCTTTTTGGTCTCTTGGTGGGATGCGAGTGGGATAGTTCAAAATAAATGTTTTAACACAAAAATTGGATGTCTTGAGTTACAAAATATTTATTTTGATAGATATCGAACTCGCATCCCACTAAGCGACTAAATAGGTACACAAGGAAAATATCTAAGCATTATTTTAAGGAAAAAGAGCCCATTTTGAAAAAAAGTCAAAAAAGTTTTTGATTTCGGAAAAAAAATATTAAAACTTTTTTATTTTTTGATGAAGAAAGAGCTATCTAAACTATTTGGGACACATTTTGCTAAGAACAATAGGTAATAAGTTACATCCCAGCAAAAACTTTACTTACTTAGTAAGCCAGCAAGTAATATTGGAGCCAAGGCATAACTGCTTATTATGAAACACTTTGTTCGAGATTTTTAAAAAAATTCATGGGTCAAGCTTACAAATGTACTTACAATCAGTTAAGAAATAAGTAGTCAAAAAAAATATGTAGCTAAAAAAAGCATACACGATATTGCCTTAATTGCCATGTACGAGTTATTTTATTGTAAGTTAACAATAGTTTTAACATCAACATATAAATGAATATGATATAACCGATCTTGTTGAAAAATTGTGTCTGAATTACTTTCCAATGGATCTAACCTTGGTGCAAATTGCATCCCGATCGGAAGACATCGATTTTAAAATATTCATCTCCGAATATTTGATTTCCTATTGGGCAAATATAAATAAAAAAAATATCATTCTTTTAAAAAAAAATTTTTAAATTCATCTCGTAACAATTTGTCACAATTTGGCTGTGTATTATTTTTGCTGATTCAAATGTTTTTCTAAATTATTATTATTATTGTATTTGTTTGTATGTTTAGTTTATTGTTGTATGTTTCTTCTTTTATTATTCTAAAATAAACGAAAATAAAATTTTCCCATAAACACTTACCAGTGGATAAAATGTAAAAAAATACAGGAGAATTTAAAAATAAGTGGTATTGAAGCTAAAGTTTACATTAATCTTTTCCTTTAGGTATTTCGATAATATGTATCTATGGCATCCCAGAAAACATCTTTTGGATTGGAAACTAAGCAAAACAAGCAATAAAAATTAAAAACAAGATCGTAAGAATTTTAGAGAGAAACATTTTAATTTAAATTGAATATTTTAAATACTTGTATCTTTCAAATTTTATAAATTTTTACTTTATTCTCTAATTGTAACACTCTGTTGGAATATATCGTTATTTATGTATGACTAGCTCCTTTTATTCTGTTTTTATTTTTGTATACAACAATTTTATAAAAAAAACATATATTTCTTAAAAAAAAGGGTCTTCCAATCCCGAACTTTGACAGTTGATAGCAACCATATTGTTGTCATTTATTCAGTTTGTTTTGTCAAATCACCAAGGACGGATATAGCGTTCAACAACATGTGTAAATTATATTTTTTTTTTTCAAAATAGGTGTTGTGTTCGGTAACATTATGCGCGCTTCGCCTATTTTATGGTAAGGCCCATTTCTTGAATAGATAGGTCAACAAACAAAATAGTCGAATTTAGGCCAATACTAATCCACATGAGATTCTGCTCAAGCAATTTGAGAGCATGATCATCCCACGTGGATGTTATATACGATACGAGTATCTCACATACAATTTGATTCTTTGAAAGTTAAATGGGTTAATTAGGGTCCTACGCGGGAAAAATTTCCCGGGAATTCCCGTGAATATTTTTTTGTTAATTTTCGGGAAATGTTTGTCGGGAATTTTCGGGAATTTCTTCATAAGTTTTCTTCTAAAAGTTACAATTTTCAGATTCGTTTCGATGGCCAAATTTGTTGCTAATTGAATCATTCTATTATATCCATAGATTTTTTTGGTTCTAGCAACAGATAGTCAGTTGGCAAAGAAGTATTACGGTTGAAATAACCGAATTTTTTTCACACAACTCAAGCCACAGCAGAAAAATTTCGTTATTAAGAATGAATCTAATTTAAAGTTTATGCTCATAAAGGAATTATTAAGATGCCTAACATTACAACTTTTAGGGATATTCAATGTATATGATTCATAATTAGTAAATAATAACAATAATAGTGGTTCAAATTTGTTTTTTAATTAAGTTTTTTAATTAAACAAAGAATTTATTGATTTCATACTGATTAAAACTACGACTGTGACAATATGGATAAAATGCCACTATTAAATTAGAAACCCTTATAAAGGCTGGACCAACATTGTACAACCAAATATACTTATTTTATACTTCTTTTAAAACCCTGCTATAATTATAAGTCAATTTATTCGAAAAAAAAATGTCTGGTTTTTGGTTTAATTTAGTGTTAAAAAATTCCCGAGAATGAAACGATTTTTTAATTTCCTCCCGGGAAAGAAAAAAGTCCGGGAAATTTGGAACCCTAGATAGGATGCGCTTAATGAAATACCCTTTATAATTATTTTATTTTAACAACATTGATGTTGTTGTTATTTTTATAAATACGTGACATAATAACAATTTTGTCATTCGCTCTAACATTTTTGTTTATTATTATTTTGTATGTAATGCCATCTACTTTTCTATTATCTAATGAATTTTATTACATTTATGGCTTTTTGTAAATGTCTATGTGTGGGGCTTTTATCATTATATTCTTGATATGATACAAAGTACATATGAAACTTCTATATAAAGGTGGGTGGAGTCTATTAACAAAAAGGAATTATATTGAGTCCTAATAAAATGCGTAGTCATTTGAGTGTATTTGTGGAATGTCCTTTTTCAAATAAAAATTTCATTATAATTGGTTGTGTAACGGTTTAAGAGGGTGGGTGACTGGTTATGTTTTGTAAAATGACCAATACTTCAAGGGTGGACAAGGGGGTGCCTTTTTTAAAACATTTCTAACAATGCCAAGTCACATTTGCAGATGGCGCCAGTGGTATTAAAAAGTAAAAATTAGTTGTTTGAGTTGTTTCTAACATTCAATAATTTGAATATTCTTTAATTGATAACACTACTATACAAATAACATTTTTTAAAAGGGATTCTAGTGAAAAATATCTTTTTTGATATAATGTTCGAATATTCGAGATATTTTCAATAACCTCAAAAACAATTTTGGTCAATTTAAACCCAATGTTAGTAAAATATTTATTGTAAAATTTTGAAACCCATCATCAGCCTGTAAGACAGGCTGTTATACTATATCTGTTATTTCCTTATATTTAGCACATAAAAAAGCATGTAACACGGATTAACACGGCTTAAAATGACTCAAATATTCCGGATCGTAGTTTTATACTATGTTCCAAATAGTATTAAAAGGACACCTTAATGTACGTGTCTTCATTTCCAATAACTCCAACCATCCTCACGCCAATACTCTTCTTTTTGCAAATTATAAAATGATTGTCAGTTTTCAATAATGAAAATTAATTTTCACATACAAAAGATTAACTCTTATATTTGCAACAAATAGTAGCAATTTTCAAAGACTATACAATACTGCAGCAGCAATGGAATGATTAAAATTATAAAAAAAGTAACCGACAGTTAGTCGAATCAAGTAAATAAATGAAATTTTAATTGATTTTCATCAATAACCATACATATGGATTCAGCCAGCACATACATACATACATACATACATACATACATACATACATACATACATACATACATACATACATACATACATACATACATACATACATACATACATACATACATACATACATACATACATACACACCTCCGCACTTACATGGACCGGACAAACAGGATGAAACAGACATATTTTTGTGCAACAAATTGATGGAATAAAAATAAAAGAAAACTACGTTTGAGGTAAAAAAAGACCGTAACGCGGTAAAATATAAAATAGTCAATGTGGTAAACAGTTTAACGGTTCAACTTAATTTTTTTTATATTTTATTTCCCCTTTTCATTTGTAATTTTTTGTTTGCAAAAATGAAATTTACACTCACACAAGAAAATTAATTGGAATTTTAATTAATCGCAAAATTTTTCACAAATGATGAAAAAACAAAAAAATAAAAATGAATGTAAATATTCTTTATGTGTGTTGGTTGCATGCACATAACACATAAACAGAAATGGACGAGTATTAATACCATCCTCATCATCATCGTCATTCAGTCATTCATCATCAAAAATATAAAAAAGAAATTGATCAGGATAAAAAAAGACTGCAACAACAACAACAATTATTGTGTGTTTGTATGTACTGCCAACCAAAAGTAAGCAACAACAAAAATATCCACAGGATACAAAAAGGGTTGATATAAAAAATAACAAAAATCGTTTCATTTTCGTCCGTTTTTTGTTATTGTTGTTTTATTTATTTAAAATATTTCAATTGTGATTGATTTTATTTATTGTAGTATATGTGTGAGGGAGTGTAAGAGTATGAATGTGTGTGTGTGTCTGTATAAATGAATGTATGTGAGTATGGATGGATGTTCGATTGATATGTTTTTAATTAAAAGTGCACTGATATGCATAAATATTTTAAATATTGCAAAAACAATAATGTTACATTGTATTATATTGTGAAATTAATATTAGGGGTCGATATTATTATTTAGACTTGCAGAAATACGAATCCCAACTGACTTAAGAGAAATAAGAAATACAAACCACTAATATTTTTTCATTATTTTATTAGTTAAGTCCAAACAATTATTTTTCTTATAGCTTAAAACATGAAATAGTTGGGTGAAGCTCATGACTGCTGTGTTCATTGAAACATCAAAGTTCTCCAACGCCTATATTGAACATTCGTCATACAGTTTTTAATTTTCCCTTCTTAATCCTTCTAAAAGTCGATCTTTAAAATCATATAATTCTGTTGCTAAGTAACATACTAATAATAACTTCATTTGTCATATGACGTACAATATTTTTACAGGAGATTTGACGATATTGAAAAAAAATTATTACTAATCTCTGAATTCAGGAACTTTTTAATTCATTCACACAGACTTTATACAATAAATAAACTAATTAAAAAATCAGTGAAATACTTTTGTCAGGCTTCCTGTAACATGTGCCACTGAACAACAAATTATTAAAAAATATTTTAAGAACAACTAAAATAGTCTAATCTGTATCAGTGATAGTTCTTTGGCACTATCTGAATTCTCATACGAGTTGAATGTTAAGAAATCGGTTCTTTTGAGTAACCAAGAGGATGGTTTCTGAATTAGTAAATCAACTATGATAATGAATCAGACACCGGGATGGCTAGATATTTATTCGGACGCCTGGGCATGACGGATAACTTAACACTGTTACGTCGTAACACTCATATATGAGGAGTCGCAGAACAAAAGGTACTCTTTCGCACATTTCAAATTTTTGAGAAAATGAGTTTTATTTATTTCGCCCCCTTAAAAAACAGCATGAACCTGGAAATGGTAACAAGTTTCTTACTTATAAATAAATATATCTAACTGCCACAAGTCGCCACATTAAATATTAAGGATGTTTGATATAAAACCATTTTTATATCGGAAAAAGAACCTTTTCGTATAAAATAAAGAAAAAAAAGTACGTTTTGTTAAAAATAAAATTAAAAAGTATGTTTTTTATGCGTTTTTTTTAAACGATAATATTTTAAATAAATGTTTTTAATCCTGATCTAATATATAAACTAATTACACATTGAAATTAATCACAATTTTTTTTAGAACCCATTTACTTTTTTTTACAATTTTGCTGACTTGATTGTTTCTAGAAGATTTCAACCCAAATATTATAAAAATACCAAAAAAACAATTTTTGAAAAGATGCAAAAAAGTACATTTTGTTCTGCGGCTCCTCATATGATCCCTATCATGGCATTCGGATAAGAACTGAATTTTTTTTTTTGGTGATTTTTAAAATGTTGTTGGCCCGATGTGAGCAACGTAGGGGTGCCACTCACTAGCCTCCATTACAACTGCGAACCCATTTAAATACTAATCAAATCCAAAATGCCTCATCACTGATTATGAGAAATTTCATTAAGATATCTCTAATCGTTCACGAGTAACCCAATAATTTCCAAAAAAAAGTTTCTAAACTACTGTTCATCGCGTGAATTTAAATACCGAAAAGGTTTTTCAATTTAATTTCTCAAAATTGTTTCTAAACAAGTTACATATATTGAATGAAATTGTTGAATTCGCCATTTACAACTTTATTGAGTTTTTGATTTTGAGCGTACATAAGGAGTGAGATCGAAAAAATCTTAACAACATTATTGTTCTTGTGCTAAATCAGGACAAAAATAAATGGACTCATTAAGAAGTCTTATGAATGGAAGAATCCTCCTTTCTAAAAATTTCTTGATGTAAATGTCGGTATTTATAGAGCCCTTTGTAACAAATATTATATTATTAACTCAAAAAAGCGGCAACGCTTTGCAATTGGAAAATCCGATTTTGAAAGCGCTTTTAATAGTGAAGTTAGTTGCAAAACACAATAAATGTAAACACATACATACAAAAGGAAAAACAAATAAGCAAGAAACTCATTTTTTAAACTTTAATATTTAGTTTTTTATAAAATTTTTCAGCCTAACTACAAAAGCCTTAAAGTCGATTTTAAGTCCATAAAGTTGACTATTATTTCAAAATTTCGTACCTTGAAACAAAATTCAAATATAATTTAAAATGTATTTTTTATTATTTTATATACATTTAATGTACATTTTGTGTTTTTAATTTTTTGAAATTTCATATTATTACACAGTACAACATTTTTCAGTCCATTGCTTTGGGACTCAATTCTGACAATTACACGTGAAAGTAGCCCCAAAAATAAGAACTTCTGTATCATTAGTTTTATCAAGTTGGCTGCCATAATAATTTAATGGCCATACGAATTTTTTTCCTCAAGGTGGATTTTTATCACTTTTTCTATATTTTAGCACGGTTATATCTCGTATACCGTACAGAATATCTCTTTTGTGGCTGAAGAAAATTTGTAGATATTGAATAGTAGAAGAAAAGTACGGAACATACCTACTCGAAAAAGTTGCATCCTGTGCCTTAAAAATCGCAAAAAAGCCCATTTTTTCAAATTTTTTTTAATTTGCTCGGCACAAGGACGAAGCCTGTTGAAATTGGCTGAAATCGGTTCATTATTTCACTTAGCCCCGATACAAATGTCCTTCCGAAATTGGACTTTATCGGTCATAAATGTTTAATTTATATATGTATCTGCACAAATTCCGCTCCAAATAAGTTTTATATATACAAAATTAATGTCACCAAATTTTATTATGATCGGTCCATAATTATTCATAGCTCCCATATAAAACCGGCTTCCGAAAATCACTTTAAAGTGAATAAATCTGTTAAAAATGATGGTATAGAAGCAAATTTCATGATAAATAACTTTCATATAAACACAAATCACACGGCCTAATTTCATGGTGTTCGGTCCATAATTGGATTTGTAATCCAGTTATTGAGCAAAAAAGGTGAAAAATTGGTAAAAAATTTGAAAAAATGGGCATTTTTGCGATTTTTAAGGCACTGAATGCACCTTTTTCGGGTAAGTATGTTCCGTACTTTTCTTCTACTTTTCAATATATACAACTTTGCTTCAGGTACAAAAGAGATATTCCGTACGGTATACGAGATATAACCGTTCTAAAATATAGAAAAAGTGATAAAAATCCACCCTGAGGAAAAAAATTCGTATGGCCATTAAATTATTATGGCAGCCAACTTGACAAAACTAATGATGCATAAGTTCTTATTTTTGGGGCTACTTTCACGTGCAATTGTTAGAATTGAGTCCCAAAATCATGTGTTGTACTGTGTTATTTACATTCATTGGAAAATATTTTAAATTTTTTGAATGTATGTATATTAGAGTGCTCCAAAAAAATAAAATTGCGAATTTTGACTATGTATTGAATTGTCTAGAATTGTTCTATGTATTGTAGAAACACATTGTGTAATATATTAGGATGATAGGATAACGTTAACTGGTGGCGCAACGACGCTGAAGTTTTGAGGTGCATTTACAAGGGAAAAATATGCAATTTTTTCAGTTTTTGTAAAAATTTTGCCATTAAATAATGACTTTTACAATTTAATTTAAAAGAATCGAAATGTGTACGTAATTGTCGTTATAATAAGATATAAAAGACAAAAATTGGTGAAAAAATGTTAAAGTTATTAAAAAATCGCCAGGCCATAAACGTGTCTCAGGCCACTAGAACAAGAAATTTATGAACAAAATTAACATATTTTGAGAAATATTAAAATAAAAGCTTATTTTTACTTAAAATATATCCATATTTACTTGAATATGAGTTTTTGTCCTCGTAGGATACCGTTAACCTATTCGCAGGTATGACCAAAAAACTTACATTTTTTTAACGGCAGTTTCAAAACTCCAATTTCAAATTTTTAAAAATTTTGTTAAACAAATTTCAGAATTTTTTGATCATCACATGGGGATTTATTGACAACATAATAGGGAATAAAAATGTGAAAAAAGTATGTCAATATCTCCTATAGTTTTTCCGTACCTGCGATATAAATTTTGCGATTTTCGAGAAAAACTAATTTTTTGGCCATATTTTGGGGAATGACCAGAATTTCCTTTCTGTAATGATTTTTAAGTAAAAGCTATTTAGAATAATATAGTCCAGGTAATTTTAAATATAGTCTGAAAGTTTTACTAAAATCGGAAAACTTTAACCCTTAAATCGTGAAGGTCAAAGGTAAATTTTTTCAATATTTGGAATTTCTCATGGAAAGATAGCGAAATATTATATACTTTTGGGCCGATTTTGATGAAACTTAAGAAAAATATAAAATGAAGTCTAGTATTCACAAAAACAGTACAAAAATGGAAATTAACCCTTAAGAGTACTTGGGGTCAAAATGAATGTGTTTTTCGTGATTTTAAAAGTTGAGGGTCATTTGGACCCCAAGTGCTATTAAGGGTTAGTTTCCATTTTTGTACTGTTATTGTAAATACCAGACTTCATTTTATATTTTTCTTAAGTTTCATCAAAATCGGCCCAAAAATATATAATATTTCGCTATCTTTCCATGAGAAATTCCAAATATTGAAAAAATTGACCTTTGACCTTCACGATTTAAGGGTTAAAGTTTTCCGATTTTAGTAAAACTTTCAGACTATATTTAGAATTACATGGACTATATTATTCTAAATAGCTTTTACTTAAAAATCATTGTAGAAAGGAAATTCTGGTCATTCCCCAAAATATGGCCAAAAAATTAGTTTTTCTCGAAAATCGCAAAATTTCTATCGCAGGTACGGAAAAACTATAGGAGATATTGACATACTTTTTTCACATTTTTATTCCCTATTATGTTGTCAATAAATCCCCATGTGATGATCAAAAAATTCTGAAATTTGTTTAACAAAATTTTTAAAAATTTGAAATTGGAGTTTTGAAACTGCCGTTAAAAAAATTTAAGTTTTTTGGTCATACCTGCGAATAGGTTAACGGTATCCTACGAGAACAAAAAATAATATTCAAGTAAATATGGATATATTTTAAGTAAAAATAAGCTTTTATTTTAATATTTCTCAAAATATGTTAATTTTGTTAATAAATTTCTTGTTCTAGTGGCCTGATACACGTTTATGGCCTGGCGATTTTTTAATAACTTTCACATTTTTTCACCAATTTTTGTCTTTTATATCTTATTATAACGACAATTACGTTCACATTTCGATTCTTTTAAGTTAAATTGTAAAAGTCATTATTTAATGGCAAAATTTTTACAAAAACTGAAAAAATTGCTTATTTTCCCCTTGTAAATGCACCTCAAAACTTCAGCGTCGTTGCGCCACCAGTTAACGTTATCCTATCATCCTAATATTTTACACAACGTGTTTCTACAATACATAGAACAATTCTAGAGGGGGGGGACGGCCTGTACCTAGAAAGTTTTTTTCGTCCATACAATCTTGGAGCACTCTAATGTATATGTTGAAAAAAGTTTTGAAGCTTTTTTCAAATAAAAACAAAAGTTCTATTTTAAAATAAAGTCGACTTTAACAAAAATTAACTTTAAAATTTCTTTCATACAGGCCTGTCGCAGAATTCCATTCCGATCGAAAGTGGAAGTAATTCCGCATTTTGCTTCTTCAGTAAAAGTAAAACGAAAATTTCTTTCGGAATGAAACCACTTTCAGTTTTCAAAGTGGAATTGATATTTCTTTGTAATTATTTATTTATCTAAAATTTTTAATCAATTTGTTTTAAAATTAAAAACGTTGTCAAATTAAAATCAGAAATATAGAATTATTAAATATTTTTTGAATCAATAAGTTTCACGGAATCTGAAGAACCTAAAACAAAACCATTCCGAACAAAATGTGTGACAGGCCTGATAGTTAGGGTGTTTGTTTACAAATAACTTTATACTTTATTGTACTTTATTGTTTAAATAATATTGCTTGACGCTTTTATTTAGGTATGACAATTCAGCGTTAAAGCTAAGCGAAAAAAAACGTTCTGCCTTCCGCTCTGGTTTAGGTAGGCCTGTAAGTGTTTTTCGGAAGTGGTTATTATTTGATAGCTATGAGTAATTATGCACCGATCTTCACAAAATTCTGTACAACGATTTCAACGTAATATCGATATTTGTAAGAGACTTATGCGTTTTTAAGTGATTTTTGGACCGATCCACTGTGGGAGAAATCAACAATTTAGTGGCGCAAAATAAAAAAAAAAAACTTTCCCATATTTATTGTTATGTATTTTCAATCTATAGTTGTTGCTGTACTTAAAAATATTTAACATTTATTAATAACTTCAGTATTTTGGTTTTGACAACTATTTAAATGTAAAAAAATTTTCAGACATTTTTTTTATGAAGAATTGGTTTCAAAGTTGTTGTTAAGCTGGATAGTACAAGGTTTTCTTTAAGTTGTATTTTTACTCTTTTTTATGTAGATGGAATATGAGGCTTAGTAAATCAGAAAAATATATTTTCCGCTATTTGTGATAACCAATGGCCATATTCTTATAGAATTTTTTATTTTTACTTTTTGAATTTTCGGAAGGTTGCCAGTTACTAATGCTGTGAGATGCAGTCCTAATTTTTATACCAATATCAAGGCTATATTATAGACTACATATGGTGAAAAATTTAGCTGCGAAAAAGTGCGAGGTGAATTTATATAATTTTTTTAAGAAATTATTATCGTTTGGACGATGTAAAATCTCCTACTAAATTGTTCCTTATTTTTTTAAGATTGTATATAAGAAGTGCTATTGGTAATTACATTATATAAAAATGAAATTTATGTAATTCTAACTACTTACAAGTTGCTAAAAACAAATGCCAATATACCAAATTTGATATAAAATTATGAGTCCTTTTTAATATGGTAGTGCTTTATTTAGATTAAAAATATAACATTTGCAAACCGTTTTATGTCAATATTAATATATTTGTTTTAACGCTGTGTTATATCCACAGTGTCCAGAACTTCTTCTGTAAGCTATTAAAAAGTGGAACCGTTATCGAAAGATGTTATGCATCTTTTGTTGGATCCATTATTTCCTAGTCATTCATCAGACTCCAGTTTTTTGATAACAGCGGGTCCAAATATTTCCCGATTTTCTCCATTCCGATTTTGGTTGTTGCACAGTGTAATTGTTATTCGTTTTTAAAAATAAACTTATTAATAAAACTAAAAAAAGTTTAATTTCATATGAATATTTCGACCTATGCCGGCAATAGAGTAAATGTCCAAAATCTATAGATTTAAATAGTTACTTGCTATAAATAAAATTACTTATATAATTTAAATTTTTTGAAAGATATATTAAAATAATTTCTTACAATTGAAAATAGTATAGAATTTCTTCCGAGGTAGTGTAGTTTAGCAGCCACTACCGCTTATTCTACTGAAGTAGCAGTACCCATTTTGCATTACTTTATTAGCTTACCTCCTTGCCTGCAATATTTCCATATAAATGAAATTAATATGGCCAAGCGTTTAGAAGATACGAATTTAGTTCCACTAAATTAGGGTTTTCTCCCACTGTGGCGATCGAAACAAAATTTCGTTTTTTGATTCAAAAGTGAGATTCAACAAAAACAAGAAAATATTGGTGTGAAACTATTAGTTTTTATTCTCACCATCAAAAATATGGGGGTATATTAATTATGTCATTCCGTTTGTAACATATCGAAATATTTGTCGTAGATCTAAAAAGTATATATAGTCTGGGTCCTCAAAAGTTGAAAACACGATAGGGCCCAAACGAAAGAAGCTAGCTGGATGAAATTTTCCACAAATACTCTCTGTTAATAAGGTTTGGTATTGACCTATCCCTTATACAAATGTCCCCCGGAATACTGTTTGAGCAGTCATAAATATGTTGATTATGCGGCAATCATGATAAAATTTATCATCATGCACAAATTAGTTCTAAGCTCTTTGAAATTATACCGTAAAATATGACGAAAATCGGGCAACTTTTGTCTCTAGTCCCCATAAAAGGTCCCCTCAGAAAATGACTTGAACATTCATAATTGTTTTGTATGAACCTAAATCTATCTGCCAACTTTTGTGAGGATCGGTCTACAATTGAATCTATCCCCCATATTATCTCTATATCAGAAACATATTTTATTATCAATAAATAATTTATTTCGACATAACATAAATTTCGACATAAGTCATTTAAAGTTTTAAGAAATTAATTACTCTATTAAATTCTGTACAGTTTGGACTATGACTGATTCAAATCCCATAGAGGGCCAAAACTATGTACATATTGATGGTGGGTATACAAGATTCGATACAGCCTATTACTATTAACAAACATTTCGCTTATGTTCTGGTAAATGAATGAATTTCTAATAAACTTTTAATGAACATTTTTTTTAAAACATTATACCAAAAATTTGTAAAGTCTTTTCGAGATTTGCATTCAAGTATTTTATAAAATAATGAGCAAATAATTATAAATTATTACAGAGTTTCTCTTTAAAGAAATCGTAATATTTAGTGCAAAATCTTCAATGCGCTCAAATCTGGCAACAGTGACGGTAAGGCAACCTGACAGAGACGGTAGTAAATATTGGAGTATATGTACGGTAAAGTATGTATTGGATAAGGCTGCAAATTGATATGATATGGACACTTGTTGCTCTGATTACTCGTGGATCGGCGATTAGGCAGAATGTAACTGTTGACTGGAACACATCCTCTGGATAAAAGAGGTACTGAGAAAAAAATCATTTTGTCACAGCGTAATCAGAACGTAGTCACTGATGGCTCAAAAAGGAGTGAAGGTGGTAATGTCTACATTCAGGATTTCGAGATTAGCATATCTTTCGATCTATCGACTTAATTGTCTATTATTAATAGTGCATTAAACTGGATGTCATAAAACATTTATATTCAAATCATTAGCGACTGTCGAGTTGCAAATAGCTGTTAACAATACGTCATCGTTAATCTTGAAATACAGGTTATTCTTAAACAGGAGGCGAGACATTTTAGAGAAGAGTGCTTAGATTTCAAGAAGATAACATAGATGATCTGCGTGGCAACACATTAGCAGCCTGGAGACTATGCATCGACAATGATCTCTTCAAAGATGCAAAAACTAGACGGATAAACGATTCGACTTGGTAAATAGCAAGACCATATATCCAAGGTCATCGATACACGTTTAAGGGAAATCTTGGGAAGTTATTGGTATAGGAAAGAGGATTGAAATTTTATTCAAAATTTATACTTAAATACAAGCTGTACAAAGTTTTCCTAACCAGAAGTGGTCTACTTTGACATCCTGTATCTCTCCTTGTATTTCACCCTATTGAGGGAGCCTATGTCATCCTATACTATTCATTCATACATCATTTTGCAATCGGACTAGTAGATTAGTTGTTCTGAATATATCTCCATTCTGCGTGTTTATATTTCACCATAAAAACGTTTCTACATTTCCATCTTCACCATTTTTTAAAGCTGTTATTTTCCACCACTTACCATGTGAATTAAAATAACATAAATTAACAATTTACTCCAACACCCAATAATACAAATTAAATGATTTTTACAGCCAAAAACTGCCAATATGAAATCACCGTGAAACAAACTGTTGTATGTCAATTTTTTAAATAAATAAATGCAAATACAACTTGGATTGAAGGCGTTATTAAAAATTACAGAAAAATAAAGTGGATTTTATTTATACATATTGTGAAAATACATAAATCAAAATTGTATATAAACGAGCATAAATTACATAAATGCAAGAATACATTTGTATATAAAACTACACATGTGTGTAAATACAATTTTAACGCTTCACCGGAGTATTTCAAATCAAAAAAACTGTATGACAGTGAAAGATAAAATCTGTTTATTTTGTTTGATTTTTATTATTTTTTTATAAACATACAAAAACATAATAATAAAAATAAAAATTAAAAACCCAACATTGGTCTTCTGAATTTGTCAAATTATAAACAAACAAATGACAAGAAGAGGGAATGAATAGTAGCACCACATTACACAAGAGCATTTATTTTATACACATTGTTTCAATGATAGATTGAGTGCAGTACGAGTGGAATGGGAAATTATCAGGGCTGAACTCTTTTTTTAATTCTTGGTACATTGTGAATTATTAAGGTACATTGGCTGTATTGCTATTTTCTTCAAATCTATAGAAGATATCTTGAAATTTTCGGTCCATGATTAGAGTTTTGTGACTATCGATCCATAAGTATACAAAATGAACAGCAATCGGTGCCCCTATTATATTGGTGGTGGGTACTTAAGATTCGGAAAGGCCGAATATATTGTAACACTCCTACTAGTTTTAAATTGTGTAGGTCGGAAGCAACCAGCTTTGAGGGGCCGCCCATTAGTCCCTATTCCAACTACGAACTCATGTAAATACATCTCAGGTCTCAATTATTTCTTATTATTTCCAAATTAAAACCTTAGCCACTGTTGTTTTCGATTATAAGAATAGTACCAAAATCGCAAAAAAGTACACTCAATAAAAAAGATTCAACTTAATTCTCCGAAACTCTCCCATATCATCCCTGGCATGCAGTAATTTTGTTTAAAATCGTTTTGATAATTTTGCACCCTTTTCTTGTAACTTTTTTCTTTTTTTTAAATTTGATTTAGTTTTCTAAAGTTGCATTATGATTTCTATTGTATAAAACAATATTTGAAGAGGGAGAATGAAGAGAGGGAACAACAAATAGTTTGTTTATTTACAAATTGTGTCTATTTTTTTAGGTTAGAGTAACATCTTTATTGTACTGTCGGGGTTCGGATGATTGTGTGTATTTTGGCGGTTGTTTGAAAAATGTCTCTTGTTTGTACACATGTCATCTTTTTGTGTTTGTTTTTTGTTTTGTTACGAATAATAGTATTTTTTTTAGTTTTTTCTTTTTTTTATGACAATTATCATCATCAGCAGAAGTAGTAGTAGCATGACAATAGCATGTAAATATTTGTAAAACATAAGTTTTTTGTCATCGTCTATTGTTCTGAATTTTTTGTTTGTTTTGAGAACCAGTTTTTTTTCACCCTAAATTTGTTTGTTAGAAGTTTCATTCCATTTCCATTAGCCTGATGAAATGCGTAAAAATGATGGGTATAATTTGACACAGATACAGATCCATAGATTTATATCAATATAAATATGATGTCATTTATGATAAGAGGTGCATTAAGATTTTTATCGAGTTTGTTTTGAAAAATGTATGATTTTTTTTTAATTGTTCTATTTTGTATACATTTATGAAACGATTAATTTATTTAAATGCTTCACAATTTTGTCATATTAATTACGTTCACCCTGCAAGGGTAAGGGTATACGATATATGGAACTATTTTTTTTAATATCACATTCATGAAAGTACGTAAAAAATAAGACGTTTTACTTTAAATTTATTTTAAAAAAATTTTCAAAAATACAGACCAATATTTTTCCCTAAGGTCCATTGACCACAAGTATTCCGGTTTACTATTTATCCACTAGATTTGTGTTCCTACAACCCCAATGTATAACACTAATATCAGAAAATTAAAGCACGCAAGAAATCATTAAACTTTTGCTAACGAAGTAATTCGATAACTCCTTCAGAAATACTTTAAAATTTAATTATACCAATAGAATAACAACAAGTAAGAAAGTATATTCGGCCAAGCCCGACCATATCATACCCTACACCTAGAAGATGATCATAAACAGTTTTTTTTAAAATGTATATGGGAGCTGGATTTGAATACCAACATTTTTAAGAAATCTCGTTTTCAGAAGTGAGAAGTGATATGTGAGCTATGACTAATTACACTATGCAACAAATGAAGACTTTTGGAAAAACACAAGATCATGACAGTATAGGTTCGACTCTACTACCAAAGGGTAGTAAAACCCTATACTCAGTTTGTCAATTTTGTTGACCGATTTTTTTTATGGGCCCCCAAAGTTTCTGAAAATCAGTGGGGCCTCTAAAAAAGGTGTCATCAGTTTTTGGTTAACAGCTAATTCAGACTTTGTGATACGGCTTAACTTTATATGGCAATAATATAGCTAAGAGTCCGCCAAATAAGTTTTGTTAAAATTTGTTTCCAAAAAATAGCTTTTTCGTGCACTTTTGTTGAAAAAATATAGGAAGAAAAATTTTTTTACTTTTTTGCAAAGTTGTAGCTACGGTAAATCTGAATAACTCTTGTGAACATATCAATGCAATCCGAACATATCTAGGCATTCTAAATAGCTGTCAAAAATCACTTTGTAGCTTAAAAATTTTAGTTTTTTACTATTTTTTGACTCTAAAACAAAAATTTGTTGTTAAAAATGTATGTTCGAGTGTATACTTCTCTATTGTGCTGGAATAACGAAGAATGTGCAAATCATTATCGGTATGATCCGGGCGCATCACTTTATGCAATCTTGATCACGCAAGACCGGCTTGATGCAAGATATGAAAAAACATCAACATTTTTGAAAGTTGGCAAGGTTTGTGGAGCTTCTGAAGAGTAAATATAAGCTTTTTATATAAGTTATTGATATCGGTGGAAACCTTATGACTTGAAGATTGACATTTTAGTGAAATGAATTAATTTTCTGGTTTTTCGGACGTATTTTACCTTAAAAACTAACAATATTATAAAATGGTGATTTTCCATCAAGAAAAATAAAAATTTTAATTAATATAAAATTTGAACAGTTACAGACATCACAATAAAATTTGGAAGTAATATAGATCTAAATGTTGTTAAGTCAATGGCATCACTAATGTTGCCATTCTTTGTTTTCAAACATTGAAATTTCAAGTTTGGATAGGGCTGGGGGATACAATGTCCGCTTAAGTTAGTCAAATTTTACTTTATACGTTTTTGCATTAAGTTCTCTTTCCAGATCAAAAAAAAATGTATATAGCCACGAAGAAAATTAGTTTTTTATAAAAGAAAAAATATGGGGACTTTTTTGGGAAAAAACTTAAAAAACACACGCATACAAAGTTGAAATATATAAAAAGATGCTTCAACTTTGGATGAGTGTAACTTTTTATAGGGTCGAAATAATTGTTATCAGATTTGTTTTATTTTCTTTATATCTTTTCGACCTTTCGTAGGCCCATCATATATAAAATACAAATAAAAGATCGAGCAAAATTTAAAAAAAAATTAAACTTAATATCTCTTGAACTAAATGAGATACCTACAGATAAAAGCATATTTTTGTGGACCTTCTCAAGGACTATCTACATTTCAAATTTCAGCTCATTCGGATCATAAATGGCTTTTTGGCGATTTTTTTTTAAATGTGTGACATTGAGGGTCCACTCACTGATCCCCATTCCGAACACCTCAGCCGAGTAAATAATACAGCACAACATAGAAGTGTGGACTTGATCATACTATTTTCACAAAAAATCTTTGTTTTAGCGTAAAAAAATAGTAAAAACGAAAATTGTTAAGGTACAAAGTGATCTTTATGTGCTATTTAGAGTGACTAGACACCTTCAGAATGCATTGATATGTTCTCAAGAGTGGTTCAACTTTACCGTAGCTACAACTTTGCTAAATATTGTTAGTGAAAAATTAGGAGTAAAAAAATAAAATTTTTCTTCCTATATTTTTTAAACAAAAGTGCACGAAAAAGCTATTTTTTGGAATAAAATTGTTTCAGAATTTATTTGGCGGAATCTTAGCTGTATTATTGCCATATAAAGTTAAGCCGTATCACAAAGACTGAATTAGCTGTAAACCAAAAACTGATGACACCTTTTTTAGAGGCCCCACTGGTTTTCAGAAACTTTGGGGGCCCATAAAAAAAAATCGATCAACAGAATGGACAAACTGAGTATAGGGTTTTACTACCCTTTGGTAGTAGAGTCGAACCTATATAGTCATGATCGTGTGTTTTTTTCACTGTTGCACTGTGTTATGGACCGATCCTTACAAAATTTGGTGGTGCAAGTTCGGCATACATAAAACTTATTTGTGCTGAATTTCGTTTGGTTATCTATATATCTAAGATATTTATGAGAGCTTAACTATTTTCAGATAGGGCAATTATATATATGTGGCATCACCGTTTAAACCACTAAGGTTATTCGGTGTTGCCAACAAGTACCAAGTACTTCTAAAAATAACAACTCTTGTCCTGACTTAAAAAACATTATTTTTGCGGCTACAGCCTTAGACTTAAAACAATTAAAATTGTACCTCCACAAATATTTAAATAAATAAACTTTTTTAAAATTAGAATTAAACAAATTCCAAATATATATCCGACGGTAAATGATCTGTCGTGCGTTTGTAAATGTAGACTTTTCTGTGGAGGTAATATCGAATTACTTCGTAAGCAAAAGTTTAATGTTTTTTTGCGAGCTTAAATTTTCTGACATTCTTAGAACAAGCTAAACATTTTTTTGGTGGTATTTTATGTCATTACGAAAGTTTTCAGGGGGTACCGTCTCAACATTTCAAAAAAATTAATTCTAAGTGACACTGTAATATACATATATAATATATTATACAAAAATATTTCAACTAATCATTCGATATTGCAATTCAAATACAATTTATTATATATAATTATATATATTACTAGCTGACCCGGTGCGCTTCGCCACCCCAATTAGAAGAAAGAAATAGTACTATCAAGTCGCACTTTGTGAATCTAATTTAAATGTCTAATTTCATATTTCTGGGTCCATTATTATAGAAAATGCAAAATGTGTTCCTAATTTTAAATTTTTAGGTTTATTATTATAAAATATTCAAAAAGTACCATTGCAATAAGGAAATAGTACCATTGATTATCACTTTTAAATTCGCATTCACTAAACCATAACCCGTCAAGTTTGAAATCTAGATTTGTATATCATTTCATATATTATCAACTAATTTTGTTTCTATAATACTTAAGATTTAATAAATTATCACAAAACCGAAACCGATCGGTTTTTAATTTTTTAAAACCGAAACCGCGGTTTTGAAATTCTTCGATTTTTTGGAAACTCTAGGTCCATTATTATAGGAAATTCAAAAAAGTACCATTAGAATATATAAAAAGTACCAAAAATCCCCCACTTGTGGTTTCCTACTCACTCGGGTCCATATAAGCTTAATTTCATGGCTTTAGGTTCATTGGTGAAGAAATTACAAAAAGTACCATTCGAATAAAGAAAAAGTACCAAAAAGTCTCCCCTAGAATTCTAACTCACTTAGGACCATGTATGCTTAATTTCATGTTTTAAGTCCATTGCTATAGAAAATTAAAAAAAGTACCATTAGAATAAACAAAAGGTACCATGAGGTATACGCTTGAATTTTCAATCACTTAGGACCATATACGCTTAATTTCATATTTCTAGGTCCATTATATTACAGAAAATTCAAAAAGTACCATTAGAATATAGAAGAAGTACCAAAAAGCACCCACTTGTAGTTGACCACCCACTCGGGTCCGTATAACCTTTATTTAATGTTTATAGGTTCATTGGTGAAGAAATTACAAAAAGTACCATTTGAATAAAGAATAAGTACCAAAAAGTCTCCCCCTAGACTTCTCACTCACTTAGGACCATATATGTTTAATTTCGTGTTTCTAAGTCCATTGTTATAGAAAATTCAAAAAAGTACCATTATAATATAGAAAAAGTACTAAAAAGTATACACTTGTGGTTTTCCAGTCACTCGGGTTCATATAAGCTTTATTTCATGATTCTACGTTCATTGCTGAAGAAATTAAAAAAAGTACCATTCGAATAAAGAAAAAGTACCAAAAAGTCACCCCTTAGAATTCTCACTCACTTAGGACCATATATGCTTAATTTCATGTTTTTAAGTCCATTGCTATAGAAAATTAAAAAAAGTATCATTAGAATAAACAAAAAGTACCATAAAGTATCCGCTTGAATTTCAATCACTTAGGATATACATATATATACACATATACGCTTAATTATATTATAGAAAATTCAAAAAGTACCATTAGAATATAGAAAAAGTACCAAAAAGCACCCACTTGTAGTTTCCCACTCACTCGGTTCCATATAAGCTTTATTTCATGTTTCTAGGTTCATTGGTGAAGAAATTACAAAAAGTACCATTCCAATAAAGAAAAAGTACCAAAAAGTCTCTCCCTAGAATTCTCACTCACTTAGGACCATATATGTTTAATTTCATGTTTCTAAGTCCATTATTATAGAAATTTCAAAAAAGTACCATTAGAAGAACAAAAAAGTACCTATAGTACAGTTCACACATTTTGGTACCTAAATATTATCCCCTATTCCTAACACTAACTTCACTCAAATACATATCAGCTAACTTTAATCTAGATAACTGAAATAATTTAAAATGTTAAAAAAGTACCATTAGGAGAAAAGTACCAATTTCCCTTTTCTTACTTGAACACCCCTTAAGTTTGAAATTTAAAAATATTCCATTTTGCCAAAATTGTTTATGCTATAGGCATGTATCAAAATATTAAAATCTGTGTTAATGTGCCCAAGAATAAATATATTTCAAAAAAAGTACCAAACTGTTTACCCGGATTTGGCCCAATATACACCTTGGTACTCGAGTTCCAAATAACACCCAGTTAGTTAATTTTTGTATGAATCCAGGAACCAACGTTAAAAAAATTATCAAAATTGGCTTAATTTCAAATATAATGTATTTTCCCGATTTTATCCCCTTTTTGGTACCTTTTTTATCCCCATTGAGGTGGTACAATTTCATTCAAATAAATTTATGTAATAAAATAAATTTCATAATAAAATATTCGTATGTCTATGTCAAATTATAGAAAAACATATTTTATGAAAAAGTACCAAAAATTAACACAATTTTTATCCCTTAAAGGTTCGAATTTCCAAAAAGTACCAAACTTATATTTTTTATTTTTTGTTAATTAAAGAATACGATTTAAAATTTGTTTCTATGTTTATTAGTTTAAAAGATACATAGGGTGCAAAAAAAGTACCAAAATACAGTTTTTACCCGTTTTCTCCCCTAAAAGTTTCGAATTTCCAAAAAGTACGAAACACCTGTCAGCTTATTTTTGAAATGGAGTAACATGCTATTTTAAGTTTTTTTGTATCTTTATTAGTTTTGAAGATATAAGGTTACCGAATTTACCCGTTTTTACCCTTTTTTACCCCCTAAACGTTTGAATTTCCAAAAATCCTTTCTTATCGGATCGTTTTGGGGAGGGAGGAACCCACAGTTAAAATTTCGTGATTCTAGCTTCAGCCGTTTGGGCTGTGCGATGATGAATCAGTCAGTCAGTCAGTCAGTCAGTAACGTTACTCTTTTATATATATACTATATATATTATATAGATATATACAATATAATTTTATAATATTTCTGAATGTTCTTATTCTGAATGAAAAAAGTTTGGGAATAAAAGTCATGTGCTATTAAAAATAATTATTAAAAAATTCATTTCTTTTTTCTTTGTAAGTAGTAATTGGCAAACCTACAAAATTGTATAGATATTTGATTAGTATAAGAATCCAATAAAAGGATAGCATCCATAAGCTATTAATCGTATATTTTAAAGATGTTTTCTAGAAATCTGTTTCTGTCTTCAAAACAGGATATGGCATAGTAAATCGTCCTTGAATAAAGGATACCTCAAAAAAGTCATCATCGAAGTCATCATAAAGAGAATTAACTCAAAATTGTTCACTTTTTGCATGTAGTCGATGTACAATATTCATATCTACCCACTGTACAAATCTTACATCATTTTCTCTACTCTTTCCCCAAAAAATACTGTTGCATCCGTCTTCAACTTTCATTGTAATGTAAAAAAAACAGTTTTTTGTCTCTACTGAAAATTTTTAAATTTTGAGTTGACTCTCTTTAGAGGAACCAATGCGATAACTGTTGCCAGATTTCCGATTTATCGACATTTTGGCGATTTTTGATAGTAAAAATGGCAAAGTTTGATTTGCCGATTTTAGTCTTCAAAATGACGATTTTGTGAAAAGTCTTTATTTACATCAAGGTTTTTATATAATCATTTAATTAAAAAATCGAATGAATACAAACTGAACCGTAATTGTTTTTGTAAGATAGAAGATGATATATAAAAATATAATCCGAATTTAAAATGCTTTCATTTCATGATTTTAATAATTTAATGAATCAAAATAAAAAATTTTAAGATTTTGGAAACAAATTTGTGAAATTTTTAACTTTTATTTTTAGTCGCATAGATAGCGGATTCATAAATTTAAAACTATGGATCAGATATTAGTCATCATTCGCAGCATTTTGAACGACATTATAATATGCGTGTCTTTGAGTCTGAAAACTTTTCCAACCAAATAAATTTTTTCCATTTAAATTTGCTCACTCATTTTCTAATTTTTCACTTATGTACATATGTATGTATGTAGTATTTCTTAGACATTTTTGTAATTTATGAATTAATTACATTTCAGACAAAAATTACAAATGCCAGTCACATACACACCGCATGAAATTACAAAGATTTCTTCTATTGTGCACTTTTTCGTGGGTGGTGTCTTGACTTTTCCATAAAACAATATGGAGTTGAAAAGAAAATTTTTATAATTTCTTAATTTCTGTTAAGTCAGCACTATCAGGAGGGCAATAATTTTCAAGGAACGAAGCACAACAGCATGAGAGGAGGATAGACAATGCACAAGTTACTGGCAAGGAATTCTATGTACAGGGCTGCAAAGAATTTTCAAAATTTTTACATTTTGCACCCACACACAAACAATCACATACAGATTCATCGAAATTTAATGAAGGAATAATGAAATTTTGTCTCATTTTTGTTTTATACTTCAAGGAGCAGTTGCTGCAAAAGAAAATTCAGTCATTTGGAAATTTTTTTTTTATTTTCTTCAAATTTAAAGAAAAGGACAAGACATTCAAACAGAAGATTCTGCTGAAAAGCAGAGAGAGCAAGTGATGGACGAGGACTATGGACAAGGGTACATACATAAGTATAAAGCCAGTCATCGTTATGGAAGATGATGCCACAAACGTATTCTTACCGTAAGTAAATGGCGGGCAATAACTTTAACGCTTGCATAGATTTTCATTTTCGTTCATTCCTTCCTCCATTTGGTTGTTCTTGTTTCATTATGGCGGCATATCAGGCTCATTAGATCTTGTATAAAATAATAGATGGAACAAAAGATAGCAAAAAAGGAGGAGGTGGGGTGGAGTGGCTGAATGGATAAAATGAAATTAGGAAAATATATAAAATATGCACTGTGGAGTGGAGGTGTTTTTTTCTTTCTACAAAGTGTGACACTTGAATTTTTCCTCGGCCATTGTGGTTGTTCACTGTTAAATATTTAATCAAGGCTTGGAGAGAGGGGTGGGTGGCCTTGGTAAATAAAAATCTCGCTAAAGCAAACTTATTAACCCCCAACTGCCCAGAGGTAATTATAAATGTGTCTTTTTTCCTTCTTACTTTGCTTAATTTTTGTGATTCTTTTCTGTATCTTTTTTACATTATACTTGTTTTTTTTTGTCTTGTTTTGCTTTTGTCTTAATCATAATGAGTGGCAGTCCGACATTTGTACATAATTGTTCAATTATTTTTGGTCTCTTTTAGAAAAATCGCATAGAATTTTACATGGAACTTTTGGTTGTTTTTGTTTCTTAACTTGATGTCAAGGGGATTATTTGTGTTGTTTTGGCTAAAGTTAAGTAAGACTGGGAGTTTTGTTGTGTCTCAAAATAATGGACAATTATCTAATTAAAGTTAATTTCATTTATATCACTCAATTGGCTGAAAATAAGTCAAGTGCGAGCACAACTTATGATTTGAAATAAAAATTAATATATCTTTCAATATTTTAATAAAGAATCGAAAATCTATCTTAAAATAATATAAAATATTGTTATGTATTAACCTTTTCAAAACGCTGATTTATTGCCTTTAAATAGACCGGATACTTTTGATTGCAAATAAAAGCCGTTTAGTAGTTTGAAAATTGTAACAACTCTTTATTTATTTAAAATGTACAACAACAGAATTAAATAGTCACTCAATGTTTTTTTTTATACACGTTTATAAATTCACAGAAATACAGACACTTTATAATGTATACGAATTCACTTGAAAACTACAGCACACTTTAAGGCACTCAGTTGATGTTTATTCAAATAGCGTCTCTGATCAACTCTCTCTCTACTGCAACCTCTGCCACTATTTATAGTGGAAAGCTCTATTTCTACAATGTTCTTTATCTGAATATTCGAGTTCGAATATACGGTCGCAGCATTGCCAACTTACGATCAATGGTCAACTGAAAGCTTTTATTTAATAATGCCCACAGTTATGTTACAGTTTGCTATTACAGCACTGTTATTTGAAAGCATTAGGCTACTTTTAAATCAGCCGTTAAAATCGTTATATTTGAATTCAAGTACAATTACGTAACAATATGTTTGTAAATTATTAATTTAGTTTTACACTTTATTCACACTTTACCTGATCCTGAATAGTAATGAATTCTGTGTTTCTATCGAAACACTTTCTGTTTCCCTGACACATTTCCTGGACCTCATCCTAGAAGAATGGTAACTACAGAAATTGGAAGAAGGAAGGCAGAGCTTATACATATGAACTTCTTAAACCACGTAAAGTGGATGGAATTTTGCCAACATAGATTCAGGAGTCTCTTTTATAAAATTGTGAGCACATAGTTACGACTGATGAATCTATTGTCTCTAGAATGGCATATCGGGATACATCATAAGGGCTATTTTGGGTGAATTCCAAAACGTCTGTATGCAATGCAACCTTAAAAAGTCGAGCGATTCTAATGTTTCATTTCGCAAAATGTATTAAAAAGTATAAACATGCAGTATGCTAAGTTTTTTTTAAATTTTAACTACGCGTTTGCTTTGACTTGATAAAGATATGACTGCATTGCATACAGACGTTTTGGAATTCACCCTTTATCTCCCCTCTTGTGGAAATAAACAATCATTACTCTGTGGTCTAAATTGGACTATTGCTCTTCACTGATAAGTAGAATGTTGAGAAGTGAAACGAAAGTGAACTAAAGAATTCGCTTAGTGCAAAGCATCGGCGAATTCGTCTGTATATCCCTATGGGGCGGCTACTTGACGGTACTGTCAGAAGGTTTTCCCTTTCAATGAGATTGGGGCCTTCTTGACAGTACATGTCCGCTTTTCTGGACCCTTTGGGTCCTCTGTCCCTTTCCCCTACAGAGTCCGAAATCCACCAGCGTCTGTTCCCATATTGGGCGGCTTGGTGGTCTGTTTGACCCCAGTGGGGCGGCAGTTTTTCACCTGGCAGCTAGGTATAAAATGCACTTTTTACGTCGGTCCGTCCGAAAAATGAAAGAAGACAAACAGAGCCCTATGTATCCGGTCGGGGGCCTCATAATCTCCGGAGACCCAATTCCCGCGGCGGCGATTTCAGGTCGCGGTGAATCGAGAGCTACTGATTTCCAGGTTAGTTCGGTGGCGACACCGGGCCGAGCTAATCTGCTAGCTACTGGCGCTCAACAACAAGCAGGAGGAGTTTTAGGGAAACCTAAAACATCTGAATGCGCAAAGACTGCATCCTCTAAAAAAGGATGCAAGAGTAAAAGCAGCGAGGTGCCTCTGAATTTCAACCCAAGCATATCGAAAGCTGCCTTGGCCCGTACCGACAGAGGATCGGCAAAAACCCCTGTTTTGGGAGCTGCTAGCTTGAAAACTCAGGCTGTAGCTAACCCAGTGCCGATTGTGAGCAAGGGTGCTGCGAACAAGATTTCGGGTACCCAAGCTACACCTCTCCCTGCCAGTAAAGGAACTGCGAACAAGTTTTCGGGTTCCCAAGCTGTGCCTCCTGCCCAACAGGGCGACAACAACCCCACAAGGCACGTAACACCAGCCAGAAGGGCTTTTTTGAGACGGCGAGCCGCCGAAAAAATTATCGACCGGTTAGGCAACAAACCTGCCGAGTCACTCTCGTCTGATGATTTATCATCACTCAACTGGGCAAGGAACATCCTAGCTGACCTGCAGAATCCTCCTCATGCGTCTAAGGACGCGCCTGACAAATCCTTCAGCGAGGTGGCTAAAGGTCATCTTGTTCGGGCTGTCATCGATCGGAGTGACTCTGACTGCTCTATATCCCATGCAAATTGGGATATGGTGCGCAGAAAACTGATGGGAGTGTTCTGGCGAGTTCTCAAAGAGAACCCGGGACCCCCCCCTCAGTGTGATGATGCCGGCTGGTATCGCGGTCGGGTTCAACGAGATACCACGCCGGCCTAGATCCACAGCCCGGGTTCCAGACGAACCGGCGAAACCGGAGGAAATCCTGGAGCTCCTTCGGATCGAAAATCCTGACATCCCTACACATGATTGGATGGTTGCCTGGGTCTCCGAATCTGAAGGGGGATACAGGAGGATCACGGTCATCATGAACCAGGAGTCCCTAGCGCCTCTTCGGAAAAATCTAGGAAAGGTCTACTACGGTTTCGAGTCGATCTTTCTTAGAGTTTACCGAGGAGACGATAGGGGTAAACTGGTTCAGGATGACATTGAACCTACCCCCGAGGACATGTCTTGCGATGAGACTACTAGTTCTGTTGCTCAAGAGGACACCCATTCCAACTCTGAAATGGTGGGTGAATTTTTTGGGCCATTGGACGATGTAGTTGACGAGGACGCCCTCTTGGACTCGAGTCCCTCGGACCAAGAAGACGTCAACGTCACAATCGTACAAAAACACGGAGATGGTGAAGGTAACTCAAATTAATCTTCACCACTCCAAAGCAGCTTCGGCTGCCCTGCTCCTCCGGATGTCCGAGAGAGGGGAGGAGCTAGCACTCATCCAAGAACCCTGGATCCATCGAGAAGGGGTTCGCGGACTAGGTGCCAAAGGCCATAAGCTCAGGTAACATTAGATCATGTATAGTAGCTAGCAACAAACTCAATATCTTCATTCTTTCTGATTACAGCGATGAAGATACTGTGGTAGCGGCCTGGGAAACTGGTGTAGGAACTACACTAGTTATCTCAAGCTACATGGCACATGACCACAGCGAACCACCACCAAACAGCAAGGTTCGCGACATAATTGAAAGGGCAAGAGTTGAGAATCTGCCGGTTATTATTGGAGCTGATGCCAATGCACATCATATTGTATGGGGCAGCTCGGACACCAAAGCAAGGGGTGAGTCAATTTTCGAATTCATTCTTTGTAATAACATAGACATAGTCAACACTGGTTCAGAACCAACCTTTGTAGTTACTAACAGAAGGGAGGTTCTTGATTTAACGCTAGTTAGTTCTAGGCACTCAGATCTTATCAGTGGATGGAGAGTTTCGAATGACTGTTCATTCTATGCTCATCCGAAACAGGAGAAGGACTGATTGGGTTGGGCAACATGCTATTCTCTCTCGCCTTCTCCCTGACCCTCCGATCATTAGTGATCGGAATGAGGCATCTCATACTAGACCCAAGGACTTTAGGCCTATTAGCCTATCGTCCTTCCTCTTGAAAACTATGGAAAGGTTGATTGATCTACACCTTCGTTCATCGATTAACCCGAACCGACTATCCTTGTCTCAACATGCCTATATGAAGGGTAGATCTGTTGAGACTGCTTTACATTCGCTTGTGGGATTCGTAGAAAAATCACTCGAGCATAAGGAATATGCATTGGTGGCCTTCTTGGATATTGAGTGGGCCTTTAACAATGTAACGCCAGAGACGATCCTTTCGGCTCTAGGCGGTCTGGATATAGATCAATCTATTATCTGCTTCATAGGTAGACTTCTGACTAATAGAGTCATTATCTCTTCTATGGGAACTGCTACTATTTTTAGATTAGCGAACCGGGGCACTCCAGAAGGGCCATTGGGAGTACCTGGGGAATAAGCCCTAGGAATGCGAAATGTATGGAGCACTAGTTTGGTGGAAGGCTCTAAGTAAATCCACCTACTGTGGGATAATTGAGAGAATCCTGCGAATATCCGCACTAATGATCACGGGTGCGCTGCGCAGTACTCCGTCTCGTGCTCTGTTTGTAATGATGCATTGGCTACCGGCTGATCTGATGGCAAAACAATTGGCCATAAATTCGGCGGTTAGGTTAAGTACTGTTGGAGCATGGAGGTCTAGTTGTACTGGCCATGCGTCTATTTTGGGCAGTATATCTTATCTCCCTGTTAATATTGACTACTACACTCCCTTACCCTTTATTGACAGACGCTTCTCTGTGTCATTGACGGGCGGGTCTCATTCTTCCATGGACACGTTTGTCATATACACAGATGGCTCTAAGTCTGCGGATGGGGTGGGTGGAGGCTTCTATATTCCCCATCTTCAGAAGAGGGTGTGTTTCAGGCTACATGATCAATGTAGTGTAATTCAAGCTGAGATTTCAGCGATCAAAAGGGCGGTACACTGGATGAAGTACTATTTGGTGTGAATATCCGAATCTGTACCGACAGTAAGCCTGCTATCAAATCCCTATCTGGCGTCTACTCGACATCCAGATTGGTACATGAATGCCGGGTATCTCTTAATGAGATGGCGAGACATTCTAACCTGGAGTTATTCTGGGTGCCTGGTCACTCTGGTGTACCTGGCAATGCTATTGCGGATGAACTGGCCAAAAGAGGCTTTCGTCTACAAATTGACGAGATCGATAACTTGGTCGGTTCACCGCTGTCTTGCTGTAAGTCAATCATACAGCGTAAATTATTTGAGTCTGCTCAACTCAGATGGTCTAACTTGACAAACTGCACGATATCGAGACTCACCTGGCCCGTTTATGACCGTCATAGGTCAATGTCCCTCACGGGGCTACCTCGGGCTAGGCTTCGAGCTCTGATGTCAGTGCTCACGGGGCATTGCTTGATAGGTGAGCATGCTAGGAGAATGAATACTCCATATAATGACTTCTGTAGAAGTTGCCATGATGAAGACGAGAATGAGACGATTGAACATCTCCTCTGTCTTTGCCCTGCCTTAGCAGGGGTGCGGACTGCGACAATAGGTAGTCCATTTTTGCACGGCCTAGCGGATCTATCTACTCTGGATATCAGGAGGATGGATTCGTTCATTCGTGCGTCAGGTTGGTTCGGCATTGAACCCAGTTCTGACATGTGAAGGATCTCTTGAGGTCCTGAGCATGATCTTTAGGGTAACACAAAGGGACCAATTTCATGGACCCAAGTGAGCTGGTTGATAACTAGCTGCCTTCATAACCTAACCTAAAGCATCGGGGTATAGTTCTTGATGGGAAACTTTCATTGTGCTCGCAACAGCGACTGTAATTACAGGAAATTCATTGAATCTTTGAAGCGTTAATTAATTTGACGCGTTAAAATTATAGGGTGTTAAAGTATGATGGAAAGCGATATAGAGGGAAGTACATTGCAAATCCTTCGTCGATAAAAACCACATTACGTTTAATACCATGCAAGGCGATGACGAAGTGGTTACAAGTTGTCTTAATAGCGAGACAATGGGCTCTCAACGCTGAATGTCCTAATTTAAGTTAGGACTATGGACACGCTAAATTTTGGATAATATCGATATCAATCTTCGATAAGCTACTCATATATTCCCGAAGATGACCTGGGAAATGTCCGCCTAGTTAAGAATTGAGGTTGTATTGGATAAGGGTTCCTCTCAGATTGTCCGACAGTTGCAGTGTATTACAGACGGAGATTTTGCCAGGAAGGCAGCAAACTGGCTAAAGTATTATGATAGCGAGGCTGCTATCAGATCCATAGCGCACATATATTCGACATCTATTTAGACTTACGATTTTCGGGTGTCTCTGAACGAAATTGCGAGACGTTTGAAGGTGATGCTGAAAACTTGGTCGCAAACTGCTAAATGGGTGTGGATGATAGAGGAGGTGATTATCAATCACTTAATGGCAGGCCACTCGCACAATGGAAGCTGCCGATGCAGAGGAAATTGTATGAAATATTTATGAACTTACTCAGGTGAAATGGCACAACAAACTCACATGTAGAGTGACATGAGGGTTCCTAGCTGCGATCATTGGAACGGTTATCACTGATCGGGTTTTCTTGTACTAAAACTGGTTTACATTTTAACAGTACTTATTGGGACTCATGCCATGATAATTGATATTGCTTTCACCGAAGTAGCTACTTAAAAACAATGTATGTTAACATTTTATACGTGAAATTAAAGGTAATTTATTAAGCTTTAAACAAATATAACTGTAGGTTTATGTGTCTTTATTTCGAATAAATTGTCTGGCTTTTATTTTTATGCCTCCCATTAATAGCTGCACAACTTTTCTTCCCACTTCTACCGTTATTCCAGCATATATATTCCATTTTGTTCTCATCAAAATCGGGATATTTACTGTACCTGCACTCTTTTTCAATTTACGTTTAACAATTGCCCAATATACATATCTCGATTGGACGAAAATTTGGGCAATTTGTTTAATTGATGTGTTTTGGTATAACATCAATATTATTGTCATTATACCACTTCATAGTTGTATTTGAGTAATGACAACTTGTCATTGAGTAATGGAAACTTGGCTAAAATTTTGTATCATGTATCTTTGTATATTGTATCTTTTTATATGTATATAATTCTTATGTAATTTGGTAAACATTTCTGAAAAGCTTGACTCTTCAAACAGCAGCTGCGGATTGCTTGCCAAATTAATATTTTTGTTCAATTTTACGTATTCATATTTAAAGGCCACACAACCTCGAGCTGCCGAGACGTAAAATTTTTGACCTGATATATGCCAGATTTTGGGTATATTTCAACCCGACAAAGTCGGATTTTCTAGTAATTTGTGCACAATTTTCACTCTAGCTTATTTTTCCATTGTGTCTACACTTTTTAAAACTTAACATAATGACTTGCAATTCATTGTAGAATAACGGTAGAATTGTTGTTAAAAACATATGTATGTAAATCTTTTTCTATTTTGATAACAGGGGGCGCACTGTGGTTCCAAATCAAAATCTAGGTGGACAAAATTATTTGGCGATCTTTTTATATAGAATTGGTATCTCCGATTCCAAAAAAAAATCTTTAAAAGATCAATATAAACTTTTTTTCAAGTTACAGTAGGGTCTAGATATACATATAAAAAACATTAATAAAAAATTAAAAAAAATACGTTTTCATGTCTTTCTGAAGCTAAATTTTTAAAAAGATATGTATTTACTATATTTCAAGTTACAGTAGGGTCTAGATATATAAAAGTCAATAATAAATAAAGAAATATTTCTAAAAATTCCATTCCGTAAAAATTAAAAAAAAGTATTTCGGCGGGTGCTGGCGGCTACAATTTTTTTACAAAGACATTCCCCAGAAGTTTCTTTAAATGATGTATATAGTCTTTGGACGGGCTTCGACTGTCTTTTTTTTGGCAAGCTATATAACATTCTTAGAAAAAAAAAATATCAGTATATTTGAGAACCAAGTTTAAAGGACTATAACAGGAAAATGGAGAGGCCCATAAATATAAGATATACATTTAATAAAAGCCTATATCAATGTTTATATATGTTTTGAAGTATGAATTTCTATATGGTAAAACCATTGAGATATATCTAATTTAGTAAAGCAGTAAAATATTAAAAAAAATTAACGAAAATATGATTCAAAATTTGTTGAACTTCTGGCGCTTCTGTCGAGAAAACGAAATGTCCAATTGAAAAACCCATTTGTATTGGAGGAGAGCAGATTGTCAGCTTCCGAAAAAACTTAGTTTTTCCAAATTCTGAAGATACCGATTTTCATAATTTTGTCCACCTAGATTTTCATTTGGAACCACAGTGGGGCGTTGTTATGATTACTACACAGAGAAAACCGATTCGGGATTGCAACCGAATTTGTTGCCAATCGAATGATTCGGTTGTACACATATAATTTTTCGGTTATATCAACAGAAAGTCAGTTGAAAATGAAGAATTTCGGTTAAAGTAACCAAACTGTTGTTATCCCTTTTCAAATTTTGTAGCCACAACTGTAAAATTCGGTCACTAAGGTAGAGTCATTCGATTGGCAACAAAATCGGTTGCTATCACGAATATGTTTTCTCTGTGTACAATGCGTACCGATTTTAAGTGGCCACTTCTTTACTTTTACTTAATCTGCAGTCTGTCAGGCGTTGAAGGGTAGTAGAGCAATATTAGTTAGCCATTCAAATCTGTTTATTAGGATGATATATCAAGGATTATGATAACACAACGGGTAGATTAACTCCTTCAAGTGGACTGTTTAAACTGAAAAACCAGAGAATGGAACCTAACCTATGGATAAATTAAACACATAATTGGTAATTGCTCACATATAAGGCCTACTTTATAATTGGCCCTAGTTTTATTATGCAGCTTAACCTATCTTTATCAATTGTCCAATTCTATATAGAATAAAGTTGGTTAGACTGAATAGAGGGCCTGTTAAATGGCTCATACCGGGTTTCGGGTACATATGTACATTAGGGTGTCCCCAAAATTAAAGTTGCGGATGTTCCCGACTTAAATGAAAATTTGATTCATTCTAAGACTAGGATATAAAGGTCCTTATTTGAGGTTTTTTACATTTTTTCCATATTTCTTCCAAGGAAAAAATATACAGAGATTGTCAGATAGGGATGAAATTAGGTTTAAACAAATTTTAATAAACATTGAACTGGACTGAATTTTAAAAAACGAGAAAAACCATTTCGGTGAAATTACATGATGTTTATGATCAAGAAATTGCATCTATGTATTAGAATAAATTCTATGAACAAATTAAAAAAAAAATAAAATTTTGTCGAAAATTTTTTAAAATTTTTAAATTAAAAATTATTTTTTTTTAAGTTTTTAATAACCTATTGAATGCGTCTCTTAAAGACCTTTTATATGACATAAAATTTACATATACTTCCTTTGGAAGAAATATAAAATGTAAAAAAACCTCAAAAAAGAACCTTTTTATCCTTTGATCCAGCTCGCCAAATATTGACGCCAGGACGTACAAAATTCAAAACGTAGTCTTAGAATTAATCAAATTTTCACTTTAGGTGGGAACATCGATACCATCTTTTTTCTCCATACAAACGGGGCCACCCTAATTTACATATACATACATATGTATATTCCATTTCGGAATGATGTGCGCGCTTATGAAAATGTTATTCTCCAGATCCATTAACCTATAAAAATATATTCGCAATTTGAGAAACAATTTATCTCACTCTTACATTGCAAAACGTTCCGGGACTTAACGCTGACGTTTCTTAGGTTTTTGATAACCGCTTGTCTATTCATAAAATTACGAATTGAATATCAGTTATATTCTTTAAGCATCCACCTTTAAATTACTGCTTTCATATAACATTTTTTCTAATTTACCAATTGACGTTAATATTGCAATTTCATGCCGAAATGTTTGCTAATTTTTTTCTCGCAACGCCTGTTTTTATCTTTAAATGACAACCTATCAACAAATTCAATTACGTCGTTATGTTCTCCAACCCTCTACTAAATATTGTTTGCTTATATTAACAATACATATTGGAAGATTTTCTGTTTTTTTCATTTATGCCATTTTTTCAGTTTGCAAATAAAAAATTGAAGTAATAGATGGTTTTTTTTTTTTTTTGAAAATGCCTTCCGGCTTCAGGTGTTGTGTCATTCAATTATAATTTAGTTCCACTCTCACTCGAGTTGTTAAGAACAAGTATGAAAAGTTTATTTGCCATTTCAAATTTGCAGTTTGGTTTGATTGTGTCTTTTGTTGGCAAATAAAAAGTAGAATTATTGTTTTTGTCATTTGTCTTTTTGAATTTGTTCAAATAATTTTTTTATTTTATTTTTCTACTTCATGTCATGTTGACTTTACTAGTGAATTTGTATGCATTTAAAGAAATGATGTTTTAAAAATTTAAAGGGCGTTTTTTCAATTCAAATACATATGTATGTATAACGTATGTATGGAATGTTTACTTAAGGGTACGTGGTGCGAGAGACGGCGTTTGATGGTATGAAATTGACAGTTATTTTCAAATTAATTTCGTATTTAATTTGAAAACTCTAATTTCGTCATCACCATTAAAAAACCAAAAACTTAAAATATTTCTGTGTAGTTTCAATATCCTCCTTAGTATAATAATTGTATGTGCTAACGTCAGAGTCTCTAATAACCATGTTATGACCTTTAACCTATAATTATTTTAGTTAATCATACCTCGTCAGCTAATTTTTCATTTGTTCGTTTTGATCGCCAGTCTGACATGTGTCCACACACAAAACAATAAAAAACCCTGAATAAAATAAAAAATAAACTGCTTTGATACAAACTACAAAAAAATCATCATTAAATAATAATCATGTAAGGAGCACCAAAAAACAAAAGAACGAAACACCAACAAATCCTTGGCTGTCTGGTTGGTTGGTGTTAAAAACCTTCTTTCTTTCTCTATTCAGCCAAGTATGTGGCGTATTTTAACCACACAAAAAATATATAAATAAATAAACCATAAAAAATGTTTATTGGTAATTTGTTACGCCTAAACGTAGGCACGCGTAATATATTAAGTATAATTTTCATAGTTTAGTTTTTTTCTTTATAATAAACTGGAAAAAACTAAAATTTTTAAAGTCAATAGAAAGGGGTTCTTATATGGATGTGTGTTAAGTACGAGTAACTCTGTGTCTGCTGCAAGTGAATTCCATTCAAATATCGAATATTGAACACACGCGAGGCGATTATTATTTTTATTAAAAAGTCAGTCAGTCATACAAGGATAATGTTACGTGTTTTCAAATTCAAATCGTTTATACTTAATCATGTATAGTTTGTAAATTGTTGTCTAGGCTTGCCAACATTTCATTTATGAATTAATATATTTTTGAAAATAAATTAAAATATACAAAATTAGACAATATTATTCTCTTTTCACATGATACAATAACTCAGAAGTTAAGCAAGTAGTAAATTTCACTAATGTCTGAAACTTATGTGCTCGTGGCATGCAGAGAGTAGTCAATTGGCTACTTTATACCGCGATTCTGCTTAATTCTGTGATATTTCTGAGATATTTCTTCTATGCGGCTCCATAAAAAATTTTTAGACCACAAATCCCCCTCTAGCTTTACAGTTCGCTAAGTCCACCATTACATTTATATTCAAATTGTTGCACACGTGGTGTTGAAAACAATAAAATAAATGAGTAATTTAAAATAATGTTTTGACAATCAGAAATTGCTAGATGCAGCATTTCAAATGCTTTTTATAAATACCCAAAAAAGGTATTTACTTGGTATTTACCCGGTATTTAACCAATGTGTGGGTAAATACCGGGTAGAATCCCATCTCTACGTATGTGAAGCAAAAGTATCCATGGCGCTAAGGTAATGCTCTGTATTTTGTGGGACAAAAACGGTCCTATCTATTATGAGCTGTACCGAATGCAACTGATTCGTTTGAAGTGAACATTGTCCAAAAACGACCAGAATATGCCACCAGACCTGAAACCGTAATATTCCATCATGATAATGCTCGTGGTGGTTGCAAAGTTTTGGTTTATAAATTTTCTAAAAGAATCGAGGTAGTAGTGGTTGTTTGAACTTATCTCCGATTTGAATGATTTTCATTATTAACATTCTCTATCTGATATATTGATACCACAAGTGGTTTCATAGATTACCAGTAACTAGAATCTATTCTTTCCAGTTTATAATTATTATTTGGAAACCCTGTAACTATTTATAAGTAGTAGTAGTTGAAAATATCCTTGTTTGCATATTATTATTTACACTTTTGAAGGGTGCTAGAAATTATCTACTCATGACATTGTATTTTAACTTTTTATACTTTTTTATTGTTGTCTTTGGCGGCATGTACCTGTCCGCATTGATAATTAACTTTGTAACAAACATTAAACACGCTTCTCATACCCTAAAAAGCCCAATATATAAACTTAAATATTTGAATATGTGGTTTAATATACGAGTAACCCTTCTGAGCACCTCTATATAATATTTAAATATTGTATATAATATGTAATCATAGTTTCATAGGTATTTAAAAATGTTCGCTGTCGAAACACCCTTAATAACAAAATCTGTGCAGGCGTTTAAAGTTGTTACATTTTTGAGAAATGACTTTCAAGCAGCGGTTTTTTAACTACTTACATACTTTTTAAAAGTTTAAAGGCACCCAACTTTTAAGTACTTTTTCAACTAAATGGAAATTTGTAGCGGTAGAAAGTTTGTTGTAAGGATTTAATTAAAATTGAGCAAAACACAAATTTAAAGAATCTTTTCTCTTTTAATTTTCCATTAAGAAAGTTGTCATAAGTGGTCAACCACTTTAGAGAAAATAAGTTTTTTCCTTTTACTTGTGTTTGGAGCGTATGTACTACAAGTCCTTTTTGTGGTTGGGCGCATGTTTTCAAATGATTTTTTGACGGGAGTCAGTGAGGCGTTATTAAGCTGCATGTCTTGCGTGTTTAATTTTTAACTTGACTTGTCTTGACTTTTTGTTGTATGTAAAACATTCCAATGGCTGTATTAATTGGGCTAAATTGTTCCTTAATAATAAAAAATGCTGCTCGCCCTGATTCCCCTTCTTAGTTGGCCTCATTACATTTGATTTGATTTGTTTTTCCAACAAAGTCATCAGGTGCCGCTGCTGGTGTGGGGGAGTTTGTAAGTTTTCTATGATTATTTTTTTGTTTTGTCCATATGTTAATTCAAGTGGAATTAATAGTTTCCGGTATTTAAATTGTTTCCATAAGCAGAAATTTTCCTTTATTTCTTGTTGTGGTTTAATACGTTTAAAACTTCTACTTGAACGCTTTGTAATGATTTTACAATTATTAAGGATATTTTAGGCCATATTGTTCATAGGATCTGTTTTCAAATTGCTGTGGTTTAGGGTTTACTTTTTAATTCAAATAAATAATTTAGGTGATGGAGTATATTTAATACGGAATCAATTAAAATAATAAAATATTTACACCTGCATAAACAATATTCAAAACCATCTATCTTTGATTTTCACAAAAATGACTTTTTGAAAATTTTTTCTACAAATGAAAATAAATAGGGACTTTTTTGGGAAAAAACGTAAAAAATACGGCCATTTTTATATGTTCCAACTTTGGATGCGTGTAACTTTTTATAGGGACGACATAACTGTTAACAAGTTTTTTTTATAGTATTCGAAATCTTATCGCAAATATTGGTGATATTTTAAAAAACAATTTCGAACCACCGTAGGCCCGACATATCTAAAAAACTAAAAAAAGATGGAACAAATTTAAAAAAATAAATAAATAAATAAATAAATAAATAAACATAAATAACTCTTGACCTAAAAGTGATAATTTACATATGTATATATATTTCTTGTAGATCTTCTCTAGGACTATTTATATTTTAATATCAGCTCATTCGGATCATAAATATATTTTTTGTGATTTTTATAAAAAATGTGAGATCCAAGGTGGCGTGTAATCTTGCGAATTAAGCGTAAAGAGCTTTATTTACAACTTTGGTATCTTTGGTGACCCCCACTGAAATTTTCCGGAAAAAATTTTCGTAGAATATTTGAATCCTTAAATGTCCTTTTGAAAGGACTTTATTTGATTGTCTCAAAAAAAGGGTGAAATTCCATAATATAACTCTGACCATAAGAATTCTCTCAGATATTAACCTACAACATTTTTTTCAGTTAGTATACTGCTCCCTTCGATCAAAAAATGAAAACTTTGACCCACTGTAAAAAAAAATTCAGACCAGCTGGACTATACGTTTATTCTACAAAAAGGCTCTACTCAACATGCCCTTTCAGAATTATAGGGTTGCTATTCTGTTCCAAAAATGATGTTGGAAAATTTTTATTTTTTTTTCGAAAGATTAAAGAAAGAGCTATCTAAACTATTTGGGACTCATTTTGCTAAGAACAATAGATAATAAGTTACATGGATAAGAAAAAACACCTGCTTGGCCAAAATGTCAAATTTTGATCATGTTGAAAAATTGTGTCTGAGTTACTATCCAATAGAACTAACCTTGGTGCAAATTTCATCCCGTTCGGAAGACATCGATTTCAAAAGTTGGTTGGTTCACTTGACATAAAATGCCCCATATATGTTACTAAAAACAAAAATTTATCAAATTATGTACAGTTCGGACCATATCTAATTCAAGTCTGCATAGAAGGCACTTTTCCGAAAATAACTCTTATCGAAACTGCAATGATTTGCAAAATATGCCAGGTTTGTAGTGTACGTTTTCAACGATATGTTTTAAATATATGTCACAAGTATGGACTCTATTTGCAATATCGATGGAGTTATTGATGACAACACCTCAATGTTCTATACCCATGAATGTATGGATCGCTGAAGAAAATAAGAAATTCCAATTGAAAATCTTGCTGCCGATCATTATATTGCAATTTATGCTTACATTGCGAATATTAATTTGGTCCCGAATATTATGCTCTGCAACATTTACCGTTAGAAATTTGGTTAGATTTCTGAAGTGTTTCAAAATCCTAGTCTTTAGATGTGATTATAAATGTAGACACTCATGTAAGATAATTTAATAAAGTATTAAATGTCCTTTTTCAAGAATTACTTTACTTTATTTTTTTTTATTCTTTGGTTTTATTTCCTAATTTAGAAATGAATTGTAATGCAGTGCATAGACATAATCATTAAAGAATTTATTGTAATGATCCCCTACAACACCAAGTTAATTTAATTACATTAAACAAAAAAAAATGCTCCTTTGTCCAGTTTAGGATTAAGTAATTTACATGAACTATTTTATTCAAAATCGAATAAATTAACAACGATGATGATTTAATTAAATAAACACTCTATAGGATGTACTACATAAACATATTCCAAACAGGTGATGGATGGTACTCCACAACTATGAAAAAAAGGGGAAACTGTTAAAGAAGAACATTCCTAAAAGAGATCAAAAGGGTTCGTGCATATTTAAGCTTAAACACAAAATACTGAGTCGATACAAATATTTATTCTTCAAGTGAAATCTAAATTTGTTCTTTTGCACTAGTGGCTGTTGCCATTTTTGTAACTATTTTGCTCCTTAAATAAAAGTGAATTATGTTTTATGACTTCTAGCCCAAAATGGTTATTGAAAGTAAAGCGACCGACATACACAACACAATCTTACAGTACGATTCGGTCAAAGTCAATAAAAGTTTACTTTAAAAGCGGATATTTTACTTTGTTCACCACTAAAGTCGACTCAAATAAATTCATCATTATAAATCATGCGTCCCCGTCGGTTTAATTAATCACAATATCAGCAACAACAAAAACAATAATAACATCAACTGAATATTGTATAAAGCTTGACAAAATAAAGAACCACTAGAATGGCTATTATTTGGCGGCATTTTCCTCAACTACTATTACAAAACTCCACACGCTGACACCACATGAGTTCTGTTCTGCTGTTCTCCAAAAATATAGAAAAAAACCAACAGAATCGAAAAAGCAAAACAACAATAACAACAAAAAAAGATGATATTTATGGCAACTTTGACAATGCAACACGAGCTTATTCCCTGACCATGCAACAACAACATTGACACAGAAACAACAAAACAGAAACAGTAACAAAAAAAAAACAATTCTCAAATCATAATGCAACATTATTTTCATACAGAAAAAAAAACCACAAGTTGATATATAATGATCAGTCAAAATCGATCATTAAGTACCCTACAAAAGATGGGGCAAGCAATTCTATTTATCTTAGTTGAAAAGGTTTCATCACTTTTAAATTGAACCATTCGAAAACTAACCATTGTTTATAGGGATTTAGTTAGATGTCTTAAGTGGCATGACCCAAAGAATCTAAAAATCAAATCCAGGATCGGTTCTTTTATCTGACATATCCATATCCTTTGACCGAACAATTTCCAGTTTGTTACCAGATGACATTCGTTGCTCAGTATCCAGCATAATGTTAACCTGTTGTGTGTATCTATTTCGTTTAGAGATGTAAAACAGACCATGACATGACGACCTTATCTCGTAGCACGGGTAGCCGGCATAACAGACATATTTTCGAAAATTAATATGACGTAAATTTCCGCCTTTTACAATAATATTGGTGGGAATTTTCCCATGTGAATAATTCTTTCAAGATTTGGTCCACAAATATCCGCTCCGGTTTCACCATCACCTGGTTCGGATTTGTCCGTGAACCAAACTTCATCACTTACTTAGTACCACCAAGTCCGATTGGACTATACGTCCATATTAGTTATTAAGATATCCAAATTCATGTGCAATGCCACAACCTGTAGGCCGGCTACCTTAATTCAACAACAATATGTGCAATGATGAAATGTGTAAAATTGGACCTGTTCCAGCTTTTATCATCATGTTGAGATGGCGTAGCTCTTTAAAATTACCTCAAATGACCAGCAGATCATTCTACGTTTTACTCCCCATGTCATAGCAAAGAGTTCGATAGCACAGGACATATGACAATTCTAGAATAATCCCAAGAGCAGTTCAAAGTAGGCTTAAGAAGGATCTGAGTCTTCCCTCACACCATTTAAGCCTCGAAGCCTGCTACGTTATTTCCGAAATTGTTGCGTCAAAAAACGCGGTCACAAGTCATTAAGTTTCTCCAGCAAATAATCAGGGTCCAAGCTATCTTGTGTACAACATCTAGACGGCCTAAGTGTTTCCGCATATGTCAGCGGTATCTTGGGAATTATTGCATATATTGTTACGAAATTTCACATGGTTTGAGCTGAGGTATTTTCGAGTTGATTTACTTACGTTTGTTCAGCTTCCTCGAATCTCAATTTTTTTAAAAAAATCGCAAAAAATCCATTTATGATCCGAATCAGCTGAAATTTAATATAAATAGTCCTTGAGCAGATCAACACCAAAATACGCTTTCAAGTGTAGGTTGTCTCTATTAGTTGAAGAGATATTAGGTTTATTGATTTATTTTTTTAATTTTGCTCGATCTTTTTATGGTTTTTTAGATATGGCGGGCCTACAGAGGGTCAAATTTATTTTTAAAATATCAGCTATACAACTTGCTAACAGTTATCTGTTTCCTATAAAAAGTTATACGCATCTAAAATTGGAACTTGTAAAAAGGGCCATATTTTTAAGTTTTTTCCCAAAAAAGTCAATATATTTTTTCTTCTGTAGAAAAAAATTTTTCTTCGGGGCTATATAGAATTTTTATACGATCCGGAAAGATAACTTAATGCAAAAGCGAGTAAGAAAATTTTGGCTGACTTAAGAGGACAATTTAAAAAAAAATTGGTTTGATTAAAAAATTTTAAAAAGGCAAAGCACGAATCCACCGAAAAACGGCATATTTGTATAACCCATATGTTTCTTAAATACTTACTAAGGCGCGTTTTCTCAATGTATCGACAAACTGCCTGTTACTAAATGTCAACATAAATTTATTAGGCCGATAAACTGTTTGTTAACAATTTTGGTTTTCTAAATATACCGATGGCAATACCTCTCAAAATATATGTGAAAGTTGGGAACCCTGCCTTCAAGTCACAACATGTTTACATAAATCCGCTGTTTAATGTGGCCATCGACAGCCGGAATCTTTTGAAAAATTCATTATCCTGCATGTCTGCCAGGTAGTTAGGCCTGGCATGATAAAATCTTTCAGCATTCACTTGGAACTCATGTTCTTCGAGTTCATCCTCCATCAAATTAATGTTAATTTTTCTATTAAACTTTATAAAATCTATTTAATTTCGTTTACAAAAACACATAAAAACTATGAACAGCAGTCAGCAGATGTGGTCGGGTTAGCTTTGCGACAGAATAGAAGCAAATGAGACATTGTGAAAACCAAATTTCTTTAATCTGCAGTTTTTCGTTGGGAAAAAAGGTAATCACCTAATGAGAAAACGGACCTAAGTGTTTTTACTATCACACGGTAAATAACGTCACAGTAGGCACTTTTCTGAAAAAAACTCAGTTTTTGGAACACATTTTCCACGTTTTAGGAACTTTGGTATTTGAGAATAAAAATTGTTAAAAATTCTAATGCCATTGATTTAAGGACATTTGAGCCTTTTTAGAATTTTTTACTCAAACAGAATATTTTTTTAAAAATTGGTCAAGTTTGGATAGGTCTGGGGGGTGAAATGTCCTCTTAAGTGAACCAAATTTTTCTTTACACTCTTTTGCAGTAAGTTTCCGGATCATATAAAAATTCTATATAGACCTGCAGAATTGTTATTTACAAAAGAAAAAATATATGTGCTTTTTTGGGAAAAAACTTAAAAAATATGGCCCTTTTACATTTTCCAACTGCTCAAGGACTACTTATATTCAAAATTTCAGCTCATTCGGATCATAAATGGATTTTTGGCGATTTTTTAAAAAAAAAATTGAGACTCTAGGTGAATAACTTTGAGGGGCTACGCACTGGCCCCCATTAGCGCTAGGAAGTTGAACAAACGTAAATCAACACGAAAACACCTCAGCTCAAACCATGTGAACAATATCTCCAATAGTTCCAAAGATACCGAATTATTTCCAAAAAAAAAAAAGGAAAATTCTAAAGCAACTTTTCTTATTTTGACAGAATTTATTCAGAATATAATGACATTACCCCATTCAATTGAAGCCGCCATGCTTGAATTTATGCTTTAATCTCAGGCATTATTAGCTTCCGAATGGACCACCTACAGCGCGCTGCTATATTTTAATGAAATTATCTTTAAAAAGTAATGTCAGAGATTGTTCTTTCGGGTCATAATAAAGATTTAGACATTAAATTCAATTTTATGTGTTTTATTTAAATTATAATTAAATTGAGCTTTACTTTTTTATTTTTTTATTTATAAACTTCAATTTTAAGAAATGTTTATTTGATAAATGTGATGTTTTCGTTCACTTTTTAAATAGAAAATTAAAATACCTGTTAGAAATCTTGAACTTTGTAATTATCCGTTTTTTTGACGATTTTTAAAATTCGAAATGACGATGTTTTTCTTTTTTATCGGGATATTGACGATTTTTCCCAATTCATCTGGCAGCCCTGACTGCATGTAGTTTTTCCTTTCTCTTTAAGAAAAATGAGATTAGACTGATTAGTCTGTAAAATTTTGCAGACTATTTGGTGGAAAATAGGCTATGAAGTGACTTAATTTGAGTAGCCTAGTCAGCTGTAATAGGATAATCCTTCCTGTCTCAGAATACATTCCTCCGTGAAGATCCCACGAGCCAAACTTCTAACCCATTTGTCAACAGTGGTAACCACGAAGATGCGGAATTCATGTTCACAAACAGTAATAAAAACCTTCCAATTCTCTACCGAGTGGTCATCATGTTGACTTTAAATAAGGAAAAGTATTCTAGTGGAGTTTCAGGCTGTGGACGATGATAAACAATATAGTGCTTTTTCGTTTGGTGTGACACTAGCAGTTGTGCCAGTAGACCTTAAGGGAGGATTAATCTTCTCAAGGGCTGGTCTATCCGGCTTGTCTCTCATCCTTGGAATATTTAGATTATGTAGCTAACTTGGACCTCCTTTATCGGCATAAAACCGCTATCTCCATGCCACGTCTTCTTCTTCATCTATTGGGACAGTTACCTAAATTGAATTAGGATATAAACCAACACCAAGGTACATTCATTTTCAGGTGGGCTATTGGGATCTAGAGATCCTACACTCGGAGAGGTCAGAGAGGGCTTTACGGGGTATCTCTTTAGATCTTCTTCTGACAGGTATTCGCTTTTTGCTAATATCAAAGTTTTGCAATCCCATTATGAATTCAAATGTACTCCATTATATCCATGAAGTTGTGGACTCGAATGCTATCCTCGTCCAACATGTGTGAATGTGCTAAAGGGTGTAACAAATACCACCGTGTATGTATACCAAAAATATAACTTCAACAGTTGTACGTTTGCTGTCGGGTTTTTGGCCGTTATTACTGATGCTGTCGCAGCCGCCGTTGATGTTTTGCTGATACTTGTGCTGTTGATGCTTACGCTATTGCTGTTAGTAAGTAATATTATTGTTGTTTGTTACTGCTGGTCTACACTTTTATACTGTTTGTGGTTTATTGACAATTTATGATCACCACCTATGTTGATTTTATCATATTCGTATTACGATCATTTCAGATCGTATATTACACACTCTTGCAACGTACTCGTTGTGGTATGTTGTATGTATGAATTTGGAATTGTTGCCACCAACCGTCGATCATGTGTGTACGTTTCAGTCGTTTACCTGTTTATGCTGTGTTGACAGTATTTAAACGTTACATTTTTTTGTCCACGTTGGTTTCAAATCTAATTGTGATTTGTGTTGAAACTACTTTTTTTGGTTGGGGGTTTTCTTTTTGGTCTTATTATTATTATTTTTCGCATGTTTATTTGTTTTCTTTAAACTTATTAAGAAATATGATGACAATATTTTGGTGTTTGTTTTTTTTTATAATTGATATGAATTCATAAATTGTTCGATCATAAATGTCAGCGTAAATATTGAATAACAGACCACGGAGAGAAAAGTATGGTGAAAATATGAAATAGCTTTAGTTTTGATTTAATTTAAGTATTTTTTTAATTAATAATTTAAAGTTTACCAATGATGTTGGGTAAATTTATTTTTGTTTGCAGTTTAGTATTGATATTATGCAACGGCACGGCACACAGTGATTTATTTTTGAAATAATTCTGTAATAATTCTTTTTGCAGAAAATGCCAATCCCTCAATTTTAAACTTCTGAAATATCTACCATTAATATTAGCACACGTTCTCATGTTACAAGTGGTTATCATAAAATGTTCATTTAATCAAAAGAACCAAAATGGAAATATGAACAAATATTAAGAATTTATTATTTAAAAAATGTATTTTTAGAAATATCACTTACATTTCGAATGGAAAAAACGTATCTAATTCAATGAGACAATTATCCGAAGTATATTTCAGATATTGTAAGGGAATGTTTATTTTAAAAACGTAAACTTTTAACGAATCATAGAGAACAAAAGATAGACAGATCTAAAAGTTTTCTTTGGGTCAATTGTCTTAAAATTAAAATTTAGTTATCAGGAGCAAGTATCATATTTAAAAACCCAAACTTATTTTAAGCTCATTTTGTACTATGGTTGCCAAAAAATAAAACTGATTTCTTCACTCATTTCCTGTAGACGGATGAACTTCTGTTATTCTTAGAACAAATTAATCTCCGTTAGGCGGACGCTCACTACAACATCTCCTGTAGCCGTATAAAATTCGTAACGAAAGATAAAACTGTTTTTACGGTTTTGCGTCATTGCAGGTATGTAAACGTACATCATAAAAAGAAAAATCCAATAATTATCCTTCCAAAAGGTAATTTTATTAAAAAATATCAAAATGTTTCTAAGCTGACAAGTAGCGTTTCGATTGGCTTGATATCAAATAGGTAAGCAAGTAAGTGTCTCATTACTGCACTTGTATGAAAATATTTTCTCTTGACATAATTAAGGATACGATTCCATCGGTGAACATCTCCCGTGACAGGATAGGCTACACAATATAATGAACCGATGTTCCAAATTTGATTAAATTGTAATTTGCTCTGAAAGTTTACGGCAAATGGACAAATTTTTGAAATACTTAAGGTATTGGATTTTTTGGTCCAACATAACTTGTCAAATTTAGTTGTATTACATCCAAATACAGAATAGCGACCCTATAATTCTGAAAGGGCATGTTGAGTAGATGATTTTTGTAGAATAAACTTATAGTACAGCTGGTCTGAATTTTTTTTTACAGTGGGTCAAAGTTTTAATTTTTTTATCGAAGGGAGCATTATACTAAGAGAGAATTCTTATGGTCAGAGTTATATTATAGAATTTTATAGGGATTATTTTTGTGAAAGATCAAATTGACACCTAAAGAGACGAGATAGAGGGTCGTCTCTTTAGGTGTCAATTTGACCCTTGTTTTTTCGAGAAAATCAAAAAAGTCCTTTCAAAAACGACATTTAAGCATTAAAATATTATCCGATAATTTTTGCCGGAAAATTTTAGTGGGAGTCACTAAAGATACAAAAGTTTTAAATACAGCCCTTTACGCTTAATTAGAAAAATTAAATTTTTTACTTTTTTTAGCGACTTTTTTTTAGGGCGACTAGGTCCACTTAAGTGAGCCAAGTTTTACCCTACACGCTTTTGCATTAGGTTCTCTTTTCGGATCATATCTAAAAAACCAAATTAAGATCGAGCAGAATTAAAAAAAAACAAGTAAGAGTGCTATATTCGGCTATGCCGAATCTTATATACCCTTCACCTTTGTTGTGGATGCATTATTATTTTTTATAATTTGTATATATGTATGTAGGTACATTGCCCACTTTCAGCGTACAGCATCCTAAATTTATCCAGGGTTTACAATTGCTACTATATTAGCCCTCAATTGCAGTAAATATACATTTTTATCATCTGCATACTAAAAATATAGTTACTATTATAATTTTGTATAACTCTGCTAATATAAATTGCTGTTACTATTCATATATTACTGTACAAATTGCAATGTTAGTTTGCAATTTCTAGTAGCAGATACAACCAGTTGTCAACTCGTTATTGTAGCACAACAACCAAAATATATATTCGTGCTATAGTAGCATACACACTTTTTTGCCGAACTAATATTGCGCGTCAGCATTCGTTTTTGTTTTGTTGTGCTAGCAATTTTCTCTAGCAGCAATTTACATTTCTTTGGTTGCTCTGCTATAGTTGCATTGATATTTCTTGTTTTTTGGCTATTAGGATGCTGCTAGTTATTTTATTGTCAAGTATGTAATACGAAAGAACGATTATTCATTAGTGTAAATATTTTTGAATATAATTGAGATATTGACTTGAATTTTTTTGTAAGACTAAAAATTAACATATCTAAACTAAAAAAATGTTCGGAATAAATGTGGATCAAATTGTTAATAATATGTATTTGCAATCCTATTAAAATGTTGATACAAATTTTAGTTTTAGAAACTCAATAAATATGTAGAGTAACTTCGGGTAATGTGGACTACCGTTTTGTTTTTTCTTAATTTTGGCCACAGTATATATGGATATTAAAAAAGTTGTGAAGCAATAAATTAGATAATGTATTCTCTAATTGTTTTTGCAGTTGAAAATTTTTTCCGTCAAAGGATAAAAAATTTATGTGAAAATATTGTAAGGAACCCAAAAACCAGCATTATAAAAATTGGAGGGTAATATGGACCACTATATGAGGGTAATGTGGACTAGCATTTAATACATAAAATTCATGAACCAGCTAATAATGAATGATTAAAAAATTTAATTTCAATATATTTTTATTAATACAAACAAAAAAGTCGCGTTCTTGGCTTAGATAGATTACTTACAAAGTACATAGTTATTGTCGGGTAATATGGACCAGTAGTACATAATCAAGTAATTTAAGTGGTCCACATTACACGAACTTGGGTTACAGTGGTAAAAAATTATTTTTACATAATAATCTAAATGTGCTTAAATTCTTACCAAATATATGCAAAACTACGTATCCACTTTAACTATATAAAACAACCAAACATTAAGTTCTACCAAGTAACTGTACCAAATTTTGTTTCTTACTTGAGCCGAAAAAAATGTTGAGCACGCGCATTAATTTCAATACAAGAATAAAAAGCCAATATATCAATTACTCATGAAAGCAAATGTGCAATTGTCGTTTCAAACAAATTGTAAAATGTACGACAAATCAGTTTTATCATACCTTCAATAGTTTCTGAAAATAGACACTGGTCCACATTAGACACATAGTCCACAATACCCGAAGTTACTCTAATCTATATATGTATATAAAAGAGTAACGTTACTGACTCACTGACTGACTGATTCATCATCGCACAGCCCAAACGGCTGAAGCTAGAATCATGAAATTTTAATTGTGGGTTCCTCCCTCCCCAAAACGACACGATAAGAAGGGACTTTTGGAAATTCGAACGTTTAGGGGGTAAAAAAGGGTAAAAACGGGTAAATTCGGTATATCTTAAAAACTAATAAAGGTACAAAAAAACTTAAAATTGCATGTTACTCTATTCAAAAAATAAGCTGACGGGTGTTTCGTACTTTTTCGAAATTCGAAACTTTTAGGGGAGAAAACGGGTAAAAACTGTATTTTAGTACTTTTTTGGCACCCTATGTATCTTTTAAACCAATAAACATAGAATCAAATTTTAAATCGTATTCTTTACTTATCAAAAAATAAAAAATATATGTTTGGTACTTTTTGGAAATTCGAAACCTTTAGGGATAAAAATTGTGTTTATTTTTAGTACTTTTTCATAAAATATATTTTTCTATTATTTGACATAGACATACGAATATTTTATTATGAGCTCCCACCACGTTACAGAAATTTATTTGAATAAAATTGTACCACCTCAATGGGGATAAAAAAGGTACCAAAAAGGGGATAATCGGGAAAATACATTATATTTGAAATTATTAAGCCAATTTTGATAATTTTTTTAACGTTGGTTCCTGGATTCATACAAAAATTAACTAACAGGGTGTTATTTGGAACTCGAGTACCAAGGTGTATATTGGGCCAAATTCGGGTAAACAGTTTGGTACTTTTTTTAAAACTTATTTATTCTTGGGCACATTAACACAGATTTTAATATTTTCAGACATGCATAAACAATTTTGCATAAACTGTAGCATAAACAATTTTGGCAAAATGGAATATTTTTAAATTTCAAACTTGAGGGGTGTTCAAGGAAGAAAAGGGTAATTGGTACTTTTAGGGGGAGACTTTTTGGTACTTTTTGTTTATTCTAATGGTACTTTTTTGAATTTTCTATAACAATGAACTTAGAAACATGAAATTAAGCATATATGGTCCTAAGTAAGTGAGAATTCTAGGGGGAGACTTTGTGGTACTTTTTCTTTATTCGATTGGTACTTTTTGTAATTCCTTCTCAAATGAACCTAGAAACATGAAATAAAGGTTATATGGACCAGAGTGAGTGGGAATCCACAAGTGGCTACTTTTTGGTACTTTTTGTTTATTCTAATGGTAAATGGAATTTCAAAACCGCGGTTTCGGTTTTAAAAAATTAAAAAGCGATCGGTTTCGGTTTTGTGATAATTTATTAAATATTAAGTATTATAGAAACAAAATTAGTTGATAATATAGGAAATGATATACAAATCTAAAATTCAAACTTGACGGGTTATGGTTTAGTAAATGCGAATTTAAAAGTGATAATCAATGGTACTATTTCCTTATTGCAATGGTACTTTTTGAGTATTTTATAATAATAAACCTAAAAATTTTAAATTAGGAACACATTTTGCATTTTCTATAATAATGGACCCAGAAATATGAAATTAGACATTTACAATTAGATTCACAAAGTGAGACTTGCTAGTACTATTTCTTTCTTCTAATTGGGGTGGCGAAGCGCACCGGGTCAGCTAGTATGTAATAAAATATTTATTTATTAACAAAACTCAATGAAAATTTCAACGTTTTTTAAATTTGTCATTCCAAATTACAAAGTGTAAAAAAACTTATCAAAAGGACAAAAGGAATCCCACAATTCTTAAAAAACAATTCTTTAAGCGAAAATAGCAAAAATGGTATTTTTACAATTTTAACCATAGGGTCTACATTTCCCTCGGGGCTGGAAAACTACTTTGGGGATAAATAGGGAACACATCAGGGTTTCTAAAGCTGCTTTCCGTTTTTTGATCCCAGCTTTGGGATTTTAGAACATGTGACATGTTGAAATTTTGATAAAAAAATAGGTCAAAATCCTAAGGACGTAGGGGACATGTTCGAAAAATAGGACATGTTTTTTATACCAAAATGTTCTCTGTAAAGCTACCTTACAGAAAAACATAAAATTGGTATATGTTCTTAAAGAAAGTTTTTTTTAATAAAAAATCAGTTAATTCACCTTTTCGTCCAAAAAACAGCAAAAATCTACTATTTTTTGAATTCTTAAATTGAAAATCGTTTATTTTTGGATCTATAATCGATATTACTCTGAAATCTTTTGTATATTACTGATAATTTAGTTGTCTAACTAACAAAAAAATTCGAGCCCGTTCGGTACAAAACTACGACCTATATTTTTAAAAAAGCGGACCAAGGTATGGCAAAATTTTAAAATTTCAATTTTGAAATGCTTATAACTCGGTAATTATAAGAGATAAATAGCACACGCAAGCATGTTTTTTCAAGACCTAGGCGAGCGCTTTCCAAACGTATAAAACCCATTGAAATCGAATGGGAAACAAAAAAATGGCACGTGTTTAAATATATTACATGCCAAAGGTACCCTACTTTGAGCCCCCATAGCGCCTCACTTGGGGAATTTGTAGGTCCCATTTTAATAATTTAACCTGGAGTACTCCTTGGCTACGGCCGCGTCAAATTTTATCCTGATCGGATCAGCCGTTTAGAAATGACAGATTTATTTCCAAAAAATTTTGATTCTGCCCAACTGTTCATTGGGTGTGTTTACTGATATGTTGTTATACACTTAGCAATAACAGCAACTAATAGCATCAATTGAAGAAATGTCAATTGTGCTATAGCACAACCAAAGAAATGTGTACTGTTGCTAGAAAAGTTTGCCAGCACAACAAAATAAAACGAATGGCGTGCAATATTAGCACGACAAAAAAATGTGTGTGCTACTAAAGCACGAACATATATTTTTGTGGATATGCAATGGATTGTGTTTGCTACTAAAAATTGCAGACTAGCATTGCAATTTTAATAGTAATACGAACGAACAGTATGAATATTTATATTAGTTGATTGTGATGAAATGAGATAATTGCATATTTATTGCATAGTCAAAAGTAAGAAATATGTTGCTAGAGCTGAATATCGAAACCCTGAATTTATCAAGAACACAAAAAACAACAACAACGCCAAACGAAACAAAACACCAAAAGAAAAAACAAAAACAAAATACGCAAGGCAATGAAACCAACACACATCCAAACATACGTTTAATTGTATAAAAAACAACGCCAAAAGAAACAAAACACAAAAGAAAAACAAAATACGCAAAGCATGCACAACCAAACATACGATTTGTTGTTTTTTTGTCAAAAAAACCAACACACAACCAAACTAAACTTTAGTTGTATAAAAAACAACAACAACGCCAAAAGAAACAAAACACAAAAAAAAACAAAATACACAAAGCTTGCACATCCAAGCATACGTTTTGTTGTTTTTTTGTCAAAGCATGCAATACATTGTGTTTTTTGATGAAATTTTCAGAGGTTGTCTCGGATTTTTGCTCATATCTCCGTTATTTATGGACGGATTTTGCTGATTTTAAATAGCAAAATTCTCGAAAGTATGTCTGATTTCAACAGACAGACAGACAGACAGACAGACAGACAGACAGACAGACATACAGACAGACAGACAGACAGACAGACAGACAGACAGACAGACAGACAGACAGACAGACATACAGACAGACAGACAGACAGACAGACAGACAGACAGACAGACAGACAGACAGACAGACAGACAGACAGACAGACAGACAGACAGACAGACAGACAGACAGACAGACAGACAGACAGACAGACAGACAGACAGACAGACAGACAGACAGACAGACAGACAGACAGACAGACAGACAGACAGACAGACAGACAGACAGACAGACAGACAGACAGACAGACAGACAGACAGACAGACAGACAGACAGACAGACAGACAGACAGACAGACAGACAGACAGACAGACAGACAGACAGACAGACAGACAGACAGACAGACAGACAGACAGACAGACAGACAGACAGACAGACAGACAGACAGACAGACAGACAGACAGACAGACAGACAGACAGACAGACAGACAGACAGACAGACAGACAGACAGACAGACAGACAGACAGACAGACAGACAGACAGACAGACAGACAGACAGACAGACAGACAGACAGACAGACAGACAGACAGACAGACAGACAGACAGACAGACAGACAGACAGACAGACAGACAGACAGACAGACAGACAGACGGACATGGCTTAATCGACTCCGCTATCTATAAGGATCCAGAATATATATACTTTATAGGGTCGGAAATGAAAAATGTAGAAATTACAAACGGAATGACAAACTTATATATACCCTTCTCACGAAGCTGAAGGGTATAATAAATAAATAAACCTAAATATCTCTTGAACTAAAATAGATAACTTACATATGTATGCATGTTTTTTTGTAGATATTTATATTTTAAATTTCAGCTCATTCGAATCATATTTGGATTTTTGGAGATATTTTTAGAAAATGTGAGCCCCGAGATGGTGTGTAATTTTGCTAATTAAGTGTAAACGCTCTATTTACAACGTTTTGACTCTTTGGTGACTTCCACTTAAATTTTCCGGCAAACATTTTCGTAGAATATTTTGATCCTTAAATGTCCTTTTTGAAAGGACGTTTTTTGATTTTCTCGAGGATCTTCCACAAAAATCATCCCCATAAAATTCCACAATATAACTCTGACAAAAAGAATTCTCTCAGATATTAACTTACAACATTTTTTTCAGTTAGTATAGTGCTCCCATCGATCAAAATCTTAAAACTTTGACCCAATGTAAAAAAAAAATTAAGACCAGCTGGACTATAAGTTTATTCTACAAAAATGATCTACTCAACATGACCTTTCATAATTATAGGGTCGCTATTCTGTTCCAATCAAAAAGTCTCAATTTGTTGGACAGTGTAATCGAACTCAGGAAGTGATTGAATTTCGATTGAAAAATGGCTGGCCATAAACACACTTATTTAATGTGAATTTGATTCGGATACCAAAATAATTAAGAGATTTATGGAAACCTTATAAATATGGGACATATGGTCAGTTATATATCATTACAAAAAAAGTTTTTTTGTTAGAAACTTACTTGGTGTTAATGGTGTATTCTGAAGCAATGTTCCGGAAGGAAATTGTATGGGGTTATTATTATAAATAGTGAGGCTGAATCCCAAAAGATATTGTGTACAGCTCTAAACGTTATCATAACAGGTTCAGGCTTCGTAATGTCATGTTAGATGAAAGAACAAAATCATAACCAGGGACCATTAAGGCCCTTCTGAGCCACTCAAGTTTTGTCCCAACATTACCTAACGTAAATTGTTAGTGTCCGGTAAATAGTATCCGGTAAATAAACCAGTAAATATATTCAAATCGCTCTTTCCGAGTGATAACAACTTTTGGGATCTACTATTGAACATAGTAACGACTCGTTTGGTCTGTCTGAGCCCAGACAATACCAGAGTATATGCCAGTAGGGTGCCAAAGAAATTTAAATTTTCAATGAATGTTTGACGCATTGAAATTTGTATTTGATTACAAGGTTGGTGTTGAATTTTGACACGTGTGCAAAATTTCTCATTTGCAGTCTTCTAAACCTTTTAATTCGTTTAAATTCACTGAATTAAATATTCTAGTTAATTTCTAATATTTCTCTAACGACTTCTATATGGGTTTTATTTTAAATCCTCGTTTACTTTCAGTTCATTTACTAGGGTTTAGCCAGTTATAAATATCATTACACATATAAGAAATGCTAAAAAAAATCTTTGCTGTTGATCCAACCACTTAGAATTGAAAGATAGAATTTATTTGAATAAGTATAGTATGTTTATTGAAATTTTCAGTATTTTTCGTATGTAAAAATATTTTTTACTAGCATAATGTATAATAAAATGCGATTTGCATTTGCTTTATGCAAAATCCAAGTCTTTAAAGTATAAAAAAGATGTATACTGGAACCCTCTAATGTTGGAGCATGTGATCGTGTGTGTTTAGTTGTATGTGTACTGAGGTTCATTTCCTTCTGGCCAATAATTCTAAACAAATCTGTTTTAAACTCCGTTTTATTCTTTCTTTGTTGTTGTTATTTTAGTGAATCTGAAATACATTTGTTTATGCTAAAATCATCCAATTAGCAAGATTGTTATTTTTTCCTGTATTTCTTTCTCCTCTTGCAATATTTTCTGGGGTTTTTCTCTCGCTGACGCAGATATTGTGCACCAGATATGTCTCGATGTCTGTCTGTGCTCCTGTCCGTCCGTCTGTCTACTTAAACTCTTCTTTTCTTTTTTGAAATCATACATGTATGAAATAGTTTTTTTTCTCGTTCCATAAACAATATAAAAGAAACTTAAATGTTATGATTCTTTGTTACTTCTTACTGACATGGTAATTACGAGGATTATTTGAAATATATGGTTAATTTGTATTTAATTGAAACAACCTTAAAGGTTCCAAAATATTTTAATATCTTATTAAATTTTATTATTTCATAAAAAGTACAAATCATGATGGCTATAGTTATTATGTATTTAATAACAAATTACAATTTATCTTATTTCCATCTTCTAGAGAATAAATTTGCGATATCACTATCTGATTTTAATACTTTCTTCAAAATAGCTTTTAATTTCATCAGCAGGGAAACAGAACATTTTATGAATTTTGGCATTGATCTATGAGTGCATATTTTGCGCTTAAGAGTATATTTTTGCATTTATTAGATATAACTAGCCCAATCGGTTCAGCCGTTCTGACGCAATGTCATTACATACCTGGACCATTTCATTTTTATATATGGGGTATTTCATGTCAAGTGAACCAACTTTTGAAATCGATGTCTTCCGATCAGGATGAAATTAAACCAAGGTTAGTTCTATTGGATTGTAATTCAGACATAGAATTTTGACATTTTGGCCAAGCAGGTATTTTTTCTCATTCATGTAACTTATTACCTATTGTTCTTAGCAAAATGTCTCCCAATTAGTTTAGATAGCTATTTCTTCAATCTTTCGAAAAAAGAAATAAAAAAATGTTTACTCAATATTTTTTTAATTAATTGAGGTTTTGTTAACTTTTTTGTTGAAATACATATTTTTTGTTCCAATTAATAAAATGACTTTTAATTTTTTATATAATCACCTACTATTGCCTGTATAATTTCATAATATTTAAAAAAAAATATGTTGTACGATTATGAGTGACACTCACTGTATTAGTTAAATAAAGTATTTGTCTAATTTATTAATAATATTTACAATTAAATTTATCCATATTTATATCTTTTAAAACCAAATAAATTATAAATAAAATCATTTTATATTAGTTTAATTTTTTTAGAAAATAGTAAAATTTTATATATTCAAATAAAACAAAGTTGAATAAAATTTAAATTTATTTCATTTAGAAAAAAAAAATCAACTAATTTCTTTGGAATATTTATTCAAACAAAACACAAAAAACTAATGCCCTAATTTTGTAATACGTAACGAAACGTTTTTTTCGAATAAATTTGTCATTTTTGAATTTTCATATTTTTCAAAACGTATTTTTCGTTTCTGTATATAAAATTGAATTTTATAAAACAGAACAAAACGTTCACAAGCGCTTGAAACATCAAAATCAAACGTTGAGAATTTCTTTTCGTTTCAATACATTTTTCATAGATTTTTAAATTTTCAAAGAAAAAACATTTTTTTGAGAATGTGTTTTTTCTTTTTATACATAAAAACTACAACAACAAAAATTTGTTTTCCAAATAAATGTAAAAAAAATCAAAAATTTCAAAATTTTTTCAATAAATTTTATTTGTTGGAAAATAAATAAAAATAATTTAATTTATTTGGCAGAAAGTTGACATAAAAACGATATTTTCAAACTTGGTACCACATCAAAAAATTGACTTGAAACGCAAATATCGTTTCGTTTTATAAAATACCAAATTTTTATTTTTTCGTTCCAAACGGAAACGCAAACGAAAATTCGTTTGAAGATACAAAATGAGGCCATAAAATTATTCAAACAAAAAATTATTGAATAGAAATAATTCTAATAAAACTTTAGAAATATTTTTATTTCTCACAAATTTGAAACAAATAAATTTATTTTTCCAAAAATTACTGAATAGAAATAATTCTAATAAATGTTAAAGAATATTTTTATTTCACAATAATACTGATGTAAAATGTCTTCTGATTGCATTCTGAGTTGAAAAAGTTGTTTTCAAAACGAATTACAAATTTTTTTCAGACCCTAATTCTCTGATATCTAATATTCTATTTTTAAAAACTGCTACTTAATCATTGATTATCACTAGAATATGAACTCAGATTTATGGTTTTAATTGTAGGTTTATTATTAATTTAAATTGTGAAGAACAAAATTCATGAATTATTTTTGAAAACTATTTTTAAAGTAACTAGTTGTTCAAAATGATCGTCTGACATGGCATTCCTCCTAGGGCTATTTATCGTTGAATTATTTTTGAGCATTGTTTTTGTTTTTTCATAGCAAACGAAGGATCTTTTTCATAGTCATCGGATGAAAAATCTTCATCGTACGAGCTCATTTTCACACACAAAATTTTTTTTTTTATAAAATTGTTCAAAAATTTGTTGTTAAAATATTTGACTTTATTTTCACAAATAAAATTATTCAATGAAAATTTCTATGAATAAAAGTATTCTAAATTTTTTTGTTGAATATTTAAATATTTTTCTTTTTTTTGGAGAAATCAAATTATTCAAAGAAAATTTTTTTGAATAAAATCTATCAACAAATTTTCGAATAAGTAAAATAATATTTCATTTATAACTAGTTGAATAAACTAAATTAATATTTAATTTTTACTATAAAAATATAATTTGAAAATAATTACATGTTTTTAATATTTATCTTAAAATATATTTAGACAGTACATACTCATCACTATGTACTGTCCGGTATAGCCAATCTGTCTAAATAATATTTTTCATGTTGTCTTAAAATATAAAAATTGCTATGGAAACTTCTAGAAAAATTACCAATAATATACAAATTATTTCAAAGCAATATCAATTATGCATCCAAAAATAAACGATTTTCAATTTAAAAATTAGAAAAATAGTAGATTTCTGCTGTTTTTTGAGCGAAAAAGTGACTTAACTCTTTTATTACAAAAAAACTTTCTTCAAGAAAATTTAACAATTTTCTGTTTTTCAGTAATGATTTTACGGAGAATATGTTTTTTCAAGACCTAGCCAAGCACTTTCCCAAAATATAAAAATGTTTGAAATCCTATGGGATACAACAAATGGCACGATTTGTAGGGTCAATTTTAATAAATCGTATTCATCTAAAAGCAGGGAAATTCAGTATCATACCAATTGAAGCCGATTTTGCATGTCCGAAATGATGCTTGAACTCTATAAATGAAAATAATTTTTGCATTCATTACAATAAACCGCAGCGTAATAGATCGTATGTGAAGCCGAATCGACACCAAAGCCAAATATCCATGGCACTAAGTTAATTCTCTGTATTTGCAAAATGGTCCTATCTATTATAAGGTGCTCAAATCTGGATAGACCATCACAGGGAACCTGTACCGAATGCAACGGATTCATTTGAAGTGAGAATTTGCCGAAAAGCACCCAGAATATGCTGCCTGAAACAAAACCGTAATATTTTATTATGACATGAAGTGATTGGGAAGTTTTGCCTCACCCGCCTTATAGTCCAGACCTTGCACCGTCCGAATACTATTTGTTTTGATTGATGCTGAACGCTGTATCTGGGATACGCTTTACTTTGGAACAGAGTATCCGATATTGGCTTGATTCGTTCTTGGCCGCAAAGATGAGCAGTTATTTTGGCTCGAAATCCAAATATGTTGCCAGAAAGTTGGGAAAAATTGTACAAATGTTTCAAAATAAAAAACAAAACCCAATATAATAAAATTAAAAAATTGTAAAAAACGCAATATGCGACATTAAATTGATGCCATTTTGTTGCAAAATTTATCTTGGGTTACAGACTACAAAATGCGTATGCATGAAAGTCCTGGTTATTAGTTAAACACTTAAAATCAAATTTTAAAGTCGAGTGGCTTATCGAGTTACTGCTTTCAGACTTTCAATTACATATTATTTTCTACTTCTACAACCCTCGTTCAATGGGTAGGAGTAAAGATTCTTAGGAGGTTTTTTTTTTTGTCTTAAGTGTACGAGTATTTATAAAATATAAACTACTCTAAAAGCCATTGTATTTTTGCATACAACATATTTTTTGTTGCTGCTGCTCCTGTTGTTATTGTTGCTGGTATTCCTCTATAAATGTATATTTATGCAAAATAAACAATATCAATTGTAATGATATTGTTCGTTTTCCTTTTGTTTTGTTTTTTTCGTCTTGGTGCAGGCATCATTTTGTAAGAGCATGTCGTTAAGGATGTTTTAACAAATGAGAAATTTAAAAGAGGGCAGGCATCCAGGTTGGCCTGCTGGCCGATCGAACGACCGGCTGGTATTTAGTCTAGTGCATATATGGAGCCAAGTATGAACAAATATTTTTACTGATTATTTTCAAAGATATGAATATGGTTCCCACCATATACTACGTACATACATAGCATGAACACTACTTTGTTTACAAAATCATATAAAAACATTTAATTTGATTTTTAAGGATTTTCTTTTAAAAACAATGTAAGCTTAATAAAAATATTTCGTATAATTGAACTTGACATAATTTTCAAGATTTATTTAAGGTTATTAGTAATATCATCATAACAATACGATAAACTGAATAAAATATGTAAAAAATAATTTGTTTATTTCGATAATTATAAATATAAATTCAAAAATTATATTGTGATAATATACAATTAATGAAAATAATGTTAAATACCTTTAAATTTTCTACTTTATACTCCGCCAAATTTGGAAGTTCTTAAAGCAATATAAACCATAAAGAAGCTATCTCAATTCAATAGCATTTGCTATATAATGTCTGCAATCATTCACAAACTTAAACATTTTTAATAATCCACTTTTGTCAGCAACAAACAACCTGCATGTTGTTGATTTAATCATGTCGATATGGATTTTAAATATTTAAGTGATTTTTCCCAGAAATCTCAATATTTCGTTACCTTTTCAAATATTTTGTCAACCTCTACGTTTTTGGCCTGCTCAACATTTAATTAAAAATATTTTTTAAAATTTAAACTTTTAATAAAATCAGATAAAATTGCTGATCTTGCTTTTAAACCAAATTTTGAAAATAACTCTCCCCATATAAAGTTTTCTGGAAGAAACAAAAAAAAAACGCAACATCTTCGAAAACATATCTGCATACGATCAATGTCTGTGAGTAACTGTCCGTCTGTCTAAATGTTTCATTATGGTTAGAGCAGTATCCTTTCACAACCAATAAAAATAAAATTCGAAGGTATGTATGTTTAAATAACAACAACAGAAAAATATAAAAAAACAGTCAACATTTTATATTTATTAGGCCAAAAGAAAATTTTAATGAACTACAGCTCAAAAACTGAAAAAAATAAGAAATAAAATCAACAACTACAACAAGCATAAAACTTCTGTGAACAAAACATTTTTATATGTTGCAATGAAATTAATGAAATAAAATTTATATAAATAAATATAAAAACTACAAGCAACAATAAAACTATATATAAAAAACGATTGAATCTAAAAAATAAAAAAAAAAAATAACTGGAGTAAAATGTAAAGACAAAAACATCAACGACCAGCCAAGAAAATAAAATTATTATCATTTTTCGTGTTGGTGGCATTTAACCACCACGCGATCACACAAGACAAGTCAACGAACACAGACAGACAATTTTAGCAGAGCCTTTTAAGAATTATATCATTATATTATCAATTGATCAAGCCCCATTGAAATATCTCTTATAGACTTTACAAGTATAAGACATGTACAAGCACAAACGGAGGGACAAGTGGTTATAAATTTTGTCATGGTATTAAATGTATTGCAATGTATTATTTATGATGTTGGGTATTAAAATCTATTCAGGTCATAAATACGAATATCGGGTCAGAACTACTTTTCTCTTTTGACAAGGCTTTCATTTGTATTTCGAACAAAACTTTATAATTTATCCAAAATTGGGAAAATAATTCGACAACTATTTCAACTACTTCAAGGGTGATTTATTTAGAAATTTTTGTTTTAGTGTTAAATAATAACCTTAACCTTCGCTTTACCAAAGGTTTTTTATGTACATGGTTTACCAATACCCACCCGGGTGACACTACCCTTCTATAAATATATGCGACGAACAAAATTTTAAAAAATTGAAAATGGTTCTATTAAATTCTATAGAACTCTAGAATTTGTTCAGTGAGTACAAATTTCATTTAAATCGAAACAAAATTAAAAAAATATTAAACCAATAAAATCGATGTGGTCACCCGGGTGGGTATTGGTAAAGCGAAGGTTAAACTAGAATGGGCTGTCGGAATCTTTATTATGATTTAATTTTATAAAGAAAATTTCATTAAAATTTTGGCCCGGACTAAATATACTGTAGAGGTGTCCATTTGGAATGTCATATTTTTAATCACTCTTTCCAGAATTTCTACCGGTATCTCCCGAATTACGTGAGTAATGTAAAACGCTTATTTTAGTAATACAGCTGAATAATTTCGAGACATTGTTGCGTGCGAGTCTTTCCATGATGAACTGTCAAACAATACTGCCAGAAGATTATAGCCACGCGTGATCTGTGAAAAAAAGTAAATGACAAAAAACCATTAAATAAATCACCTTGACTATGTTTTAGCTAGGTCTAAATCAATCCAGTTCGTCGCATAAATATACACCCAGAGAAAAAACAACTTATCAAATCAGTAAAAACCATACTGAATCAAAAAGAAACATTAACGAAGTTGAAATTTTTTATTTCAATATGGAAAAAATTTAATTTAAAGTTGAAAATTATTGAATTATCGTATTTCAATATAATTTTTCTATTATGTATAATCTATAGATTATACATAATAGATAAGGGGCATTTCACGTCAAGTGAACCAACTTTTGAAATCGATGTCTTCCGATCTTCCGATTTGCACCAATGTTAGTTCTATTGGATAGTAATTCGGACACCATTTTTCAACAAGATCGGTCAAGAACTCTCTGAGTTATAGGAGGTCAAAATTTGACATTTTGGCCAAACAGGTGTTTTTTTTATCCATATAACTTATTACCTATTGTTCTTAGCAAAATGTGTCCCAAATAGTATAGATAGCTATTTATGCAATCTTTCGAAAAAAAAAATTAAAAAAATTTAATAAAATATTTTTGTTTTCTTTTTTTAAATCAAAAATATTTTTGACTTTTTTTTTCAAAATGGGCCCTTTTAATTTTTTATTTTTTTTAAGAAAGCTTAAGCGACCTATATGGTCGCTTAGTGGGATGCTAGTGGGATATCTATCAAAAAAATATTTTGTAACTCAAGATTTAAAATTTTTGAATTTTTTTGCAAAATCAAAAACTTTGTTTACTTTTTTAAAAAAAATGGACCCATTTTTTAATTTTTTTTTTTGCTCAGAAGAAAGCTTATGTGTATTCCTTTAACACCCTTTTTGTCGCTTAGTGGGATGCGAGTGGGATATCTATAAAAAAAATGTTTTGTAACTCAAGACATACAATTTTTTACTTTTTTTTGAAAAATCAAAAACCTTTTTGACTTTTTTTTTCCAAAATGGACTCTTTTTTTATTAATTTTTTTTTCTCAAAAGAAAGCTTAGGTCATTTCCTTTAAAACCTTTTTGGTCGCTTAGTGGGATGCGAGTGGGATATCTATCAAAATAAATGTTTTGTAACTCAAGACAAAGGTTTTTAAATTTGCACTATTTTAATTTTTTTCATATTTGTGTGTAAACCTTAAAAATTAAACTTACGCAGATAAACTAGACACATTAGCCTTTCCGATGGTATGTAACATACCCAACTAAAATTTCATAGCCTCGATACTGTAATACCCATAATATGTTAACATCAGGAATAAAAATCACTTTTTTTCTATGGAAATGTTGAATAATTTAATTTTGTTATTTATTTGTAATAATAATTAATTTAATATATAATAATAATAATAATAATAATAATAATAATAATAAAAAGATGAATAATTTAGTAAAATTTAATCTTAATCACAATAGATCAATTTATATAATAACTATTTTTACACTTAATTTATGAAGTTTTTAAATTTTCAAATATCCATACTTTTATCCTCCTTATTTGTCACCTTTATTAGCTGCTTTTTTTTGTCAATCCTTTCTTGGCGTTATTAGATTCAGCTACTGATTTCGCTGCTGGCTTCTTTTTTGGCTTTGGAAAGAAATCGCATTGAGTAGATGCAGAAAACTTTTTTAATTTGAGTCTTCCATCGACAAGCGGTATGAAAGCATGGTATTGAGCAGTGCCATCGATTGTTACCGCAGCATCGAATCTGCTCTTTAGTATTTTCAATGTTTCCTCATGATCCTCTTTGCTACTAAAAACTATTTTAGTTTCTTTACAATAATTCTTTGCCCAATGGTATAAAGCAGTCGCATCTAAGATGCGATCTTGATGAGAGCACTGGAGGCTATACTTCGCTGCATTTCTTTTGAGGTTTGCTCCAATACCATCACATGCTCCTTTACCATGAGCAGTAGGATGAAAATGCCACTCAGCTGGCATTCCAAAATCTTTTTCATGAGCTGTAAGATTTGCGAAGCTACTTTTGTTTTTAAAATGTTGACGAGCTCCGTCCGAAACGTAGTATACCTTTTCTACTGTAAATTTTGATTTTAGATAACTTAGTATTATCTTCTGGTACTCATAAACTGCAACGGTGTCATGTTTTAAATCGTCGGATATGATTGCCATACTTTTGTGTTCCAGGTTTTCTTCTTTCATGTAGTAAATAACTACTGTGAATATAGTTGCTTGGTCGTTATTGAAGTGGAATGCTTGTATGGAATCCTGAAGAACATATTTATAGTTCTCTGCGAAATCAAATGAAATAATGAATTCACCAGACTTCAAATGTGTTTTCAAGTCCTTGAAGAATGACCACTGCTCTTTGACTAAAAAGTCATGGGTTCTCAAATTTAGCAATCCTCTACACAGTTCTTCCACAAAATCATCCACATTTAAAATTATGGTTTTCAGTGTGCATCTTTCAGTCTGAAGCCAAGATTCAAATTTTAACTCCTCAATACATTCTCGATCAAAAGAGTTGATTACATTTTCTTTGATGGATGTGGTTTCCGGGCAATTCGAACATTCACCTAAGTGGCAAGAAGTTGTAGCATTAGGGCACATAGTCAATTTAAGGCAATCGCGGTAATGGTGTAAATCTTCTGATGAATCATCTTTTAAGTAATTTAAGTTGATTTCCTTCAACATAAATTTAACATTTTCATGGTAAATACAAACACATACTGTGTGAGTTCCGCTGCTTCCTGCCAAAACGCAATGTTTTGGCCTCAGTTGTGTAAATTTTGTGAATCCAATTTTGACATCCTCGTATTCAGATTGAAATATTGCGAATAATTCATTCAGGTTACAGAGAACCATTCTCTTCTGCATTTGAACTTTCTTGCCATCGATTCGTACAGACATCCAGTCTTTCATCCCTGGCATCAGGCGACTCATATCATCTCGCTGATAAAACTGAGTTATTAGAGATTTAGTATCGCACTCCAAAGTTTTTCCCTTCTTTTTGTTTGGGAGTGTGAGAATCCCATGCTCAGCAACCAATTGTTTAGCAATTCTTGCTTTTCGTTGAGACGTTCCAAACTCAGTCATTGTTTTTGGAGAACTCCATGTTCTTGGAGCAAGCGTGAGAAGTTGAATTCTTTCAGCTTCACTCTGTGACGTTTTGTATTTCTCTTTTATTTGTTCAAGAACTTCTACTGCATTCTTATGGTATTGGTTTCGACACTCATTCGTTGAATTTGAAAAGTTAGAATAACCATCATCATCGGAATTACTTTTGTCTTCATCTGGAATAACTTCAACGCAAGGCTCATTACTATTCAAATTCGGTAATTCGTTCAACTTTCCGAGCTCTTTCCTGCATGATCCACAAATTTTCAATCGTTTTGACAGCGTAGGGAATTTTTTTTAATAATCCGTCGGAAATATTTCGCATATCTGATGGTCTGTGCTTCATTTTGTTAAAGGGATTAAAACAAAAAGACGAATAAATTTCATTTTCAACCTTAGCCTTTTTAGAAGTCGTAGACATTTTGAATTTTGAAAACTACCTCTAGGATTGACTAAAAAAGCCGCAAGATACAAAACTCAGACAAATTTTGGGGGTGGAAAATTAATAGCGGTCGGCCTCATATTGCACCCCTCCAGTGGCTATTATCGGTCAGTTGTTGTGGATTTTATTTTTAAAGTTTTAGAAACACTTACACACAAATATGAAAAAATCAATTTAAAAACATTTGACTTGAGTTACAAAACATTTATTTTGATAGATATCCCACTCGCATCCCACTAAGCGACCAAAAAGGTTTTAAAGGAAAAGACCTAAGCTTTCTTTTGAGAAAAAAAAATTAATAAAAAAAGAGTCCATTTTGGAAAAAAAAAGTCAAAAAGGTTTTTGATTTTTCAAAAAAAAGTAAAAAATTGTATGTCTTGAGTTACAAAACATTTTTTTTATATATATCTCACTCGCATCCCACTAAGCGACAAAAAGCGTGTTAAAGGAAAACACATAAGCTTTCTTCTGAGCAAAAAAAAAATTAAAAAATGGGTCCATTTTTTTAAAAAAAGTCAACAAAGTTTTTGATTTTGCAAAAAAATTCAAAAATTTTAAATCTTGAGTTACAAAATATTTTTTTTGATAGATATCCCACTCGCATCCCACTAAGCGACCATATAGGTCGCTTAGGAAAACACCTAAGCTTTCTTAAAAAAAATAAAAAAAAAATAAAAAGGGCCCATTTTGAAAAAAAAAGTCAAAAATATTTTTGACTTCCACCTTATAATTTAGCCGATCAGGCTATTAATTATAAGGTGGATAATTCGAAATGTTTACTGGATTTTTACATTGAGATCTCGAAATGAAGATATCAGTTAAAGTGAAACGAAAATAATGAGTACTCAGAGTAACGAACATAATAAGCCTTCTTTTAGGTTCTATCGTGTTTTTAATAGTTAGAAGGATGGACATCGTCTTATGAGGACCTTGAATATATATATTTTAGGGTGAGCCTTAATAATCGAAAGTTGGATTTTGAACATTGGTAAAACAATCATCCTGAAATTTTTTTAGGTAAATCGGTTGGGATTAAGACGTGTTCCAAGCCCTCTGAAGTTTTAAGATGCATTTACAAGGGGAAAAAATTATATTTTTTCTGTTTTTGTAAAAGTTATGCCATTAAAAAATTACTTTTGCAATTTAGTTTAAAATAATAGAAATCTGTATGTAATTGTCATTCTAATGAGACATAAAAAACAGTAATAGGTTAAAAAATGTTAAAGTTATAAAAAATTCCAAAAAGAACAAGAAATGTAGAACCATATATATGGTTACAGTAAACAAGTATATGTTTGTGACAACCATTCATATGATGAAGGACTTACCATATTATGTTGCTCCCGGCTTATGGATATCATAATCTGAGAACAACATATTATGATAAAATTGTTCATCATATAAATGGTTGTCACCAGCTGAAATTCTTCGGGTTGACATCGAAACCACAGCTGAACTTCTACGACCATACATCACATCAGTCTGGGAGGAAGAAAGGCTACCTCCAACTTGGAAGAATGGAATAATCGTTAAGTTACCGAAAAGTGGCGACTTGAAAGATTGTAACAACTGGAGAGGAATTACTCTGCTTAACACCATATACAAGATACTAGCAGTCATAATACAGGGAAGGCTTCAAATTAAAATTGAGAACATTCTACGTGATGAACAAGCAGGAACTGCGTAGATCAGGCCAATACTCTACGCATTATAATAGAACAATATCTAGAATGGCGTACTCCCCTGTACCTACTGTTCGTAGATTTCAAGAAAGCCTTCGATACCATCAGACGGACTGCCATGTGGAAAGCATTGAGAAGAAAAGGAGTACCCCAGAAAATAACTTGAATCATCAGAGCTATGTACTAGGATGCAGAACTATCAGTTCTTTACAACGGGAATATAAGTCGACCATTTCACACAAACGCTGGAGTAAAACAAGGATGCCCCCTATCATCTCTGCTATTCACAATAGTGCTGGATGACATCATGAGCGAATTTCAGAGAGAAGAGGAATAACATGGAGCCTCTCACGGCAATTCGAAGATTTGGATTATGCGGATGATATTTGTCTACTCTCGCATAAGATCTCCAACATGCAAGCAAAGATAGATGATTTGGAAAGATTAGCACGCAATGTTGGACTTGAGATAAATATCAAGAAAACCAAAGCTATGAGAATCAACAACGTTAGCACCGATAACATCATGCTACAAGGCCAACCAGTTGAATACGTAGAAAGCTTCTGCTATCTAGGCAGTACAGTATCAACAAATGGCGGCGCTGAAACAGACGTAAATAACAGGCTCAATAAAGCGAGAGCGGCATTAGGAAAACTACAACTAGTATGGAGAAACTCAAAAATATCCAGACGTACCAAGCATAGAATATTCAACACATGTGTAAAGTCTACTCTGCTGTACGGAAAAACTACGTAGGAAATGGAAGTGGATCGGCCATACTATCAGAAAGAATCCTGACAGTATAACAAGGATGGCGCTAGAGTGGAACGCTCAAGGTTCAAGAAGCCATGGTCGTCCAAAGAATACATGGAGACGCACTATACTCCAAGATCTAGGACAGTGCAATCTTACATGGGAAGATGCGAAAACAACTGCAACAAATCGTGTAAGATGGAGATGCTTTGTGGAAGCCATATGCTCCCAAGAGGAGTAATGGAAAAAAAATGGTTGTCACAAACATATACTTGTTTACTGTAACCATATATATGGTTGACACAATCATGTGAATGGTAAAATTAACCATATTATGGTTACCACAATCATGTAAATAGTTACTGTGACTATAATATTGTTAAAAAACTTGTAACACTATTTAAATGGTTACAGTAACCATGGACAACTAAATTCTTTCTCTTCGTGCCACAGTAGTTGCGTCCATACTACAAAAATAAAAAATTTGATGGTAATAAATTGGTGTTCTAAAAGCAATTGAAATGTGAACATTAGAGTGCTCCAAAAAAATAAAATTGCGAATTTTGACCGTCCCCCCTCTAGAATTGTTCTATGTATTGTAGAAACACGTTGTGTAAAATATTAGGATGATAGGATAACGTTAACTGGTGGCGCAACGACGCTGAAGTTTTGAGGTGCATTTACAAGGGGAAAATATGGAATTTTTTCAGTTTTTGTAAAAATTTTGCCATTAAATAATGACTTTTACAATTTAATTTAAAAGAATCGAAATGTGTACGTAATTGTCGTTATAATAAGATATAAAAGACAAAAATTGGTGAAAAAATGTTAAAGTTATTAAAAAATCGCCAGGCCATTAACGTGACTCAGGCCACTAGAACAAGAAATTTATGAACAAAATTAACATATTTTGAGAAATATTAAAATAAAAGCTTATTTTTACTTAAAATATATCCATATTTACTTGTATATGAGTTTTTGTCCTCGTAGGATACCGTTAACCTATTCGCAGGTATGACCAAAAAAATTAAATTTTTTTAACGGCAGTTTCAAAACTCCAATTTCAAATTTTTAAAAATTTTGTTAAACAAATTTCAGAATTTTTTGATCATCACATGGGGATTTATTGACATCATAATAGGGAATAAAAGTATTCACAATAACAGTACAAAAATGGAAATTAACCCTTAAGAGTACTTGGGGTCCAAATGACCCCAATAACAGTACAAAAATGGTTAATTTCCATTTTAGTACTGTTATTGTGAATACTAGACTTAATTTTATATTTTTCTTAAGTTTCATCAAAATCGGCCCAAACATATATAATATTTCGCTATCTTTCCATGAGAAATTCCAAATATTGAAAAAATTGACCTTTGACCTTCACGATTTAAGGGTTAAAGTTTTCCGATTTTAGTAAAACTTTCAGACTATATTTAAAATTACCTGGACTATATTATTCTGAATAGCTTTTACTTAAAAATCATTAGAGTAAGGAAATTCTGGTCATTCCCCAAAATATGGCCAAAAAATTAGTTTTTCTCGAAAATCGCAAAATGTATATCGCAGGTACGGAAAAACTATAGGAGGTATTGACATACATTTTTCACATTTTTATTCCCTATTATGTTGTCAATCCCCCCACGTGATGATCAAAAAATTCTGAAATTTGTTTAACAAAATTTTTAAAAATTTGAAATTGGAGTTTTGAAACTGCCGTTAAAAAAATTTAATTTTTTTGGTCATACCTGAGAATAGTTTACCGGTATCCTACGAGGACAAAAACTCATATACAAGTAAATATGGATATATTTTAAGTAAAAATAAGCTTTTATTTTAATATTTATCAAAATATGTTAATTTTGTTCATAAATTTCTTGTTCTAGTGGCCTGAGTCACGTTAATGGCCTGGCGATTTTTTAATAACTTTAACATTTTTTCACCAATTTTTGTCTTTTATATCTTATTATAACGACAATTACGTACACATTTCGATTCTTTTAAATTAAATTGTAAAAGTCATTATTTAATGGCAAAATTTTTACAAAAACTGAAAAAATTCCATATTTTCCCCTTGTAAATGCACCTCAAAACTTCAGCGTCGTTGCGCCACCAGTTAACGTTATCCTATCATCCTAATATTTTACACAACGTGTTTCTACAATACATAGAACAATTCTAGAGGGGAGTGCTCCATACAATCATGGAGCACTCTAGTGAACATGCATAGATAAAAGTAGCTCGTTAAAAGAAACGCCAGTACAAAGTAAAACTTCAATTGTTAAAATATATATTAAAAAAGTGTCGAAATAAAATGATTTTAAATGAAAATTATAGTGGATGGTATGTGAAAGATTTGTAAATATATCAAGTGTGTAAATTGTGTTTTGCTTTTTAAAAATATAAATCTAAAAAAAGTTATTTTTTAACATAATTTGCTAAACTACTTTAAATTGACTTAAATTTTTAATTAGTTTCCCAACCGAATCCGATGACCAGATTAGTGGCTGAATGTTGGTACATGTGTATAGTTTATGATAATATATAATTTATATGCACGCGTGCGTAAAACATTTTTTTTTCAGTAAAATGATGAGTTAAGTAGTTATTACTTAGCTCCAATATTACTGGCTGGCTTACTAGGTAAGTACAGTTTTTTCTGGATATCATGATAATGAGACTAAGAACTCTATCACTAAGCTAGTGAAAAATCAAATTTGTTCCATTATATTTACTGCACTACCCCAACTATAAATTCTGAACAACAATTCATTCTTTAAAGCTCTGCTAATACCAAACTATAACAACAAAAATCCCAATAACGATGGATTTACTAAACTGATCATTTATGGTTAAAATTTTCATGTTTGAATTATATTGAATGAATGAACGAGGAAAAAAAATGTTAAAGGAAAAGCTCAGCAAAAAAAGAAGAGAGGGAGAAAAGAACAACACAATTTGCGTACGATTTTTACTTCTTCCTTAGATACTTTCGCATGCAAATGATGCAGATACACGCTGTGTGCTGGTGTTGTACGTTCTTTACGTTCCATAAAAAATCGCACTATAAAGTATGGAAAGACGCAAGGACAGACAGACACCAAAGTATGTCTGTTTGTTCTCGATATGCGTTTAAGAGAGCTGCTCATACAAAAAAACATTCTAAGTTGTAGTCAGAGTTGTGACTAGTCTGTCTGTCCGTTTGTTGGTTTAACTTTTTTTTTGTTGAAGTTTCTGTATTTATTTATTTTGCTCTGATTTTGTTTTTGTCATCGATATTATAGTTGCTGCTGGTGCTGTTGCTGTTGTTTTTGTTGCGTTATTTATTTATTTTTGTTATTTATTGATTTAATACAATAAATTTTGCATGTTTGCATCCAATTTAAATAAAATTCGACAATTCTAAATCACCACATTTTGACATTGGCTACTGTTGTTCACAATTCATGTTCGATCCGTATGGCTACGATTGGATGCATGTGTTTGTATCACTCTGTGTTACGGCGCACACCTGAGCCAAGTTTTAGAGATACAATGTAATCAATATTAAACTAGAAATTCAAGATGTAGGTTTTTTCATAAATAGTCAAACGTAAATACATATTATTTCTACATATAATTACAGAAAATTCAACTATTAAGTCGTAATGGTTATTGCAAAATAAATTCAAAATATTAACCAAAGTCGATTTTTGAAATATATATTTATATAAAAAAGATGCTTGCTTAATCCTACACACCTTACCTTTGTCGAAACGTCGAAGACCCGACAAAAATATTTACACTTGCCCTAACATTGCGATATGGATGTCAAATGGAAGGTAATTGTCTGGATATCTCCAGAGAAAAAATTATTTTAATTTATCAAAAGAGAAAACGCAAAAAATTACAAAAGTTGCAATTCTAAGGATTGCGTCAGAATAAACGTATACACACTATTACAGCAAAAACTTATCCTTAGTCCAACAAATTATTATTTTATTCATTAATTTTCACCTGTGATTTCAGAAAAACGCATAAAAAATAATTAAAACTTTTCAAAAATATCCAATATGGACTATCAAAAAAAAAAGGAAAAGATTTGAAGGTTCATCGTCACACTGTTTCAACAGCAATTAGAGAGTGTAAGGAAGATTTAAACATTGAAAGAAAACCTTGATCAGGAAGAAAAAAGGTCTAACAGATATTGATAAGACAAAAGAAGTCGAACAACTTTTTCGAAGAGCAACGAACACTTGTATTAGAAAAGCAGCTTATAAAGTTAAATGCTTTGATTCTTTAGTGCGCAGAGCCAAAGCTAATGCTGGGTTGAAGTCGTATAAAGTTCAGAAAGTTCCAGATCGCAATGAGGTAAAGAACTTAGAAGCAAAAAAAAACGAGCGAAAAAATTGAGGTAAAATTTTATAAAAAAAAATACACCTGTTGTGTGATGGATGATGAAACTTATGTACTGGCAGACTTTTCACAACTTCCGCGTCAAGATTTTTATGTGGCTGAGGGACGTGGTATAATGTTCGAGAACAATACCGAACAAAAAAACAAACAAAATTCCCAAGAAGTTTCTTGTGTGGCAAGCCATTTGCTGGTTTGGAAAAAGAAGCCAATCATCAGGCATGATAAACACAGAAATATATATTACGGAGTATCTACAAAAACTGGCCCGATTTGTCATCAAACAGAACTATTTATACCCTACACCACCATAGTGGGGAGGGTAAAATGCGTTTGTGCAGATGTTTGTAACGCCCAAAAATATTGGTCTAACATCCACCTTAAAGTATACCGATCAACTTAGAATCACTGAGTCGATTAAACGATGTCCGTCCGTCTGGCTGGCTGTCCATGTAAACCTTGTGCGCAGAGTACAGGTCGTAATTTGGAAGATATTTCTATAAAATTTGGTACAAATAAGTATTTCGGCCCAAGGGTGAAGCCTATTGAAACTGGCTGAAATCCGTCCATTATTTCACCTAGCCCCCATACAAATGTCCTCTCGAAATTGGACTTTATCGGTCATAAATGTTTAATTTATATATATGTATCTACACAAAGTTCGCTCCAAATTAGTTTTATATATACAAAATTCATGTCACCAAATTTTGTTACGATCTGTCCATAACACAGTACAACATTTTTCAGTTCATTGCTTTGGGACTCAATTCTGACAATTGCACGTGAAAGTAGCCCCAAGAATAAGAACTTCTGCGTCATTAGTTTTGTCAAGTTGGCTGCCATAATAATTTAATGACCATACGAATTTTTTTTCCTCAAGGTGGATTTTTATCACTTTTTCTATATTTTAGCACGGTTATATCTCGTATACCGTACGGAATATCTCTTTTGTGGCTGAAGCAAAGTTGTAGATATTGAATAGTAGAAAAAAAGTACGGAACATACCGACCCAAAAAAGGTGCACCCAGTGCCTTAAAAATCGCAAAAATGCCAATTTTTTAACCAATTTTTCACCTTTTTTGCTCAATAACTGGATTACAAATCCAATTATGAACCGATCACCATGAAATTAGGTCGTGTGATTTGTGTCTATATGAAAGTTATTTATCATGACTTTTGTATGTATACCATCATTTTTAACAGATTTATTCACTTTAAAGTGATTTTCGGAAGCGGGTCTTATATGGGAGCTATGACAAATTATGGACCGATCATAAAAGAATTTGGTACATATAATTTGTTCGGCACAAGGATGAAGCCTGTTGAAATTGGCTGAAATCGGTTCATTATTTCACTTAGCCCCCATACAAATGCCCTCCCGAAATTGGACTTTATCGGTCATAAATGTTTAATTTATATATGTATCTACACAAATTTCGCTCAAAATAAGTTTTATATATATAAAATTCATGTCAAAAAATTTTATTATGATCGGTCAATAATTATTCATAGCTCCCATATAAGACCCGCTTCCGAAAATCACTTTAAAGTGAATAAATCTGTTAAAAATGATGGTATACATACAAAATTCATGATTAATAACTTTCATATAGTTACAAATCACATGACCTAATTTCATGGTGATCGGTCCATAATTGGATTTGTAATCCAGTTATTGAGCAAAAAAGGTGAAAAATTGGTTAAAAAATGGGCATTTTTGCGATTTTTAAGGCACTGGGTGCACCTTTTTCGGGTAGGTATGTTCCGTACTTTTTTCCTACTATTCAATATCTACAACTTTGCTTCAGCCACAAAAGAGATATTCCGTACGGTATACGAGATATAACCGTGCTAAAATATAGAAAAAGTGATAAAAATCCACCTTGAGGAAAACAAATTCGTATGGTCATTAAATTATTACGGCAGCCAACTTGACAAAACTAATGATGCAGAAGTTCTTATTTTTGGGGCTACTTTCACGTGCAATTGTCAGAATTGAGTCCCAAAATCATGTGTTGTACTGTGTAATTAGTCATAGCTCCCATATAGACCCGCTTCCGAAAATCACTTTAACCTGCATAAATCTCTTAAAAATGTCGGTATATACACCAAATTCAACATAAATAACTTTCATACAAACATAAATCACACGACCTAATTTCATGGTGATCGGTCCATAATTGGACATAGCTCCCATATAAGACCCATTTCGAAAATTATTGATATTTTAAAAGAAATATCTTTTTGCTCATTTACTTGGTGTAGGGCTTGACCGACCATACTTTCTTACTTGTTTTTTATATGTAGAAGAAAATTATATATGTACATTTTGTTTTATTTAATTCTTTTTGTTAATATTCAGATTTTTATTGATTTTTTGAATAACCGACTCTATTAGTATATCATATTTCCGCCCGTTTGTTGTCGAATCCGAAAGCATTTCGGTACGGGTAATCATAAATTGTGCTAAAATAAAATGAAAATTTTGAGGGTTTGCTGAAAAATGCTGGCGAGATATGAATATACACTCAAAATACACACTTTGGCGAACACTTCCACATTTAAACTTCCATGCAAGTTCGTACTCAAACACAACTTTTGGTCCACGGAACTTTTAGGTTATGGCGAGACTACAATACTACACAATCACAATATCAAAAATTACGACATTGACTCAACAAAAATAAAATTAAAAAATATACCATGAAACTACTTAAATTGGGCTACATTTGCCATTTTTGAAATATTTTATAACTTTATTTTTCGTTATAAAATTGTAACACTGTTTTAACACTTATTTAAGAGCACGTGTTTAAAGATTCAACTTTGAAAGCCTAGTATACCGGTCGTGTTGTCAACTGTTTTTTTTTAAATATATTGTCTTGATTGCTTGGAGTGTTGCCTTTAGGAAAATAAATTCATTTTTCGATTTGGGACCATAGTGCACTAAAATGTCCAGAACTTCGGACTGTGGAAAGATATTAGCAACTATAAAAACTTTAAAGGGAGGATTTCCGGAAAAAGTTAATAAATTTATATATAAGCCAATATTTTAATGTTTAATGAATTTGTACAATATTTGAATAAATTTACGTATTTTTGACTAGGCCCTATATTCTAGGGCCTTCTCAAAAATTGATAAAAAAATTGATTGATAATAAAAATATATAAAAACCGTCTTACCATAATCCCGGAAGGGGAAGAATAAGATAATGACACAAGAGTTAGGAATTACCAATAAACTATTATACATATACAGTAGGGTGTCCCTTATTTTTCGATATCTTTTTTTTGACGCATACCCGCTGAATACTTTCGTATTGACCTAAAATACTACCAAACAATTTTTTAGCTTGTAGTTTTGAGATGCATTTACAAGGGGAAAAAATGAATTTTTTCAGTTTTTGAGAAAATCTTGCCATTAAATTATTACTTTTGGAATTTAATTTAAAATAATTGAAATGTGTACGTAATTGTCGTTCTAATAAGATACAAAAGACAAAAATTGGTAAAAAAAATGTTAAAGTTATTAAAAAATCGCCAGGACATGTCTCAGGCCACTAGAACAAGAAATGTAGGAACAAAATTAACATATTTTGAATAAAAAAATATTAAAATAAAAGCTTTTTTTACTTAGAATATATCCATATTTACTTGTATATGAGTTTTTGTCTTCGTAGGATACCGTTAAACTATTCGCAGGTATAATCAAAACAATTAAATTTTTTTAACTGAAGTTTCAAAACTTCAATTTCAAATTTTTAAAAATTTTGTTAAACAAATTTCAGAATTTTATAATCATCACATTGTGATTTATTGAGAACATAAGACATTTTCTTAGCAATATTGTTTTTCCGTAGCTGCGCTTTAAATTTTCGAGAAAAACTAATTTTTTGGCAATATTTTGGCGAATGAGTCGAATTTTCTTAATGTTATGATTTTTAAATAAACGCTATTCAGGATATTATAGTCCAGGTAATTCTAAATATAGTCTGAGAGTTTTACTAAAATCGTAAAACGTTAACCCTTAAATCGTGAAGGTCAAAGGTCAATTTTTTCAATATTTGGAATTTCTCATGGAAAGATACCGAAATGTTATACATTTTTAGGCCGATTTTGATGAAACTTAGGAGAAATATAACATGAAGTCTAGTATTTACATAAACAGTAGAAAAATTTCAATTAACCCTTAATAGCACTTGGGGTTAAAATGACCCTCAACTTTAAAACCACAGACAATATGAATGGTGCTACTTTAAAAGTTTTTCAGAATTAAATAAACTGAATCATTCAAGTTATTTTTAAAATTTAATAGATCAAAAGTACATTAAAGGGTTAAAATCAATTTTATTATTCAAAAGTCCTCAATAAAATATTAATTACGCTATTAAAGCAAAAATCATGTACGATTGAGTGAGTGTGCTGATAATAAGGTTCCCAGGCCAAAACTGCATTATCGGAAACGAAAAAGCGAAAAAACTATCCAATATGGGATCATGCATGAATACCATCACACTGAAAAATTTCAAACCCCTCCAAACGTTTAAGAATGGGCAATAAATGAACGTGTGTGAAACTGCAAGAACTGGCAAAACGACTGATATTCTATGGGGAAACCCAAACCAAAAAATTTCAAAGGAGATATTGAACGTAAATAGACTAACACCCAGAAGACTAGTTAATGTAGTAACTGTACAGAGTTGAAGTATAATCCGTCTCGTATGGGTATTTCTAGCGATACGATCTGTAGAGCGTGTGAATAGTTGGAAGAATCGCTGGAACAATACCTTTTGCCAATGTCCGGCATTAAGTCGAATTATGATTACTTTCTAAGAAATTAAAATTGGAAATCATTAATAAACGATATTGAGGAGACTGAGCTTTTAATTTGTCCGATTTTTATATTTATAGGCTTACGGATATGGAGAATAATACTTTCCTGAGATCGCATAACTTAGTCGCGTAACCTAATCTAACTCATCATATTTTCAATCCGATTTGAAGAAATAAGGTGGAAATTGCAATACAAATTAAATTCAAATAAAACCAGCCACATAATTTAAATTTTTGAAAAACGCTTCAAAGTTTAATCTTCTAATCTGGCAAAAGTATCTATAAATTTAAGCAAATACTAAGTAAGTAAATATGTATTAATGTAGATGTATCTACTTACAGTCAGACATTGTCTTTGTTAAATATTTCATTTATTTCTGGTCATATTTTGTAGACTAAATAAAATAAATAAAATTCCAGTAGTTATTAGCGGAAATGCAAAACAAGGCCATTGGCAGATTTATTGACATATTTTGCGTTTTATTTTAGTTTTATGCTCCTTTTAGCTCCAAAAACCAAAACACATTCATTTCAAACCAAAACGAAAAACTGAAATCATTTTCAAGTTCAAGTTCTCGAACAAGTATGAAGTTTGACTGTAGTCACCATAACATAATCTACGACAGCAACCAGCCAGCCAGACAGTCACATGCACATGCAACAAGAAACATTTGCATGTCTCTCTTTATTTCCATCTTCGAGGAACGACTAAATTGGACAAAAAATATATAAAAATAAATAAAATAAAACAGTTAATGAATTGATTTTTTTTTGTTTGTTCTTGTGGTTTTGTATTTGTTGTACATTCGCATATGTATAAGAGAACTACGATCATTGATTGTTTATTTGTTTATCAGAACAAACGTCAATTCACGATAAAAGAGATAAAAATCATTTTTTTTTTTACCAAAATAAATTGTTTTAAATCACACACATCGCATGATTTCGGAAACCACAACATTTTATTTAATTTAATTTAAGTATTTATATTTTTTGCAAAAGAAAAAAATTAATTAATTAATTTTTAATAGAATATAAATTTTTAAATGGATTAGTTGAGTAAATTGTTTGTAATACCCTACACAGGGTGATTTGAAAAGTAGACCAATATAGACTCAAATGTACTTAAATCAATGGTATTACAATTTTTTATTTTAAAATACCGAAATTCCTAAAACGAGGAAAATAAGTTCCAAAAACTGAGTTTTTTCAGAAAAGTGCCTACTGTGAAGTTATTTACCGTGTAATATTAATTAAAGTGTATTGCCTTTTTAGAATATTTTACTCAAACCGAAATTTTTTTTAAAAATTGGCCAAGTTTGGATAGGTCTGGTGGTGATATGCCCGCTTAAGTGAGCGAAATTTTTCTTTACACGCTTTTGCATTAAGTTATCTTTCAGGATACAAATTTTATATAGTTCCTCAGAAAATTTGTTTCTACAAAAGAAAAAATATATGGGCTTTTTTGGGAAAAAACTTAAAAATACAGCCCTTTTTACAAGTTCCAAATTTGGATGCGTATAACTTTTTATAGGGAAGAGATATCTGCTAGCAAATTGGTTTTATTTTATTTAAAATTTTATCGACAATATAGCTGATATTTTAAAAATAAATTTCGACCCTCCGTAGGCCCGCCATATTTAAAAAACCATAAAAAGATCGAGCAAAATTAAAAAAAATAAATCAATAAACCTGAATATCTCTTCAACTAATAGATCTTCTCAAGGACCATTTACATTCAAAATTTCATCTCATTCGGGTCATAAATTTGAGACCCGAGGTGACCAATTTTGAGGGGCTACGCACTGGCCCACATTGGCCCAAGGAAGCTGAACAAACGTAAATCAACATAGTGCACTAATTTTGCAGTTTGCACTAATATTTAGTGATAGTGCAAAATTAGTGCAATCATTTTGTTCATATTTAGTGATGAGTTGAAAATTAGCAGCCCCACTAAACATTAGTGATAGTGAGTTAAAAAATTTTGCATTCAAAATTAAATTAGTTGATTTAAAAAAATGCAATCATCAGTTTATTGCAACTTTTTTGTATGCACTAATTTGAGTGCAAATTCAAATTGTGCACTAAATTTTTAAGTTCAAAATGGTTTAAGTTTATTTCTGTACACTAATTTAAAACTTAAGACTAATATTTCATTAAAATAACAAAAAATATTTAAAATTTTTATTTTTCGAATTTGAAAATTTAGTGATAGCTTTTTTTTTTTGATTACAGGTTAAAATTTTGAACTAATTAATTGTAGTGCAGATTTTTGCAGTTAAGAAATAAGCATTATCACTAAAGCTGATAAAAAATAGTACAAACTAAATTTTTTGCAATTTTAGTGAGTGATAGTGCAATGCTGATTTCAATCAACATTTAGTGCACTACCCCCAACTATGAGCTCAAATAAGTTTTATGTAAGCCGAACTCGATCCACTAAAGTTTGTGACGATCGATCGATAATTAGTCATAGCTCTCATATAGTCCCACTTCTGAAAATCATTTTAACGAGATTTCTTACAAATTAAAAAGAAATGTTTAACATCATCTTCTAGGTGTAGGGTATCATATGGTCGGGCTTGACCGACTATACTTTCTTACTTGTTGTTATTATTTTGGTATAATTAAATTTTAAAGTGTTTCTGCTGGAGTTATCGAATTATATCGTTAGCAAAAGTTTAATGATTCCCTGCGAGCTTTAAATTTCTGATATTAGGGTGGTAGGAACACAGGTCTGGTGTATAAATTGTAAAACGGTATACTGGATTTCAATGGCCCTTTCAATAATCAGCTGTGCTGCCGACGGCACCTTATTAAATGCACCTTGGGTGATATGTTCTAATATATACCCTTATGGAGCCATTTAGACATTTTATTTAAAAAATTAAAATGGCTTCATATATACATATAAGTATGTGAGCCAAAAAAATAACACTGTGCACGAATTTTACACTTTTTTTCAGTCAAGAAGCTGATCTGTTTTTGAGTTACGCGAATATATGTTGTGCGACGTCCTCCATTTTCGAAATAACGGTATATCTCGAAAGCAGGAGCTAACCTAAAAAGACGGTTAGCACCACTGGATTCAGCGTAAAGCTTTTCAAGTAGCACAATGTAATTAAATCGGTGGAATGAATGATAAACATGTATTTGACAGAGATGTAAAATTCTAATACAATTTATCAAAAAACTATAGAGTTTAATGAATATACATATGAATTATTTAAATGCAGATTCTGGTATAAAGCAAATATATTTGTAATTATTTAAAAAGTACTTGTTTAGTGTCTGAAATTCATGTCCTATGAACTATTTGATTATATTTATTTCATATTATAGCGTATTTAAATATATTCCATTTAGAATGTCATGCTACTAAATAAGAGCAAAACTGGAAATTATGAATATTTTATTAATCAGCTCTGTTGGAATTTATTTATTTATTGATTTGTAGACAAAAACATTCATCTTTTAGCTTTTGTCTTTCTTGTGGTTGGTTGCTTTTGTACGAATATCTACAACTGGCTAAATTGATGATTTTCTAGAAAACTGGCGTATCTTTTTGTTGAGATCGTGAGAACATTTTTATTTCATTATATTTCATTGTCAATTTATCTAAAGTGTGTGGGGATAAATTTATTTATTTTTTTGTTTTGATTTTTTTTTTTTTTGGCGACATTTTCTCATATAAATTTAATAATAATGAATGTATAAAATTAATTTCTTATTTATAAACGAATTTATGAATTTATTTTCATTAATTTTGTTTAAATTCAAATTGAAATTAAAATTAATTCATTAAGCGACAAATGATGGTGATTTTTATGTTTCTTTATTTTATTTTTTTGCTTTCAAACAAAAGTGAAACAAACTCGTTTGCATGCTTTGACAACAAACATTTAAAATATACAGAAAACATCTTATAATTTAAAGATTTAAGATGAGGAAGGAAACCACACCACACAATGGTACAAGTGTCAAATGTAGCTGCTTTTGTTAGTGTCCGTCTTACTGTGATAAAAGGTAGATAATCTGTTGTTAACTGGCATTGTTAAACTGTTTAGACCATTAAGAAATTTTAAAGATTTCTTTTGGCCAAGAAGTTCTCATAACTTGTAAGCTGCATATACATACATATGTATATGAATGAAAAGAATTAAAAAAATTAGTATGACAAATAATTCCATTGGTTTTTCGTTTTCATTGGGAATTTCTCCTCATAGATACACCTAAAGAAAATGAGTTTTAACATAGGGAAAATCGAGCAAACACACGTAAGAGCCATGACATCCACAACCTCTCGCACTTTCAATCTCTGATCGCCCAACACCATATCCTCAACTGGGCATCCAGAACATTCGGCATCTTCTGTGTTTGTACGCCCACAACAAAATTCAGTAAACCATTTTTTTAACAATGAAATTGAAGGTTTAAAGTAAAGTGTCCAAAAACCTAGTCCAGGTGTGCTTTTAAAAAACCGGACTAGGTTTATGTTTTTAAAAAAACTGGTTTCGGTTTTTGTCTTCTAAAAAAATTTGGTAACTGGTTTATATTAAATTTTTATGCAATTTTCTTATTGTTTTGCCGTCCTATTTCAATTTAACTTTTTTGAATTCTTAAGGCTCTATTTTTATGCAATATTTTATTTATTTTATATTTTTTCGGTTTTGGATACTCTAGTTGAGAGCTCCTCTGGTATTTATCAAGCTTAGCGTTGGTTTGAGTGATGGGATTTTCCGCAAAAAATAATATTTAAAGAGCAGAGTCTGTTTTTTCCAATTTCCCCTCAAGTCACGAGGTAGTCTGCATTATATATAGTACTACGATTGTATAATTACTTTGGAACAGAAAACTGAAACGGCATGTTGGGTAGATCATTTTTGTAGAATAAACTTATAGTCCAGCTGGTCTGAATTAATTTTTACAGTGGGTCAAAGTTTTCATTTTTTGATCGAAGGGAGCAGTATACTAACTGAAAAAAATGTTGTAAGTTAATATCTGAGAGAATTCTTATGGTCAGAGTTATTTTATGGGGATAATTTTTGTGGAAGATCTTAACCATCTAGCTCCTCTCCTTAGGGGTCAATCTGACCATTTTTTCGAGAAAATTTTTGCCGCAAAATTTTAGTGGTGGTCACCAAAGATACCAAAGCTGTAGATAAAGCTCTTTACCCTTAATTAGTAAAATTACACGCCACCTTGGGTCACACATTTTTTAAAAAAAATCGCCAAAAATCCATTTATAATCCGAATGAGCTGATATTTAAAATATAAATAGTCCTAGATCTACAAAAAATGTTCATACACATGTAGGCTATCACTTTTAGGTCAATAGTTATTTAGGTTTAATTATTTATTTATTTTTTTAATTTTGTTCGATCTTTTTTTTAGTTTTTTAGATATGTCGGGCCTACGGTTAGGTTTTAACAATTTAGCTTATCTAAATACAATTTTTTGTTTGCTTTTTTTTAAAGAATTTTAACTAGAATTGATAGATAACATTCCAAACTACAAAGAATTGTATTTGAAAATAAAAAAATTTACAGTTTTAGAAAGTAGCAGCACCATAAACTTCGTTGTAATTGCAGACTTTTGTAAGACATAAACAAGTCAAGGCGTGTAGCTCAACTTTAAATGTTTGTAACTTTTTTTTTAAATTGCAATTAATAAAAATAATAAATCGTAAAAGACGTGAGCAGAAAAAAAGTTTGAAGGTTTTAAAATATATCTCTTTTTTTGAACTTATTTTGAAATTTTGTATTTTTTAATTGGACATAAAAATATAAAGGAAAGCAAGGAAAAGTAAATACATCATTTACATTAGATAACCTTATCTGTGTTCTTACAGAATCAATCAAAAAAGTCTGCCCCAACTTGCCTCTCGACAATTGCCGATCCAAAAACTGATCATGGGTTCAGGTATTTCGCGACAACAAATTTTTGACTACAGGTGAATTTGGATAGAATCGGTCCATTATTTCTCATAGCCCCCATACAAATGCCCTATATGAAAATAGTTAAAGTCTCATAAATATCTTAATTATAAACATATCCAAACCAAATTCAGCACACATAAGTTTTATATATACGCAAATGATCCCACCAAATTGTAAAGCTGTTTATAATCCCTCGGTGTAGGGTATCATAGGTCGGGCTTGCCCAACTATACTTTCTTACTTGATTTTTAATGAAAACAATTTATTTTATATGGGCAGTTGTCAAATTCCGCCCATTTTTTTTTACAGAAGTTGTGAAGTTAGTCATATATTACTTGTACCAAAATGCGTGACTGTACCTTTATTTATTACCGAGTTATGAATAAGCTAGAATGGCAAAACCTCACACTGTGAGGTGGTTCGAAATTGTTTTTTTAAAATATCACCTATATTTGCGATAAAATTTCTAATACAACTTACTAATAGTCATGTCGTCCGTATAAAAAGTTACACGCATCCAAAATTGGTACATGTAAAAATGGCAAAAATTTTCGTAGAATATTTGAATCCTTAAATGTCCTTTTTGAAAGGACTTTTTTTGATTTCCTTAAAAAAGGGTCATATTGACCCCTAAAGAGAGGAGCTAGAGGGTTAAGATCTTCCACAAAAATGATTCCCATAAAATTCCATAATATAACTCTGACCATAAGAATACTCTCATATAATAACTTACAGCATTTTTTAAGTTAGTATAATGCTCCCTTCGATCAAAAAAATAAAACTTTGACCCACTGTAAAAAAAAATTCAGACTGTCTGGACTATAAGTTTATTGTACAAAAATGCTCTAGTCAACATGCGCTTTCAGAATTATATTCTTTTCCAATCAAAAAGTCTCAATTTGTTGGACACTGTTATTTAAAGAGTTTCTATTGTTGTTTTAATCGCAGATTTTTTTAAAGTGTATTTTCAATTTCATTAGTTTTAGGAAATTACTACCGAATTACATTCATTCGGTCTGACATTCAGTCAAACAATAATCATGGATATTAAGGAAGACAATCCAATTTTGCTTGTACAAAACTATCATTATTGGAATATTTAAGCAAGACGTATGAAATTTGTTGTGAAATTATTTCTTTTTAGCTGTAAGACAATGATAAATAAATATTAGTTTTAGCTATGAAATTCATATTTAGTCAAAATCAAATAATAATTCGATGCATACAAATAGTTTTGCTTATTATTTTACTTGTTAACAATGGATATTAGTTATAGAATTAGAGAAGGATTCTGTGTTTGTTTAAAATAAACAAAATAAATACACATTTTCTAAAGTTGTTTAAAATGATAGATATTAATATTGTGTAAAGAAGATTTAAAAATTTCTACCGTGAATGATAAAATACATAAAGAAAACTATGTATGTCCGTCTGTCCATGTAAACCTTGTAATCTTTTAAACCAATTTATAATTTAACTGTTAATATCGGGATAAATTTAAGATTTACACTCAAAAGTCTTTAATAAATATCGATACCGAGATAAAATTCGATAAGTACAATTTATTAAAACATAAATCTTTCTTTCAATTTGATGTTTGATATCCATTAATTGAACATATTTCCCATATATGGCTGATTCGAAAAAAAAAATTAAATAATTCCACATTATTACGGGTTGTTGTCGGTTAACTGGTTTATATAATTAAGATAATTTATCTATATTGTTTAAAAAATAAAAACATATTCCAAACTTTTTGTATTTGCGTTGCCAGCATGTTATACTTTTTGAGCTGTGTAAAATATATTGTAAAAACTAACAAATAATTGAATAAAGCATGTTTGTAAAAAAAATGGTTCGGTTTCAAGACCGATTTTAGCTGATTACGACATAAACGGTAAATATAATTTGGATTATATCGGTAACACTAATTGCTGTTATTTCGGTAACGGCAACTTAGCGGTAACGGTAATTTAATCCTGAATTATGATTAGTGTTTATAAAAAACCGTCTTTTTAAAAACCGGAAAATTGGCCTTTTTAGAAAAACGGTTTTTCGTCTAACCGACATTAATACATGTTTATATGTAGAAAACATAACATATCCAATAAAGTATACATAGCTTTAAAAATTTTAGTTTTTAGTAGTCAGGAATGGTTAACATTTAATAAATATAAATGTGCAAAAGAGATAAGTCCATTATTTATTTGTAAAAATGTCAAAATTATTATCTCAGTCAAATGGTATTGAGTATAACTGTGTTACTAAATATTCAATTATTGGAATATTCAGTAAATTGCAATCAAGTAATGTAAATCATAATTTTTTTAATTCAATATTTGATCATTTTGATATTTAATATCACCTCGACTTTTTGATATGAAAAAGAAAATGTTCCAAGTCCCAAAAAAGGACCTATAAGATGCAAAAGCACTTCTTCTTAACAGAGATTATTTCTCATGAAATCATACCAAATGAGTAATGAAACTACATTAACAGATTTTAAATCATGGATTTCAGGAGGTTTTTTGTTTCTCCTGTAATATTTCTAAAAAAAATTAACATGACATGTTTGTATACTAAGCTAACGAAATGATTAATAAAAAAAATTTTAAGAATAAAACACACTAATGAAGACAAATTTATTGAAAGATCAAATGTACATCTAATTCAATTTAACGTTTGGTAAAATCATCACTAAGATTTTAATGAATCAGTAGTAATATATAGCCTAAGCTTCCAGAATTATGCGGAATCATAATTCCATCGGTTTCAATGTGCTGTTCAGAAGTGGTGATTTTGACACGGAAGACAAAGATCGCGCAGAACAACCAAAAAAGTTTCAAGACCAAGCTACTCAATCAGCAATTTCAAAACGTTTCCAAGCAGCAGGATTCATCAATTTGGGTATCATACGATTTGAAGCCGAGAGACCTTGAAAAACGATTTTGCATGTCCGAACTGATGCTTGAACGCTATAATAGTTATATATTTTTGCAACAAATCATTACTATCAATGAACAAGTAAGAGTGCTATATTCGGCTGTGCCGAATCTTATATACCCTTCACCAAATTATACTTCAAAATTTTAAATATTTTTAGGTAAACAAAATTTATTTATTTTTCCAGTTGTTTTTTGAATTTTTTTTGAAAAAAAAAATTTTAGATTGTTATTTAAATTTTTTTTTTTAAATTTTAAAAAATTTTTTTTTTAAATTTTAAAAATTTTTTTTTTTAAATTTTAAAAATTTTTTTTTTGTTTTTTAAATTTTTTTTTTTTTTTTTAAAAATTCGGGTTCAAATTTTTTTTCCCAATTTTGACCCATTGTAGGTCCAACTTACTATGGTCTTATATGCGTCGTTGAAAATGTCTTTGAAATATCTATCATTAGATATCCATATTGTCTATATTAATGTCTTAGTAATCCAGATATAGGTAAAAAAATAGGTCAAAAATCGAGGTTGTCTTGGTTTTTTCCTCATATCTCAGCCATTTGTGGACCGATTTTGCTGATTTTAAATAGCAAAATTCTCGAAAGCATGTCTGACAGAATTATTGAAGATTTGGATCCCGAAGATATCTGGGGTCTTCAGAAAACTGATTTCAACAGACAGACAGACAGACGGACAGACAGACAGACGGACATGGCTTAATCGACTCCGCTATCTATAAGGATCCAGAATATATATACTTTATAGGGTCGGAAATGAAAAATGTAGAAATTACAAACGGAATGACAAACTTATATATACCCTTCTCACGAAGGTGAAGGGTATAAAAATGGATCGTATATGAAGCAAGGCCGCAAGGTAATTCTCTGTATTTGGTGGGAGCAAAAGGGTCATATCTATTAACAGCTGCTGAAATCTGACAACACCATCACAGGCAACAAACAAAACTGATTCGTTTCAAGCGAGCTTTGGCCGAAAAACGCCCAGAATATGCGGTCAGATATGAAACCGTAATATTCCATCATGACAACGCTCGGCCATATGTTGCAATACCTATTAAAATGTATTTACAATGAACTGGTTGGGAAGTTTTTCCACACATGCTTTATAGTCCAGACCGTGCCCCGTCCAAATACTTTTGTTTCGATCGATGCAGAACGCTTTCTCTGGGATACACTTCACACTTCTCTAATCAAAATTTCAAAACGTATTGTAGTGTAAATCCAAAAAGTATTGAGTTACATAATGCATCATGAAATGTATTAAGATTTTGATACATTTTCAAACATTATTATTTTTCATAATAAAATATTTGTTTGTTGCATTAAATTGGATTTTTGTTTATAATTTTATATTTCTTTTATCTTACTAAATTATTTAAATAAAGAAATGAAATCCGGATAATAATACAAAGTATTGATATTTTAGCCCAAATAGTTTTTGAAAGTTTTATTATGTGTAATTGATTCTGGTAAACAAATTCATCGGTATCTACTAGGGTAATCGAATTATTCGATTTTTTCGAATAAAACGAATAATTCGAACAAGAGATTTTAACTTGTTCGAATAATTCGATCACACGTTTATAATTAATCGAATTATTCGAATAATTTAATTTTTTTTTCAAAAAGTAAAGAATGAAGTTTTGATGTCGGTTTTTTAATAGTTTATTATTAAAGAAAAACAAAATATAACGTTAAAGTTAACAATTTAGGTATTGATAATGTTAAAAAACATTCGAAAACAAAGTCCAGTATTAAATTTTCAACATAAATATTCTGATCAGATTAACACCCGAACAATCTACAAAACAATTGGTTGTCAAACCCTTTAGTTCCCGTTTTGGAGCTATGCTTTAAAAAATTTGAGCTAAACTTATTAAGAACTTTTTTATATCGTTCATTAATTCGGGTTTTAAATTGAGTAACTAATTCTTTAGTAAATTAATTATTCACTATTTCTAAATTATTTATAACAAACTGTATTATACATCAAGCTCTATCAACGTTGCCGAATCTTTGCTTAATAAAGTGGTATTGAGGAATTACACAATAAAGGGAATCTGTCCAAAGTTTGATACCATTGTCAGTGAACGTGGCTAATTTGAAGTCAGGCAGTGCATGATTGACGCATTTACAAATACGCAAAATGTTTATTACCATGTTAGACATAGATGTTCAACGATGTTCAAAATCATGTATAAGACGAACTCCATGCTTTTCTTGCAACAAAACGTTAGTTTGCAATATTTGTGTTTATCATTCGATTTATTAAATATTTTACAACACTTACGTACGCGGTTAATAACATCACTTATATACATATATTTTAAGATCATGGCCTTCATCTATTTCAATGTAATCATTATAAATATTATCCTCAATATCACTTTCGATGACCGTTTCAAAGTCACATTCTCCATCACATTCAACTCCCCTTTAATCTAAGTTAATATTTTGATTATTAATTGCGATTCTTCTAATATTTCGCCAGCTAAATAACAAATATTTTATTCCGTAACTTTTATTGTCATTGGTTCAAGTCCTAAGTTAAATATTTTTAAAGATTTGTTTTTAGAATTGTAACTTCTTGCAGTAATATTTATATATTTATAGAAGGAGCTATTGGAACACTCATCTACAGTGATCGAAAGTCCCTTTGTCTTTAGTTATTTGTCGAATTTCAGAAACAATACAATTTATGTGAGTCATTATTACTTATTTAAATTTGGAATTATGAAAAATTTTAAGTAATTTAATAAATTTAAATATATATGAACATTTATTCGTTTTATCCGATTACTCTTCATACAATTTTTCGAATTGTTCGTTATTCAAAAATGGCCATTTTTAAATTGATCGAATAATTGTTCGTAAGAAATTATTCGATTAATCGAATCGTATCTACTATTTAGAATTATTGTAATGGTTAGAATTTATATCGAAAGAGCTTTTATATCAGCCGCTTAGATGTTAAATCATTCCAAATGTGTAATATAAACATGAAATTTATTGATCTTAGTGGCAAATATTGAAACCCTGTTAACAGAGTGATAAAAACCGGGTAAAACGGAAAATCGGAAAATTCGAAGAAAAAAGAGTTTTTGTGTTAACCGGTTTATAACATAAACACTATCTATGAAGCATAAGTACATGAAAGCATTGGTGTTTAATTCAATCGGAAACTGGGTACAATGATAGACAACTTTGATGAAAATGAGCATCAAGAGTGGGGAATTTTAAATTACTTAGTAAATTATCATTTTGCAAAACATATTTTGCAAATGGAAAATTTAAAAACTTTTTCCATAGAATCTCTATCTTTAAGTTTTATTACCTGTAATCTTTAGCGTCTCATATAAGTAAGAGAACTTACTCCACATTGTCATTGAAATTAAAACTTGAGCTTTTTTGATTCAACCATTATACGTATGTAGATATACATAAATTTACGAGCATATATTTGCAAAAACAAAAAGACATCAACTCCTGCTTTAGACGCCAAACGACAAAAATAAACGCTATAACACATAAAACTAAAGTTGCAATCAACATTGGCCATACGAATGAATACACATTTTGTTTTACATTTCGCAAATTGTATTCATAAGATGCCATGGCTAAAGATTGTATGGTGTGGAGTACATGCACGAAGATGAGGAGGGAATGGGATGACAATGTTGGCGGTGGTAATAGATGCCTAGTTTTAGTGGATGTTACATGCGTTAGTTGACTATCATCATCGTTGGCATAAATCAAGCTTCTAATTAATGGTATAACTTTCATGGTGCCTCCAAACACAAGCTCCACCAGTTCCAGATAAAAAACACCCATTTCAGTCTCAAAAATTAGAAGTCACTTGTGTTTATCAATTATATTTATATTAGTGCAAATGGCAAATAATATACTTTATTCCATGGACGACGCTTTCCTTTCATTTCAGAGTTTTTGGAATTCTATCTTTCGGAGAGATTTGAACAGGTTAAAATGGAGTATGTATTTTAAAGGAATATTATTTTTATTAGATTTTGGCAGAATTATGAGAAAGCTACAATGCATATTTACAAATACATATATTTTATAACTAACAAGTAAAAGAGTCTATATTCAGCTGTGCCGAATTTTATATACCCTTCACCCAACAATTATTTTTATTAGTAAACAAAATATGGGTGATCCAATGTTATGGCAACACTTTTTCCCCGATTTTAGCGCATAGTAGGTCCGAATTACTATGGCGTTATATAAGTCGTTGGAAGGGCTTTTAAATGTCTATCAGTAGATATCCATACAATCTATATTTAGGACTTAGTAATCTAGATACATATAGATTAAAAATGGGTGAAAAATCTAGTTAGTTGTGGTTTATTGCTTCTATCTTAAATATTTGTGGTCCGATTATTCCGAATTTAAATAGCAACCGAACTGAGACTATTACGGTTATATATTGATGCACGAATCAAGTATTTAAATCATTTGGGGGCAAATGAAATACCCTTACCACTTATGGTGAAGGGTATAAAAATAGATTTTTAATAGTGTCTCGGACAGAATTTCCAGCTCCTGCTGATTTTTTTATATTTGCGACTGTATAAAATCCCAACGAAACCCCCTTACTTTCTGTTGTATATTGAGAATAATACTGAACTATGGTAATTTGTCATATTAAATACTATTAAGAAAGTGCTGATTAGTTCTGCATCATTTTACCAAATGCCAAATACAGTAAAGAAATCATTCCACTTGTTACAACCCAACAATCAAACTAATACTCCCAGGCACTTTCCAGCAGAGGATACAACAATGTTAATTGGTGGTATAAAAATGCAGCCAAAAAGAGATTAATAATTGTGATTAAAAATGGAAGGAGGACTGAATGAGGGAAAAATAAATATATTCATTTATTTTATGTTGGTTTTTATTTCGCTGTGAGTTTAATTTTATACTCGCACTCTTTTGGCATAAAAAAAGCCGATAATTAAAAATTTATTTGCATTTTGTTGTCATAATTAATTAAATCATGTCAATGCTATTATAAAGTGTATAATTGTTTATAATTATTTTAACAATTTTTTTTAGACTTTTTATATCGGGATTTTAATTTATAGTATTTGTTGTTTTTTACAGATACACCCTACATAACACAAAGTGCATAAAAGAGAATTAAATTTTTTAAGAAATTTTGAAAGTTTTGAAATTTTATGAATTATAAATTATATTACTTAATGCCTCTTCCACATTTTACTACACACTTTTGGGACAGTATCATATTAAAGTGTGTTTTTTACAGCTATAATAAGCAAGAGAGCAATATGTTATGTTTATATGAGATACGGTGGCTCTTTTTTTTAAGTATTCTACAAGCGGATCCGATTTTTTTTCTTACTGTCCCAAAAGTTTCAAAAAACTTACATATAATTCATGTCAAGTGAACACACTTTTGAAACCGATGTCTTCCGATCGCGATGCACCATGATTAGTCCTATTGGATAGTAATTTACACGATTTTTCAACAAGATCGGTCAAGAACTCTATCAGCCCAATTACGAAAATACATTTCCCGGGAGTTTTTTCACTTTTCTTTTTTTTAACATAGAATTTGAATAGGAAAAATGAGAAAAGGGCTGTATGAGTTTTTTCTCATCAAAATGGGCCCTTTTTTGTTATTTTTTTTTCTCAAAAAAAGCTTCGGTCTATTTAAGAGCTTTTTGGTCGCTTAGTGGGATGTGAGTGGGATATATATCAAAATAAATGTTTTAACTCAAAAATTGTATATCTTGAATTGCAAAACATTTATTTTGATAGATATCCTTCTCGCATTCCACTAAGAGACCAAACAGCTCTTAAAGGAGAATAGCTAAGCTTAAAAAGGGTCCATTTTGAAAACAAGTTTTTAATTTTCAGAAAAAGTCAAAAATTATGTCTTGAGTTCAAAACATTTATTTTGGTAAGTGACTAAAAAGCTCTTTAAGGAAAATATTAATCTTTATTTTTTTTAAAATAGGGCTCATTTGGAAAAAAGTCAAACAAGTTTTTGATTTTGGAAAAAAAAGTCAAACATTTTTTATTTTTTTTTAAATGTTTGTTTTTCGAAAGATTGAAGAATTGGCTATCTTAAATATTGCTAAATAAAAACAACTGTTTGGCCTAAATGTCAAATTTTGCCCCCATCTAACTCAGAGAGTTATCGACTGATCTTGTTGAATAATTGTGTCTAAAGTTTGTTCACTTGAAATGCTGTCACAAAAGTGTATCGTAAAATAGGAAAATAGGAAAAAAAAGTCAAACATTTTTTATTTTTTTTTAAATGTTTGTTTTTCGAAAGATTGAAGAATTGGCTATCTTAAATATTGCTAAATAAAAACAACTGTTTGGCCTAAATGTCAAATTTTGCCCCCATCTAACTCAGAGAGTTATCGACTGATCTTGTTGAATAATTGTGTCTAAAGTTTGTTCACTTGAAATGCTGTCACAAAAGTGTATCGTAAAATAGGAAAATAGGAAAAAAAAGTCAAACATTTTTTATTTTTTTTTAAATGTTTGTTTTTCGAAAGATTGAAGAATTGGCTATCTTAAATATTGCTAAATAAAAACAACTGTTTGGCCTAAATGTCAAATTTTGCCCCCATCTAACTCAGAGAGTTATCGACTGATCTTGTTGAATAATTGTGTCTAAAGTTTGTTCACTTGAAATGCTGTCACAAAAGTGTATCGTAAAATAGGATTGCCAGCTTCAGCAAGCATTTCTAATGCGGAAAAATATTTATTTGAGAATGTATGAAAATTTAGCATTCATGAACATTGAGGATCACTAAAATCTCTCAAAATTGAAATTCAGAATTTTAATTGAAAATGTGGGGTAGAAGGGGAACCATACGCCACTTTTTTTTGAGGCGATCTCAAATTAAAACCGCAATACATATTCTTAAATTTCCTCTTGTTTCGCATACTTAGATATGTTTGCTTTAGTTTTATTCATTTCAATCTTGCCTATCTCATCTTAATATACATATTTTTTTAACATTTCTGGACTGGCAAAAAACGGCGAAACCACCCCACCCATGGGATAAATACGCCAAAGAGATGGTGCAGATTTGTCATTTGTAAAATAAAAAAAAATCCAAAAATATAAACGTATTTTACTGTTTTATACCTTAATTCACAAAACAATGTACATACATATAATAAACTAGATATTTATTGGTTTTTCACATAATTTAACAAAAAAAAATTTAACAAATTGTGACTATATTTTATCTAAATTTTGCTCTACATGACAGGCATTCCATTTATGTGCCCCAGGGGGAGTTTTGAGGTTTAATATACATTTTTTTCGGACTTCAACTTAAATGATCGAAAAAACTATTGTCACTTATTGTTCACTATTATTGATATTCTATCACCAACCAATATCTTTTTTGTATCACAAAAACTAAAGAAGTTAGCACAAAAAATTCACACACTGAAATATTTTCACAGCTTTTTGAAAAACAATTAATCGCGTCTACCTCATATGTAAAATTAAACTTTTCAACTTTCAGGGATGGTAAATAATTGATAAACGAAAGCATAACATGATAATGTAACAAAATCGGTTACTCGGTTTTTAAGTTATTCGGTGTTGGCAGATGTGCCCCTATGGTGAATGACCCCTCTTCTACCCTATACAAAACTATTTACCAGGTAAATACCCCCAAAATAATATAGAACTGTCCTGCCCTAACTGAGAAAGTGGATATTCTACAAATGGGAGAGGTTGTCCTTCATTTAAAAAATATGGAGCAGATAACATTAGAATTGTTTTCAGCACTGGTTTATGATATCCCCCAACAAAACAATTTAACAAGGTTGTTCACTGATTCGAAACGGTTAAAAGGTAATGCTAATTTCGGTTATTACAATAGCGATTATTTGGACAAGTGCTTAAAGATTTATCTTTACAAAAAGCGGGACAATTTTCAAAATAGATTTTCAAGTCAGGCAAACTATAAAGCTGTGCTAAATGCTAAACATTCATTACCGACCTGTATCAAAATAAGTACCTACTCTACTAAATAAAATAATGTGTTGCATAACGACGACTAATTACAGAGTAACTACTTGCCATTACCAAAATTCACCAAATTTCTGCTGGGATATTAAGATTCAGCTTAATTTATAAGGATTTTCAAATTCGTTTTGCTACCACTTCCGATTCATTAATAACAAAAACATAAAAAAGAATTTAAATTATTTTACTATTTTTTTATTTCCACTTATAGCTTCATATTAATGTCAATACTTCCAATTAAATTTGTTTTCATCAATATTATCATCATTTCACTTTTTTCAGTTTTTGTGGACAGTTTTTTGCATTAATTTCTGCATTTTTTTTGTTGCAAATCTGCAATCTGCATTCATTTGCTTTTTTTTTTTGCTGTCTTTTTTTATGACAGCGTTTATGTAAAAACATAATTTAAATTATAATAAAACATTGTAATATTGCTGTCATTATTTTAACAGATTTTATTTTTTTTCTCTCTTCATTATTTGTTAATTTGAGTTGTCTATGGTTGTAATTCAATTAAAATTGATGAGTTTTTTAATTGATGTTGTAATGCCCTTTAATAAGTTCATACAGATTTTTTATGTTTTTTTTTATTTTTTGTATAAATTTGTTTTCAGTTGGTTTTTGTTTTACTCAATAATATTATGCATGTTTTAAATAAAATAATGCATTGCATAATCTAGGCATATAAACAATTTATGCAAAAATTGAAATGTAAAAAAAAGAAAATTATAAAAAAATCATGAATTATCATTTTGACATGATTACTTGAAGTGCGGTGTAGAGCGTAAAGCGTTGCAATGGCAGTGTCGCCAGTGCAGTTGGGCTGCAGCCGGTAATAAATTAATGTAAAACATTTGTGAAAACAACTGAAATGATTGTTTAAAATGAGTGCTATGTAATAGTTTTATGCAATAAGCTGTTAATAATTTTATTATGTTAAATTTTAATTTAAGCTGGCTTTAATGGGTGATGTTTTTTACACAAAAAACTCATAATCTACATAGAGTTAATTAAAATATTATTTGAGATTTTTGGAAACTTAATTTCTACTAGCAGTTTATGAAATCTTATAATGTTAGCTTCTCTATTGCAGCTGAAATTTGCATTTAAAAATTAAACTGTTTTTAAATATCTGTTATAAATGGCGTTAAACATGTCTGTATGCATTTAAATACTGATTAATTTACACAATTTTGCACCTGTTTATTGAACAAAATTTTGCATATTTTTTTTATTTAATCACTATTTTAGAGAAGATTATGCTCATGGCTGCCCATTAACAGAATTTGAACATGTTTTTAAGGCAAAACAACAAGCATAACTTTGTAGCTTGATGAAGATAAGAAAGAGTCTCTCGCATACAATCATCAAGCACCCACTAGAAACAGGACCCCTCAAATGTATAAAATTTTACAAGGATAAACGAAATCGATTAATAATTCATTTGCAGACAAAAACATGACATATCAAACATTTTTTAATGAAATTGCAATGCAAAGAAGGAAATAAGATAGAATAACATTTCGAAGCCCAGTGGCATATTTCTTAATAGTTTGAATTTATTGCTGCTACAAAAAGGTGTATAAGCATTTACATAAAGTTTATATCATTTTAGCATTAAAGTATTATGAATGAGAACGTAGAATGATGCATTTTTGTGTCTAAAAACGCATTTGTTTAATAACACTTATAAATAAGGGCTGTTAAATAAGCCAAACAAATGTTGATGCGTTGAGCATGCGCAAGGACTACAAATTAATTTTCGCCCTTTGTTGATGCCCTACATAAAATAAGTAAGAGCATTTGCGTTTGCAGCATGTTGAATAACTAAAATTATTTAAATAACCCACATTTTTTGTACCAAATTTGTATACCAAAAGTAATATGAATCTATTTTTCTATATTCTGTCATTCCTTGTGTAACACCTAAAAATATTTATCTGAGACCCGGAATGAATGTGCTCCATCGCATTCGCATGCGAGAGGTGGTTTGTTCGGTTCAGAAGTGGTGATTTTGACACGGAAGACAAAGCGCACCCAAGCAAGCCAGAAATCGTTTGCAATCAGCAGGATTCGAGAGACCTTTCGCATGTCAGAAATGATGTTTGAACGCTATAAAAGAAAATCATTTTTGCGATGAAAAATGGATCCATTACGATAACTCGAAGCGTAAGAGATAGTATGTGAAGCCCGGCGATTCGACACCAAAGCGAAATTCGCATACATTTTTGCACACGTTAAGAACCGGTCGATGAATTCATCAATCCCCTATACAAATACCTTCCCTGAATATAATACCTGATATTGTTATGTATTCAAATTTCAACACAATTTATTTCTATAAAGAAATCATAGCTCCCACATATGTTTCACTTCCGAAAATCTCCTGAACATGCTTAAATATTAGCACAAATATGTTTTACACACACAAAAATCATTTTATTAGATTTACCGAAGATCGCCCAATAACACTATGCACGAAATTGACATTTTTTTTCTGTCAAGAGGGGCACCCAGCGGCTTAAACTAACTCGGGTACGCTGAATTCAGTGGTGCTAACCATTTCTTTAGGTTAGCTCGTATTTTCGAGATATACCGTTATTTCGAAAATGCAGGAGGTTGCACAACATATATTCGCGTAACTCAAAAACAGGTTAGTTTATTGAATAAACTGAAAAAAACGAAATTACCTTCAAGTAAAGCTTAACATGTTTATAATCTTCGAAGTCGTTTTAGAAATATAAATTTTTTTTTTGGCAAAAAAAATAATTTTTTAAAAAAATTTCGAAATTTTTAGCTTTTAAAACGTTTAATGCCGTTTTAAAAGCTAAAAATTTCGAAATTTGAAAATGCATATACGATCTTAATTTTTATTTCACATTTAGAAAACGAAGTTCCAAATAAAAGAAGCTCTAAATAATTAAATTCTGTCCACAACTTTTCATTTTATTCACAAAAAATAATACAAATATCCCCTAATATTTTATCAAAATACATAACTCGTAGTAATTAGCTACATCGTGCAGTGCACAGAGGTATAGACAAAAAAGAGGGAAATAAATGTAAACCCTTCATCCAATTTGAATGAAATTTGACATGTGCAAAGAAGAAGTGTTGACGAGTTTAAGGTTTTAATTTTGACCGCATGAGTCTACCAGAGGTGCGGCCAGGGGTCCCCAAAGTAGGACTCGGGTGTGATAAATTTTTAAAACGATCGTCTTTCTTCGTTTGTGTTCCGATTTCAAAAAACTTACACACATATAATCTCCTCATCGAGCACTACAGAAAACCTTATCGTGGCTTATAGCTTAGGAGATATTCGCATTTTAAAATTAAATTATCAAAATTTTTACCCACCATGCTCCAGTTTTTTGATAACAGCGGGTCCAAATATTTCCGATTTGCTAATTTTTTATTTTATTGGACTAACTACAAACGTATATGTCAAACAAAAAAAGAATTGTTTTCAAATCGTGACTGACTCCAAAGTTATATGTATTTGAATTTAAAAATTAAGAGCGTATATGCATTTTCCAATTTTTAATGCCGTTTTAAAAAGCAAAAATTTCGAAATTTTTAAAAAAAAAATCATTTTCAGTTTGTTCAATAAAATACACCGTTTTTGAGTTACGCGAATATATTTTGTGCAACCTCCTTCATTTTTAGCGGTAATACGAGCTAACCTAAAAAAACGGTTGGCACCACTGAATTCAGCGTACCCGAATTAGCTTAACCCACCGGGTGACCCGCATGACAGTTTTTTCAACTAGCACAGTGTAATTAGTCATAGTTGTCATACTTTCAAAAATTGTTTCAATGTGCTGGCTATCGCCAACAGCTTCTTCCCGACTGATACCTGTGCTATTCTCTAAAGCGGATATTCCCAGTAGTTGTTCATCATCTCCTTCGCTTACCAATATTGCAACAACAAACTTTAAATTAATATTTCTCTGTAAGTACCGTTACAAGCGACAAGTCAAAACCAAAATTGATATTCCCAGATTTTTAATTTCTGCTATAATACATGATTAGTAATGAAAAATTAACTAGTAGATGAAATATGTCGCAAAATGGCGTAAAGTTCAAGAGATGCAAGAATAGTTGAGAAAATAAGTAAAAACTTCGAGGCACGCTGATGATGAATCTTATGTACAACTTAAAATCTTTAATGGGAGGATTTCCGGAAAAAGTGGATAAATTTATAAATACCGAGTAATATGCCAAAATTTTAATGTTTAATGAATTTGTAATATATTTGAATACATTTACGAATTTTTGAGAATTTTCCAATAGAGTCTTGGTATTTTTTTCAGCAAGGGCTGGAATGGAAAAGTTGGTACTTGTGTTTCATTTGGTGCAATTTAATTTAAATTATTATAATAAAATTAACTCCTAAAACCTTTTATTCTATTGATATCAGACTGTCATCAAAATAGTAAAATGACAAATTAATTCCGCATATTTCGTTATAATTTGTCTATACTTGTATAAATATGTACGATAATTTAAAGAAATTTAAAGAAAAGTCAATTTCGGTATAATCAGAGCCACATGAGTACAATTATTAATTATAGTAAATTTCATTTGTCATCCCAGGGCTGGAGTATATTAGATATTCTATAAGTATTAATCGTAGATACCGTAAATTCCGTCTCTTCTAACGCCCACTCGTCTATCTACATAAATGTAATTTTGCGCCACAGTTACGTTTTTGTACGATCCGATTCTTGCCAGATCGCTTCGGAGTATAAAATCGGAGGCCTTGTCATCCACTGTCGGTATTCTAATTTTAAAATCCTATAACATTTCGGGATAATTATATCTCAATGTTATATGAATACCTGCATATGAAATCTATGTGAAATCATTTGCCAAACTCCACATGAATAAATAACTTTTAGTTTTGGAAAGTAGGAATATAGTTCGCGTAAAAGTCGTCTTAACCACATGAAACATCTTTAATTATTTTCGGGAAATATTTATCCATATAAAATACCACTGTTTAACAACGACATTTGTGTGAATATTAATGTTAAACATACATATATTGTTTTTGAAAGAAATGCATACAATTGTATTAATATGTTTACACCGGTGTAAAATATTTCTTTGAGGAAATTTATCATTTATTCCCTAAGCCTTTGGTATTAATTGGATCTTAAGATATGAAATACGACGATCAACAACCCCTGGCAAAGTTAGCTTATTGAAAAAACTACAAGTTCGTGGTGTATTTCATCATACACATGTTTAGCCTGGATATTGTATGCAGTTTAAATAATTTTGTTGCCATTTACTTATTTGTACTTGTAAACAATACAGTCTAAACACTTTTTATTTCTTCTAAAAGTGTCTTTGTAGCGTTTTAATGTAATAAATGGTTGTCTTTGAGCATTGACAACTTGATAAACGCTCATCAGCACACATTGCTGCTGCCCGTGATGTTGGTGGCTTACACAAAATACGTTCTACAGGATACTCACTCTACGTTTTTGTATTTATAATTTCATATGTTGCCATTGCAGCAGTGCATTTCAATTGTTGTCCTGCATTCAATAAAAATGTTGCGCATGCGCACAACACCTGTTAATATTTCGTTCTTTTGTTGGAGGAGTGTTTGCCGGAGTGTATTCTTCTTTTTTTGTGTGTGGGGGCGATAAACTATATTCAAATGTATTTACATAGTTATATAATGGCATGTGTTTTTCGAAAAGGGTTAAATTTCTTTTCTAAGGGTTATTTTCGTTTGTTAGTTTTATTAAAATTCATCTAATTTCTATTATAATTTCTTAGTTAAACAGCAGGTTTCTTTTTATCTGACTTTTATGGTTTGTTTGGATCCATTTAACACCTTTTTTGTATGGTTTCTATTTTCTGAAACGAGGTGTGTCTAAGCATTAATTTCAAAATCAACCATGCTTATGACATTTCTGGAGTATTGAGTTTTGAGAGTAGAAAGGTAATTAATTTAGAAAAACTAACACAACATAAGAAATTCACATAATTTTCTAATAAAACCATTTTAAATAAAACGTTTGTTACACCCTATAAAATAAGAATTAATTATATTTAAATTATAAATTACATTTATCCTTTTGTAGAGATCATCTTGATTATATTGCTTAGGTGAATAACAACTGTGCGTGAGGATATTGAACAAATTAAAGAATCCACATTTTAATTGTCATACAAAATTTACAGTTCTAAAATTTAACTAAAATTTAAGTTCTACTCAAATCGGGAAACGTTGACCCCTGAATCGTGATGGTAAAATTTTGAAATATTTATTATTTTTGTGACGACTTTTATGAAACATGACAAAAATATATCTTAATGTCCAACATTTACAGTAACAGCCTAAAAATACAAATTGATCCCCAAACGCCCTTGCAGTCAAAATGACCACAAATTTGTAAAACCATAATTATTGTAAATATAGGACTTTAAGGTATATTTTGCGAAAGTTTCAAAGAAATCCAACCCAATAGAAAAATATTATCGCAATCTTTTCATTTAAAATTCTAATTATTGCTAAATTCAAATTTACGATTTAACCCTTTAATGCATATTGTTGCCAATTGTCTACATTCCAGTTCCACTTAATTTTAGATGAATATAAGCTGATACTAATTCAGATTCTAATTCAGAAAAATCAAATGGAGTACGAAAAGTTTCAGCTAACGAAATTCTAAATCAAACTAAAGCTAAATAAAATATAATAAATAAAAATCAACTAAATATTTGATACTTTAGTATCAATATTTCATTCCCCTAAATCCTTCCGTGTAGGACCTATAGCGCCTTTAACAGACAGACAGACAGATGGACAAAAATTGCTAGATCCTCTTAGAATTTTATAAAACCCAGAATCTATATACTTTTGTAGGTCTGCAATGAATATTTCGATGAATTGGGTGTATAACTTTAAAATGCGGGATTCACAACAGATGGCGTATTCTCTGTATTTGGTGGACCAAAAGGGTCCTATGAGCTATTGAAATCTGACCAGACCATCACAGGAACCTGTAACGAATGCTACAGATTCGTCAGAAGCCAGCATTGACCGAAAAACGCCCCGAAAAAACCCACTTGTTGCAATATTGCAATGTTAAAAACTATTTAGAATGAAGTGATTGGGAAGTTTTGCCTTACCCGCCTAATATTAAAGACCTTATTCCGTCCGACTACTATTTGTTTCGATCGATGCAGAACACTCTCTCTGGGATACGCTTCCCTTTGGAACAGAGTATTCGAAATAAGCTTTATCCGTTCTTGGCCTCAAGAGATGAGCAGTTCTTTTGAAAGATTGGAAATGGTCATAGCTAACAATGACAAGTACTTTGTATAAATTTATAGTATAAATGCTTCAAAATTAAAGCTAAAATGTGAAAAATTCCCGCAGTTTTAAGTTGTACACCATATATTACAAACAGAATGACAAAAGCATATTTTTGGTGGTGTGTTTGAAATGAAATGACATTATTGTGAAAGGAAGAAATATGCATTTAAATTCACAACTGTATTGTTTCATTTCAAAATCTTGATTGCATTAACAAGTTACATCAAGAGGCACTTTTTCCACGTTAAACCCAAATTGGAAACCTTATTAGAATAATTGAATGTCGAGTTGAGCCCATGATATATCGATGAATGTGCTGGAAAATGTTTTTCATTATAATTCGATTGGTGACAAAATCGGTTTGCTCGACATACATATTTCGGCGTGAATACAAATTCTTTTATATTTCTGTTATTGGATACAAAAAGGAAACGATGTTATTTATTAACAAAATGCTTATTTTTCTGCACTTATTGTAATAAAATCAAGCTGAAAGTAGTATTTTTAGTGATATATGAATTTCTTAAAAATCAACAAACATATAAAAGTGATATCGCGGTAATTTTTAACACACTATTAAAAATGTTCACACCTTGTTGACTTAATGGGGAAATTATCAAAATATCGCCACATTATTTCATATACAAAGTACACTGAAATACGGCATGATAAATGACTAAAACAAAGAAATACAAGTAAAAGCAATAAAAAACTAAAAAACCCACAATTAAAGAATAATTTTTTCCAAGTGGAAAAAACAATAAACTGACAAGGCGTTACCATAATTCGTCAACACCCAAAAAATACAAAATATTACAAAAACAAAAATAAATAAATATCTATATTATTATCTGTATCTTTATGTATGGCTGGTACGTACGAATGGTCGTACTATAAGTTATTTGAAACAAAAAAAGTTTTTTTTTATTGCCAGCCATTTACAATTCGAATAATTGTTTTTAACAGCCATAATAATGAAATGAAATTTGTTTCTTTCTTATGCTTAATTTAAATAAATTTTATGGGTTAAAAATTTCATAATGGCTGCCATTTATTGTTGAATTTAATCATTTTCAAAATAAAAAAACCTATAGATACTCTACGTACATTTTATTCATATATACTGAAACGTGTGAATGTAGTGTAAAGTTTGTATATCTATTGTATCTGTATGTCTTTTTTAAAACTTATGTTTAATGTATTTAATGTACACAGAGGAGGTAAAAACGAATAATAATAAAATAAATATTTTACAAAATGTACAATACAAAAAATAAAAGGTAACAGCTCTTCATATTGTGACACATTATAAATCAGTTCAATTTTTTTTTTCTGTGATTTTGTTAAAACGTGCAATTTTCGTTTTGCAGGGGGACTCAAAATTGTATTCCCTTCACACATGAAATCCGTGATATATAAAATTTTGACACAACACATTATTTTTTCTGTATCTTTATTTTTTAGGTTGAAATAAACCAAATTAAAATTCTCAACACATTAAAATTATAACGAAAAAAAGATTGTTTAAATAAATAAATACAAATAATAAAATACAAAATATAATAAAATAAATTGGATCACATTAAAATAAAACTGTATCGATAGTAAGGAGACCAGGTGGAATTGTGTGCTATTTAAATAGATTAATTTTGAAGACCTCTTTCATATGAAAGATTTCAAAAATTAAAAAATCGAATATAAATCAAACATGTTTCAATGTTAAATAATACTCCCGTTTGTCTGCATTAATCACAATGCGTCAACAGTGGCCAATAAATATTTGGTAATGTCACAAGCTCCAAAAAGTTTTTCAAAACAGGGATAGGTAAATAATAATTGGCGCGACATTGCAATCCAAAAGGATTTCCACCAGGGTAATACCAACTCTAAGGCAGGAACAAGCTGGATTCAGTCCCCATAAGTCCACCCTCGACCACATAAACAGCCTGCGTGTTATTGTGAAACAATCTGTAGAGTGGCGCTCACCATTGTATCTATGCTTCATGGACTTCAAGAAGGCCTTCGATAAACTAAACCACGATGTGATTTGGAGTTCATTGGCATGTAGCAGAATACCTCTCAAACTTATACGCCTTATGAAAAGCTTATACCATAATGCCTCTTGTAGGATAAAACATGACAAATTGCTGAGTGAAACTGTGAGAGTTGGGATAGTTGTCCGACAGGGATGTGGTCTGTCACCACTTCTATTTAATATAGTTCTGGACATGATCCTTGGAAGAGCCTTCGATAATGGCAGGGGGATATTGTGGGGATTGCGGGGTCACCTAAACGATCTTGATTATGCAAACGATATTTGTCTACTGGCTCACAGCTACTCAGATCTCGCGGCGAACATACGAAGCGGAAATCTGGCAGTAAAATCAGCTGGTTTGATAATAAATGTCATGATGACAAAAACTTTACCTTGCAATGTTTGTAAGCGAAATAGAATATATCAGCCAATTCTGCTATCTTGGGAGCATTATATCTACGTACGTGGATATCGACAATCACTTGCAGAAGGCACGGCAAACATTTGGCCGCCTAAGACCAATTTGGAGATCGTTGTCTTTATCTCTGCGTACGAAAATAGAATTCTACCCTTTTGTATGGCTGAGAAACTTGGAACGCTGCCACTCGTGCTATACGGAAAATACAAGTATTCGTGAACCGCTGTCTTCGCAAGATCCTACGTGTATTCTGGCCGAGAATCATGTCTAATCAATATCGATTGAAATAAGGAGACGAAAATGGCGCTAACGACATCACTAGAACTGCCATAGACTGGAATTCGCAAGGGAACAGAAGAAGAGGACGTCCAGCTCATATATGGAGAAGGCAGATTGAGACCGAAGTAAATAGCAGTGGCAAGAGTTGGGGAGAAGTGAAGGCGTTAGCACAAAATAGAGAGATGTTCAAACATTTTATTGAGGCCCTAGGCATAGAGAAAATATTCATCGAGCGGAAACTCTCCTGTCAAAGACCTAACTCAGTTGTCAAAAACCTAAGTGATGAGAATGTATTAGTAAAAAAAAACTATGTGAAAACAAAAACAACATTCGTATGTGTAACTTTTTTGAGTAATTGTTTTGTTTCAGTTTTTTTTAAATTTTCCGCTCTATGTATATTTTTTCTAGGGCCTTGGCTCCTTGTAGGGACGACGGGAACTTGTATATATAAATATAGTTTTCATGTCGATTATTTTAAGTCTTAAGATGACAACTTTTTTAACAATGTTTGCATCCAGAGACTCTACTCCCACGAAGATGATAATAAGGTCATGGAGAGTAGAGCACTAATGCGACTCAGGTTTGTCTGGCGACAGCTATTTGCGAGCTTTTGGCTCCAAAATAATAACATGTGATCATACTGGGCTATCCCGTTGATTTCCCGGACAACATTGACTATTTCACACCCAGAAAGGTGCATTAATCTTTACATAACGGGTGGATGGACTGATGAGATACAATTAGAGAGGCTAATCGGGACAGATTTTTGAGCTCCTCATCTGAGATAAAATCAATTTCGTTTGAAGAGGATTTAAATTGAGTTTTGTTGGATAACTTTAAAAAAAGGTGAAGAATTGATTTTCCAGAGCCCCACTCAAGGAAAACCAAAAATACCGCTTTCCTTTATTAACTATGTTGTAGCAGGAGTTGAGCTTAACAACTTAGCTGAACATCACTTTGCGATATTCGGGCATGTAGAATGTCAAAATGCATGAAAAAGTGACAATTTCCCCTATTTATTTATGAAAAACGGGATTTAGAAAATCCCGGGATTTAAAATTAAAAAATCCCGGGCTTTCTTAAATCCCGGAATTTTCGGGAACGGGATTCCCTGTTTAGCATCTCTAGATACAATGTAGATCAGAGATTGATAATGGAGGTCGCATTTTTCTTGCAGAAGGTTGTAAACGTGCAACTGAACACACATAATAATCTGAAAGTTTATCTATCAATATATATATTTCATGTTTTGTACATATCGCTAAAGTAACTTGAAAGTTCTACATTCGAAACATTTTAACCACCTGATTGTCCATATGTCTAAAAAGGCATACATACACTAAACCTTTCAATTTGGCGACAAATGTGATGGTTACACCAAATGAAAAACTTTCGAAAACCCAGAGTTTGTTAAAAATGGTCACCTTAATTATTACCATCATAAATAAAAAGAAACAATCCAAATAATAAAAATAAGTAGTTCATTGAAGGTAGAAAACCCCATAATTTGTGTCCGAAATAGAAATCTCATTATTAAAACTACACAGAGTAGTTAAAGTAATAAATTTTTCAAGAATTTTGTTTCTCTTAAAATCATGAAACTTTTAAATAAAATCCAAGACAAAAACACAAATACATAAATAAAAAAAAGGCAAAATAACTATGAATTTCATTATTTTACAATCTCATAATGTCATTCACTTTAAACGTTGTATATATTTTGTTTTCGCAAAAAATAATACAAGCAAAAAACTATATTAAAAGCGAACCATAAAGGCCTTATGGCAAAATAAATTGATTTTATTTTCCTCCTTTAATTTCATACATTTTGATTAATTTTTTCGTATCCTTGATTTTTTTCTTTTTGCGCGCTGGCTGGACTATGGTGTGAAAAGCAAAAAAAAATTGGAAAAATATAAAAAGGATGTGTAAAAGGAATAATATAAAAGTTGTATTTAAAAAAAGGGCATACATATGTATGCAGTAAAGCCGGCAGTCAGCATTGCAGTAAATGCAATCAAATACGTTTGACCAAAAAGGAAAATCATTGAACGGTATTAAAAGTAAGCAAGAATGTACGTTTGTATTCCATTCATTCATACACTCACTCATTCATTCATTGATTCATTCGGGCATTGGGCAAATGATTATGAAAAACATCATGGTGACTATGATGATGTGGTGTAAAAAACCAGGAGGTTTAAATACTTACATATAAAAAAGTAGAAGAATACACAGTAATAAATTTAAATGATAAATTATGTAAATTATTAAAAAGCTTTTTCATACAGAAAGGTTAATTAATATACATAAGTATCTAATGGTGATATTCAGATTTATATCTAACTTACTTGAATCAGTTGTTTTATTATAATACCACGGAACGTGTTTCGAAGTTCCACAACGAAGAAACAGACTTCTTAATAATGCCCAGAATAAGTATCTTGTCAATGACACATATAAAAACAATTTCTTGAATGGGATGTATTCCAATGGCTACTTTACTCATTAATATCATCATGATTAAGGTCATGAAACGACAGTAATTATATCGTGGAAGATTTATGAAATTCCTTCCAGTCTCTTTAGTATCCGTTAACTAGATCTGAATGTAGAATTCTTCAGCTTGCCCCGGTGCACATCGTGGTAAATCAAAAATCTAATTTTAAAAAAATGTCTGGCAAAATTCCTTCTGATCGTTTAATGCGCTCTTCAATACAATAGGTAACTGTAATTCATGTTTTTTTTTTAATTTTTGGCTCTGACTAAGCTTTAAAAACAACAACTGTCAACAGGTACATTCAGATTTCAAAAAGAAGTGTATTTTTTGTGTGACTTTGGTTTATGATTAAAAAGGATACAATGATTTTATTGTCATAATTTTTTTTATTATTATTAAGCTCTAAATATATAAAATGTTCATTTATACTAAAATTTTCATTTAATTATTTCTATTATAACTATTAAAAAATCTATTTTTTGTGAGAAGATCAGAAATTGGAAAAAATAAAATATGTAATTTTTTCAAGTAGAGTTAAAGCTGATTATTCCGCATAGTTCCGCTGTAAAACAATATTTGGGTTAATCTTCCAAGTGTTCATTTTAAGGTAAATCAAAAACATCTTGCGCACTTTTGCGACCGCCATTCAGTTTTTTCAGTATGACCTCCACTCTTTCACGAAAGAAAATTTTAGAAGAATGGATAAAAAGGAGGGTATTCATTCGACTAATTATCGTTCGATTAATCGAATAATATCTTACGAATAATTATTCGAACAATTTAAAAATGGTCATTTTCGAATAACGAATAATTCGAACAATTTTATGTAGAATAATCGAATAAAAGGAATAAATGTTCATTTATATTTAAATTTATTAAATTGCTTAAAATTTTTTGTAATTTCAAATTTAAATAAGTAATAATGACTCACAAAAATTGTATTGTTTCTGAAATTCGACAAATAACTAAAGATAAAGGGAGTCTTTTGATCACTGTAGATGAGTGTTCCGATAGTTCCTTCTATAAATATATAAATATAATACTGCAAGAAGTTACAATTCTAAAAACAAATCTTTCAAAATTTTTAACTTGGGACTTGAACCAATGAAAATAAAAAGTACGGAATAAAATGTTTGTTATTTAGCTGGCGAAATATTAGAAGAATCGCAATTAATAATCAAAATATTAACTTAGATTAAAGTGGAGTTGAATGTGATGGAGAATGTGATGTTGAAACGGTCGTCGAAAGTGATATTGAAGATGACATTTATAATGATTACATTGAAATAGATGAAGGCCATGATCTTAAAATATATGAACGTAAGTGTTGCAAAATATTTAATAAATCGAATGATAAACACAAATATGGCAAAATAACGTTTTGCTGCAAGAAAAGCATGGAGTTCGTCTTATACATGATTTTGACCATCGTTGAACATCTTTGTCTAACATGGTAATAAACTTTTTGCGTATTTGTAAATGCGTCAATCATGCACTCCCTGACTTCAAATTAGCCACGTTCACTGACAATGATATCTAACTTTTGACCGATTGTGTATTTCCCCAAGACAACTTTATTAAGCAAAGATTCGGCAACGTTGATAGAGCTTGATGTATAATACAATTTGTTATAAATAATTTATAAATAGTGAATAATTAATTTACTAAAGAATTAGTTACTCAATTTAAAACCCGAATTAATGAACGACATAAAAAAGTTTTGAATACGTTTATATTGTATTTGAATTCAGGATCATGTCCAACTAGCTAAATTTTTTTAAAGCTAAAGTCTTTAGAGGTGATGAGTGTGCCAGAGTTGTCCCTTATTGGTTTTATGGAGACTGAAGTGCTGTTATTCGTTAACTTCTTAGTGAGCCGATATAAGTCACTAGTTCGGTTTGTTTCAGCTGCAGCTTGAACTTCTTGTGCTATGGAATTCGTCCATGCACGTTTGTCTCAACGAGCACTGCGTTTTACCTCACGATTAGTAAATTTTTGATATTAGAAAAAACTTTAAAACTTAAAAATCAAATTGTTCCGAATATTTGCAATCCTATTAAAATTTTTATACAAATTTTAGGTTTATAAACTCAATAAATATGTAATAAAATCTTTATTTATTAACAAAACTCAAAATTTTCAACGTTTCTTGTCAGAAGGTCAAAGGGAATCCCACAATTCCTACAAATTGGATCGAAAATTCCAAAAATAGTATATTTTACAATTTTTCTCATTTCTTTCGGGGCTGGGAAAATACTTTGGGGATAAATAAGGAACACAAGGTTTCCAAAGCTGCTTTCCGTTTTATGATCCCAGCTTTGGGACTTGAGAACATGAGGCCCAAAGTTGAAATTTTGAAATGAATGTTTTTTATACCAAAATGTTCTCCGTAAAGAAAAACATAAATATTTTATATATTCCTAAATAAAGTTTTTTTTTAATAAAAAAAAGGATTTAAGTCACGCCCACAAAATAGCAAAAATTTAAATTTTTTTTAATTTTTTTATTGAAAATCGTTTATTTTCGTATAATAGATATTGCTCTAAAATCTTTTGTATATTATTGATAATTTAGTTGTCTAACAAAAAATTCGAGACCAGTCGGTCCAAAAGCACGTCCTAAATTTTTGAAATAGCGGACCAAGGTTTGGCAAATTTAAAATTTAAATTTAGAAATGCTTATAACTCGGAAATTAGAAGAGATAAATAGCACACGCAAGCAAAATTATAAAAATCTTTGAAATCAGATGTTAAATAAACCCTATTTGGAGCCCCCAAAGCGCCATCGCTGGAGCATTTGTCACTCATTAAATTTTATCCCGATCGGACCAGCCGTTTAGAAATGCCAGATTTATTTCCAAAAAAAAAATTGATTCTGCCATCAGTCTTCAAAATAATGACCTATTGACAAAAATTTCGTAGAGTGTAAAAAAATACATGGTATATAAAAATATTGCCCTTAGGATGCGTAATCCGGATTTTATATACCATTTTTCTTCTTATTTCTTTTTCGGAAAATAAAAACAAAAACACTACCACTTCCACCGACATATAAATGAAAATTATCGTTTTTCAAAAGCATTTCAGCGTAAAAATCCAATATTGAATTTTATTCATACAGACTTTCATACAAACACATACACCCATTCATACAAATACATTCAACAAAAAGGAAGATTTTTTGTATATTTGTGTGAGTGTTTTTGTGTGCGTGTGTTTGTGAATATGTATAGGAGCAAAAAAGTCAATTATACAGTGATGAAATGGAATTACAAAGTATCGAGTACACAAGTAAAGTAATTCATATTGTATTAAACAACAAAATGATGATAAAAAGAATTTCATTCATTTCATTAAAATTGTAAATAAAATGGCATGTAATCATCGTTGTTGTTATTTAAACACATATACTCGTACATACATATTTTTATTTATACACACTTAATCGAATATACAAAATGTTAATATAAAATTTACATAAAATCATAAATTTTTTTCAAGAATTTCTCGAAAAAGATGATGATTCTGTTGACAACAAAATCGCAGTTGTCGTCACTCATGATGCACGTGTGAGAAGAATAAAAAATATATGGAAAGTTTGCGAACAGAGAAATCTTTAACATTTTTTTCCTGCTGTATTGACAACTCATAAATTCAAGAGAATACAGGTAGAGAGATTGTAGGTGGTATATGGAGACTTTTAGAAGCTCTATATTCGATTAGTTAGACTACTGAATAATAGCTTTCCTTTATAGTTTTAGCGTTCTGATATTGTAATGAGATCGGCAGAACCTCAGCCCAAAAGTCACAAAAATATTATATATCATGAATTCCATAAGATATCGCAAACGAATTTACCTTGGATCATTCGATTTTGATCATATTCGGTAAACACATACTATTTAGAATAATTTAGACCAGCGATGCGCATTCATGTTGTTCAGACACAACCCGAATGTAAACAATAGAGCGTAAAAATACAAATATTCCATTCAGTTGCTTGATGTTGTTGCAGATATTTTATTTTTTACCCATACATGCACACAAATTAAATGCCTCTCATCGCTTGCTACTGATTTAGACATTTCCATTTTTATTTTTTTTCGAAAAGCTGCATTTAAAATACCACATAACTAAAAAAATGTCCTACAAAAATGCATTCTGTGTTCCTCGGTAGAATTCATGATATTTCTGTGACAAATAACAATATCAATGTATAACACTAAACTTAACAATGTAGCGTATTAAAAAAAGAATAATCACAATTGTAAGAATATAAAAATATCTGTCACCTATCAAAAATCACCATAAAAGGACATAACTTAACGAAAACATAACAACCAGCAGCAGCAGCAACATCAGCAGAAACAGCTACAATAAAACCAACAACAGCAACAGTAGCAATATCTAGATGCAATTGCGGCATTAGCAACAACTAGTACGAGGTGAGGTACTGGCAACAATAACTTGACTTAAGGATATTTTACTATGACATTGTCACAAATATGTATGAATGTATGACTTTAACTTGTGTTGATTTTGATTTCCTTCTAAATACAATAAACATCATTGTCATGCCACATATTCAATACATTAATGCTCATGACAATCGCCAAAGATGATAATAATGATGACGATGATGATGCTGCTGGCGATGTTACAGATGAGGAAAACGTTAACTGCCTCAGCTACTGGTTTTATATAGGAGGAAGATGACAAAGATGATGATGACGATGGGGACGATGACAATCAATGTTTGCATTGCATTATTATTATTGGAATAAATGAATAAAGTTTATTTTTATATGCAACCACCACAGCAGATTCATATACGAATATAATATGCAGTGACAATGGTTCCACCAAAACTTAGCAACACTTTCAACTGCTAAATCTCAACTAAACAAATATTTATTAGGGGTAATCACAGTAAATACACTAATCTACAGTCATAAACGGCTCCTGGTGCAAAACATATTTTCAATATAATTTAGGTAAGCTGAATACAAATATGTCAAATCGTATGTCCAGTTTACGAAATACTTCCTCCTCCTTCAGCCTTTCTGTAAAAAAATATTTTTTTTTGCAATTTTATCTCAGGAACGCACAGTGGTATGAGAAAAAAAAGAGGGAAATAAATCTGTAACTCCTAAACCCTTAGTCCGATTTGAATGAAATTTGACATGCGCAAAGAAGAAGTGTTATTGAGTTTAAGTTTTGAATTTTGACGTGGGCCCACCATGGGTGCGGCCGGGACACCTCGCGTATGTTCAATTTTTAAAACGATCATATTTCTTCGGCTGTGTTCCGATTTCAAAACCATCAAATCGGACCACAGTGGGGTCAACTGCCCTTTTTTAATGATTTATTAATATCTCATCAACAATAATAGCGACGCTCGCAAAATTTTACGTGGGTAGCTCTTAGACCAATCCGCATATTGTAACAAAATTTTAGGGATATAGGAGGGGGAAGTCAATTACCCACCATATAAAATAATTATTAACTGTGCTATATCTATAGAACTATAAGAGTTATGCACACAAAATTTTCTGCGGGTAACTCTAATAACTCTAGAACTACATCAGTGAGACACACTATTTATGCATGTTATAGATAAAAAAAAATACCATATTGTTTTAAGATGATATCGTTATATTAACTAGTAATGGGGGGTTGAATAATAAAGATCTTTCCCAACACCTGCCACTCAAAGACTTCGGTTCCTGCAAAGTTTAAATGAAATATATATAAAACAATATTTAAAATGAGACAATATAAAAACTACAGATGTGGACGTGAGTGATAACTGGCTCCCGATATAAAACTTTAAAATTCTCGCAATTGCGCTCACTAACATGATCTTTTTATTAAGCTAAATTGCCTGCTATCGGATGACTTCATATTAACCACAAGAAAAAACTTCGAATTAATCACAAAAAAAACTTTTAAACAAGGATATACAAGCGTGAGTGCATGAGATTAAATTGTTAAAATCCCGCGTGCTATTCATTCACGATTATAAACTTAACGGATGGAAAACTTAACTAAACTGAAATAAAGAAAAGTAATTGGTAAAAGTTTATTATTGTTTATCTCATTATAATACAAGAATATAGCCACGTCCAGGACTGACTCACACGTGACTCTCGTATTATTAATCACAACACTTGCACATCTCTTATAAAACGAAAAACAATGACAATAACGACAGCGATAAAACGTTTAGCTGAATCGCAAAGTGTTTTTTGTTGGTAGACTTAACGGGTGAAGCTGTTACTAATTTACATATAACTTTTGAGGCGCAGCGATGCGCAACCTAATTTTTTCTGAAACAACGCTTAACTGTCCAGGCTTTTAATATATATTAAATTCTCTGCCCAGCTGTGCCCAGCTGAGCCGAGCTAATAACTTTATGTCCATTTGAACTGATAAAATATTTTTTTTTTTGCCCTTCCAATATAAAAACTAATAACAAAGCCACTTCCACAAATAATTCAAATTTAAATTTAACCAAAACATATCAATAAATACCTGAACTTGATGGTTGCATAATTAGATTTGTTAATTTTTTGAAATTACCTATTACAAATAGTATTTATTTGCGAAATTTTTTTGGTTTTTCTTACAATATTTAATTTCAACACGTGACTATAAAAATACCGTTTCATATTTCACATTAATTTTTTGCCTGCTGATGTAGAATTTTGTGCTCTTTAAGCTGGTACTTTCAGTTTTCATGATACTTAAAATTTGTTTTTTCAATTAATACGCAAAATTAGTATGTTTGGCCCCTCTGTGCGGACTAAGGGTTTAGAAGTTATGCATGGAACACATTGAAGACAGCAGGCTACCAACTACAATCTGTCAAAATTAGAATACACACGTTTATATGAAGACGATTCTTTTGACGACAACACAGCTACACGACCACACGATTGCTTTTGCCGCTGTAGCCGAATTAAACTAATTTCTAATTCTGTCAACTACAAAGCAGAAATAGTGTTGCTAATATAATAAAAAAATGTAAATCAAATTAGTGCTTAAAAAAATATATTTTTTTACTTAATTAAGAGAAGTTTCTGATAACCATATTGAAATAAATTAATAACAGGTACATAATTAATTATAACCATATATATATGTTTACTCAAAATAATTGTTTAAATCTTAATTACTTTGGAATTTTGTACGGTTATTTTTTACTAAAGTGGCACCACTGAATTATAAATCAGCTGTTTACTTTGTAGCTGTCGTCTTTAAAATAATTCAGTAGCTGCCACACGACTACAACTCCAGCCAGCAGAATTTGTGTTCGTGTAGTCGTGTAGCCTGCTGTCTTCAATGTGTTCAATGCGTTACAGACTTATTTCCCTCTTTTTTTCTCATACCACTGTGGAACGTGGATTTTAAAATGCTAAAATCTGTTTATGGTTTTTAAATCTGCGGAAGTTAATATCTTAGTTGAGTATCATTTGTTATTTTAATATAAGGATGTTTGCAGGATTTTTTAAGAAGTTCTTGTGAAGCCAAGTAGGTTTTTTGGCAGAAAAACTGTAGCGTTATTTAGTCTTGGCATTCAGTTTTATTGTTAACAGAAAAAAATTGGACTTCGGTGGAATTGGTATTAACTTATACGACTTTGGACTTATCCAGTATTGAAATCCAAATTTTTTAGTTGCAGTGTTGTATCTTAAGCTGAAGTCGTTTAATTAATGAAGCTATTCCAATTCATAATGGAAATTGTATTCTTATGTGTTGTGTTCTCTGGGTATTATCTATAATAACTGTGTATCAGTAGGTAAATATCGTCTGCATAGTCGTTTCATCACATTTTCGATATCAAATTTGAATAGGAGAGGCGATAGTGAGCATCCTTGTCTAAGTCCGATGATTATATTAAATGGTTTACTCGTGTATAATACGTCAGTTTGCATTTCCATATATGGATCCCCCTGCATTTAAGTGAGTTCCATAACGTTGTTTGATTGATGGTATGTTGTTTGAAGTTGGATATAGAGTATCTCACCTCTATATCTACATTATTATTCGTATACTATTGAATTGATTGCTTGATAGAAATATGAGTTTGGACTTTCTCAGATGGCCGCTTATTCGATAAAATCGACATGTGCTTATTAACCATATAGATAATTGTTATACCCCTCCAGTCTTTACAATCATTCAAATCGCCCTCGTTTTGTAATTTTAATGATTATTTCCTAATCTAGTTCGGCATTTATCATATCGACTAGTTTGACACTTGTTTTCGTGTCGGCTAGAAGGTTTTGGGAGGTATTGTCTTACCCGGTTGCCTTACGACCATTTATAGCAAATGCTACCTCATTGATATTCGGACTATCATATTTCTCTGTTCATGGAGATTTTGACATGAACAGGTGTTCGATGGATGTACACTACGTTTAACGGCCTTGTCCGCACTTTATACGCTTCTGCTGATCTTTGATCTTGCTTTGCTTTAATAAAGTTTTGATTTGGCATATATTCACCGCTTCTTATGATTAGATCCCAGGTTTCATCTGATATCTAATACTTCTTCTCGAATCTTGTTGTGACATTCTTCACTAACAATTTGATGTAAAACTATTTCTTTTCGGCAGTGTCTGTATCATGAAATATTAATTCGATCTAAGGTTTCCAGTCTATAAATGAGTTGAATGCATTCCAGTATGGTTATTCGTTGTGAGGAGTTGCCCTGCGCCAACTATTAGAGTTTTCTGGGCTTGCTGAATATTATGAAGTTTATGCACAGAAGGCAAGTATGTTCCGATTAAAAATGTAGCATGAGTATCCAGAATTATAAGATCGTACGCAAGAATTTAAGTTCTTAACTCTAGTAAGAAGGAGTTTGAATCTAGCTCCAAAACATAATCTGCATTTTACAAAAGATGATATTGGACCCTTTACTCTGCAGTCATGTACGCTACCATATGTCCGCTTACATATAGCAACCTTCTCTGTACTTCACAAATATATTGCAACTAGCTCGAACATCCCTACATTTCGCATATATTTTTCTGGGTTTTTACTGCGCCAGTATACATATATCTCCTCCGCACTTAAGCTTTTCTCTGACGTGCCAATTGGGGATACCAAAAAAAGGGTTTCGGTCCCACAAATGTACGTCAATTAGTCAGTCTCCAGAGTATCCCGGTATATAGAGCACAATGTTAGCTTGATGTGCCTAACTAAGTAGTTCTTTCAGAGATGATGAGAACAGTTTTGTTGGTAAAGTTTTCTCGTTATATAGGCCGCTAAATTCTTATATTCAATTCGTTGTTTCAAATTGATTTCAGTTTTCGAAATAAAAAGTTAAATTAATGGACATTTCATTCACCAAAAGGAAAAGACAAGAATCTCGCTAGGAACATGCTACTGGAATGCTAATGGTCTTGCCAACATAAAAATTAAGTACAGCAATTTCTACAACTATGTACTTGTATATGATACACACTTTACACAATAGAACGCTTTCAGAATAAATGGATACAGTTATGATAGAAAGCATTTGTGTGGTAGGGTATGCTGTGGAGCTAGGTGAAATAATGGAGCAATTTCAATTAGTTTCAAGGATTCGTCCTTGGGTCCTATTTTATCGAAATATATTCAAAATTGCAACCTATACTTTGGAAACAATATTTAAATGGATAATTTAAGGTGGGTGTTGGACTATCATTGTTGGGTATTACAAACATTAGCACTAAGGCAATACAAGGCCCTCTTTTATAAAGCAGTTATAGAACCCATATGGCTATATGACATCCATCTTCTATTATATCCACAAAGTAAATTTTTTATGGATATCACTCTCAATGCACATAGTTTTTAAATTAGTTACATAGTAACTCTTCTTGTAACATAGTTGTTCTTAGTGATTGCATCGATAACTCACCCCCTGAATGTGAATATAATAAATTTTTTAAATTACTAGGCCCCCGTTTCTTGGCTGCTGGCGATTATAATGCTAAGAACACATTCTGGGGATCACGACTGATTACACCTAAAGGTCGTGTTTTGTTTGATACAATTTCTAAAATGGGTTTGGGAATCACGAAAAATACCGGATGTTATTGATTTTAGCGTGACGAAAAATATCCCTGGAGAAATGATTCAAGTTGAATCCTTGCTAGAACTGTCTTCACTATTGTTACTTCATTGAGCAGCCGAATGGCAATTTAGAGATGACAGGCACAAATATAAAAATACCTGAGTACACATTGCTCGGAAAACATACCGCTAAGAACAGCATAATACATTGATCACTCTCTTATCAATTTCGATAAAAACTGGCTGCTACCCAAACCCCCCGATAAATCAGATATAATAGAATTTATTCTGCAGATGTCTAACAGCTCTTAATCTGAGGCAATTGCATAGATCCCCTCAACTCGAATCGAAACTTAAGGATAAAAAGACTTAAAAAGATCTTGGAATTTCTAAAAATTTAATCGTTGAATAAATATATAGAAAGCCTGGGAGCCACAAAAAGTCTTAAAAGACCTTTCATATGTAAGCTCCGCTTGCAAAATTCAAGTGGTGGTTGGACAAGAAATAATACTGAAAAAGGGAATCGGTTTGTTAATCATTTGAAACAAGTATTTACACCGAATACATGATGTGAAACAATTGAGTTGCCGCCTGTTGTACCCGATTTTGGAGCAGCCGCCCCCTACGTTTTGATATTCGAGACATCGAAAAGGCAATTGTTGATTTAATCTCCCAGATATTTTTTTTAATCCATTAATAACTTTTCAACCTGTAGCCACAACTAGACACAATTAGATATTTTTACATGCCATTGAACTAGTGCATTTAAAACAATTAGTACAAATTTCCCACAGGTTAACATTTTTAAAACTTTCTATAAACTCTGACCAGCCCTAATTATTTCAACAGTATTTGTTCTAGATTGTTAATATTATATTACCTTGATTTGTTTCTTCTGGTTGTTGTGTTACTTTATGATTGTATGTTGGTTCTTTCGATATGTACGAGTCTGTTTATAGTTTTTCTGTATTATTTTTTCGCGTTTCAAAGAATTGTCACAATTCAAAGTCAAAAATCAAAACAATTGATATCAAAAATTGTTTGCGTATGACAATCGGTAACAAGATCACATAAAAAGTAAAATAAAAATAAAATAACTTTAACAAACCTGTTGAGTTGTTCTCTGCAACCTGATTGTTGTTCAAATTCATATGTTTCCATAGATACTGAATAAAATTCAGAATTATTTTTATTCAAGTATGAATTTTTGTTTTATATGTTGTTGTTTGGTAGGGGAATTGTTTTACATATCGGAAATCATATTTATGCTAAAATGTGGACTTCCAATCTAAACAGTGCACCATAAAAACATAAATAAAAAGTTATAGTTATAAATAGAGATCTGGCTCGTTGACCTGAACTGCGAAACCTATAGAATTATATGGTAGCATTATAGTTTAACCTCATTTTTAATCATACTGAGTCAAATGTTGGGAAAAACTTTCCAAATATATCCTATTTGTCCAAGACGAATTACACAAACCCATCACTCCAATTGAATTTTTTAACATTTCAAAATTTCAGTTGCTTTTGAAGCAATTTGACAATTTGAAAACTTTTAACACTTTCAATTAAAGTTGATCAATTTCATTTCGAATTCATCTCAAAATATTTGCTACATTTTTCATTTTAATGCTCCGTTATATGTTTGTTCTTTCCACAGAAAGTCCATTAGACGACAGCAATTTTATTTTATTTAGTTTGGTTTTTTCTTAATGCTTGCAGTGTAATCTTTAAAATTTTTATCGACATCATTATTTCTCATAAGCCCATAATAAATAATTCTTTGGAATTTCGATAAAAAAAAGAGACAAACTTTCATAAATGCAATTTTTACCTTGAAATTCATAACAGGATGTGTTAAAAGAAAAAAAATTACTTAAAAAAACTTTAATATCAACATTTTTTGTTAAAGATCTTTATGAGGTTTTTAAATCATGCCCTACATACAGCATTTTAAGGTAATATATATTAGTATGAAGAGTTTGGCTGAAGCATTTCCTTACTTTATAAAGGCCCTTATATTTGGAGAAATAAATAAGAAACAGATTTATTTCCCCAAATATCTATAGGTTCATGTATTCGAAATCTTTTTCATATTATGTTAAAAATCGGTTTATATAACTACATATTTATACTTATTTACATTGATCTTATCTAGTGTAGAGTACCACGTTGACCTTATAGTTCCATAATAATTTCTCTTCATTTTTTTTTTGTAGAAAAAACTATATGAACAAATATAAAAAATATGCCATTAATGTATGACAAGTGTTGATATTTTGTATGGGTGACAATTCCCTAAAGATGGCATTGTATACTAAATCGCTTTTTGTTTTTGCCTTTTAAATTTTGCCAAAAGATTTGAGTATAAACCACGAAAAACTCCAATAACAAGAACTTAAATATTAAACAACATTCCAACAAATATGCGATCGTTAAGATGATCGTAAAGGTGCACTTAAAGAAATATGATTAAGTATGGAGTGCTTTTTTTTGTGACATGTGCTGAAATTGTGTTTTCAGCACATGTCCGTCTGTCTGTCTGTTGAAATAAATTTTCTGAAGACCCCAGATATCTTCGGGATCCAAATCTTCAATAATTCTATCAGACATGCTTTCGAGAAGTTTGCTATTTAAAATCAGCAAAATCGGTCCACAAATGGCTGAGATATGAGGAAAAAACAAGGACAACCTCGATTTTTGACCTATATCTGGATTACTAAGTCATTAATATAGAAAATATGGATATTAGAGTGTCCCTTAGATTTAAATTTTTTGAAATGTTGACACGGTACCCGCTGAAAACTTTCGTAATGACCTTCTTAGAACACGCTAAAACATGTTTTGGTGGTATTTTAGGTCATTACGAAAGTTTTCAGCGGGTACCGTTTCAGCATTTCAAAAAATTTAATTCTAAGGGACACTCTAATATACACGTTTATAATACACACACTTAAATTACACTTTATAATGTACAAGAATATAGATAAAGTTAACAATAACAGCGCCTATGATAAACTAACCACCGACTGCAACTGCAGCCACTGTTTATACACACCGCCATCTTTCTTCCAGCAGCTTCATGAATGAGCTTTTAGCAGCTTTAACATGTAGTGTTGCCATACTTACAATCAATGCTAATGACCGCCAGTCATTTGACTGAATTCAGATGTGATATAGCCAATCCTCTCTTGAGGGGTAAACAACTGATTTCATACAAACTTCATATTGTTGCAAATGAAAGGTCAGGGAGATTACCTACTTGCAAGGAGACCAGAAAAATTTGGATATGCATAGAAGATGACTTGCTACAAAATCACCTTTACTCCATCTAAGAAACCTCATAGAGGTTATTACTGCAAACAAAGTTTAAGAATCGCTTACAGCAACTTCTGTAAAAGCTGCAATTATGAGGAAGACAACTTAGAATGTTTGCTCAATAAATACTAACAGAGAAAACGTATAATTCAAATGGTGATTTGGAGCTACACCTTTATTAAAACAACAGGATGGCTTGAGAGTGACGGTGGTCAAGTAACCGAAGACGATGTATCCAACTGATCTATGCTTTAGGTGACTGCCAATTAAACATAAGCTACGAAAAGCCTTTAACTCTTATAGTCAAATTTCTAACCAAACAATCAACGTTACCTAGGAGACCGACAACTTATAAACCAAGGGATGCATAAACAATGTACCATATTGTGGTATTATTTTGAATATTGGTGTGACCACAATAATGAAAAAATTTGTATGTAAGTCTATCTAACGTTGGATTTGGGTCAGTCTTCTCTTACAAAAGCATATACAAATATACGTAGATGTCCCCAAATGGGATCAATCGCATCAAAATATATGACATTTTTATCCATTGCAAATAAAGAGTTTGTTTAGAATATATGTGCTCTGAAAGTGAACATCATATGGACAGCGAGCACGATATTTGTCAATCATTGTGACAAATCACGTAGATGCCTGACGGAGAGTTAACACATCGTCAGTTTGATAACGTACGGTATAAGCACGAATATTCCCAGGTCCACAGTTCATGAAGACATTTGAAATATTTCCTGACTTTGAAAGGCGTAAAAGTCATACCTTTGTTGTGATCATTATAGAGGAATACAATAACTATTTTAAGTTTAGAATAACAAATCCTACTTCATATGGCAATGCCGAATAAAATAGAGATTTTTAATAAGGATGGATTTTAAAACACTGGGTCTGGATCAGATATTATATTAATGATTAACACTTCGCCAAGTTTAGACGGTATTCCGTTAAATTGACTAACCGATGTTGGGAAAGAATAACAATAACAAAAACTCACAGCAACCACATATTTTTTCTCACTGTAACAAAATATATTAAAACCAAACAAAAAGATGTAGAAAATGCGCAACAAGAAGAACAAATGTTTTAAAAGGAAGAAATCATCATGATCATAAATATTATGCAGAGAGAAAAAAGAGATTCAGTCGCTTTTTTGATGATATTCGTTTATCGCACCTTTAAATACCGACAATATGACAACACAAGATTCATAAATACAAAACATGATTCTTTGACCGACCAAACATTTTTTTCACACAGTTATGGTTTTTTTGCCTTTGGGTTTTAGGACAATGTTTTTAGGCTTTCGCTCGCGATTGTTTTCTTTTTTATATTTTTTCTTAAACAATAAGTAATGAAACGAACGAAGAGTAAAAAACTAAACGATTTTTTTTTAACAAACTGTTGCATAAATGAAATGACAAAATGTGTTAAAAATACATAGTTTTATTGTTGTTGAAAAAAAGGGGCGAAGATGCTCAAGAACCAGCCAGCCATCCACTTTAGCTTAACTTTACAGACATACTGTCTGGCAATGTAGCAAACATGTCTAGAGGCCATCTACACTGTGAAAATACTGAAGGTTCTTTGTCACCCTACAGTACAACATAGAAGAAAATGCTAATAATTAAACCAAATTTTAAACATTGGAAAAATCACATTTCCGAGATCCTTTCCTGATAACACATAAAAAGTTGGAACCAGAATATACTTCTAGAATCTAGATATTTTAATATCTTGTTAAAGCCCCATAACACAGACATAACAAATATAGTGCATATTGGGATCATCATTTACCATCAATTATGTTCATACTTGTATTATTTACCCTCTTTATTGTAGTTAGTATTTGATGTCACCTTCATTTTTGTCCATTCCCTGCAAATAGAGGGAATACCATTATTTCATGTGTAAAACATCACCAGCTACCACAGCTCAACACAAATCGGCAGACAGACAGACAACAAGCTCATCATCATCTATCCTACATCAAACGTACTTGTTTGAACATACATACGGAGTAGCAGCAACACCATTCATCGTCTAGAACACATGGGAATCGATTTAAACATAAACTTTAGCATTTTTTATTAACAATTGTAAGCAGATTGTTTTTTCTGGTCCATCCATTTTAGTCCATCGTCTCCGTGAGATTTCAAACACCTTTCATATCGATTTAAAAGTCGAAGTAAGCAAAGAGGAATTTGTTTTGTATCTTTGGTGCTTTTGAGGATTTTATCTAATCAGTAGATGTTTTACGTTTATTGTGTTCAAATATTTTATGCAAACAGCATAAATAAATACAAGAATATTATGATCAAAATCTTAAAATTTCAATACAAGTTGATCATGTTGAATGGTAAGGGAAAAAACTGTATAACAAAATTGTATGTAAATTATGATTGTGATCAAACTGATGTAAGGAATGTACGAGTATGAATTTATTTTGTTTGTTTTTCATTTAAAGTTTCTTTTTTTCGGGAAATATAGTTTTTTTTAATAATATATAAATAATTTTGATGCATTTATGGGGACTGAGGTCTTTATATTTTATGGCCACTAGGAATTGTAAAACCACGTTTATGCTAGATCAACTAAAAAGTTCTTTGTAGAATAAATCTGTTTGTTGCTGCGAATCATTTATTACATTATCGACTAGATTGATCATGTTACACATTCCATAATCCAGATGTATCAGATCCACTCCTATTTTACGCGGTATTATTTCGACATCTGCAATATGCCATATTTATACTAATGATTAGCACACGCTGCATCTTTAACAACCGCAAGTCTTTAAACTCGATGAATAACTGAAGACCACTTACGAAGTTCAGAGTCAATCTCTTCTGCAATCGAGTATAATCAATAGACTTCGTTTTGACAAAACCTCACCACTGCTCAAAATGCATCAACAAAATAGTATTAAATCCAACCTGAGCCAATAAGTTACACAGCTTTGATACATCGCAGAACATAGATGAGAGGAGATATGGTTTAATAACTGGAGAATAATAGTAAATTAAATCAAAAGTAAACACATTACGTTTCCTCTCAGAAGGGGTGGATGTTCACTTATCACATTGAATAATAATATAATTAGAATCCAATTGACATCACATGAAGTTAAAACCTACTAGTATTCAATGATTAATCAGTGACAATAAACCCTTGACTATTAAGTCATCCTGTACAAAAGGGGTTTATAACCAATTTAATATATGGAACCCAATTGTTGGGAACGGCCAGAACGAAAATTCTTAGGACGTGCTCGATTATATATGTGAAATGAGATCATGCATAGAGACTTAAGTATACATAACGGTGGTTAAGGATGAGTTCAACAATTTCCGCGAAAAATACATTATAAAACTACAAAGCCACCCGGACCCGCTTGCAAGACTTCTCATAAGCCTCTCAAGATTTCGTAGAGCCGGTAAAACCCATTTGCCCATCAACGCTATCTCTAGAGATTATTAATTTATACGATTTTAGAACTTATTGTTAGGCCTGAGAAAGGCAGACTCAATAATTAAATAAAATATTAAACAAAATGCTTATGTCTTTCAAAAATTCTTGTCTTCGCATACGAAGAGAAAGACATTCACAGATAAGGAACAAATTGTCGCATTCGTGATCGAATTAATATGAATGCAATTTTCTTATTTGATTATAATTTCGTTAACGACATTATTTTTCGATACGATAACGATTCGATCACGAAAAAGGGAAAAAACAGTTTTTTCCTCAATATTTTCACAGTTTCAATCGTTACTATTCTCTTGCTTCCTATTCATGAGTGGTGTAAAGCGTTTCACATCGTATTCATGAAACATTTTCCTTACAACCTAACATTTTGAGCTATCTTCATCAGATTTTTGTTGCACTCTTCGGGATCCGCTGAAAAATTCCGGTGATTTATAAGATGAGAAATTATCAATCTACCAAGAATATTATTTTCATTGACTTCGAAATGTAACTCAATGTAGCCTGAAAAAACCGGGTATTGAGTGAAAACTCTGGTTATTCAACGGAATATTCTGTATTGTATTGGTGACAAGCTTGATAAGAAGTATTGTCGATTCTCAATACACAGAAAAAACTAAATTTCGTATTCAAACACAAAATTTATAAAATCAAACAAATATTTTACTGAAATAGGGCCTATCAGAAAATTCACTAAATCAAACACTACATTTCGTAATATTTTTATTGAAAAAAAATATTTTTTTTCTTATTAAAATATTGTTACTATTAATAAAATATAATATTTGAATATCCTCCAAATATCAAACAATTTTTTTAATAAAACAATAAAAGCAAATAATTGGTTTTGAGTACAAATTCAAACAATTTTATATTTAAATCAATAAAAATATTCATAAAAAATACAATTTAAAATTAATAAAACCTTTATAGAAAATACTGTTATAAACAACATTTTCTATAGAAAATACTGTTATAAACAACATTTTCTATAGATAATACTGTTATAAACCACATTTTCTATAGAAAATACTGTTATAAAAAATGTTTTCTATAGAAAATACTGTTGAAAATAATATTTTCTATAGAAAATACTGTTATAAACAACATTTTCTATAGATAATACTGTTATAAACCACATCTTCTATAGAAGATACTGTTATAAATAATGTTTTTTATAGAAAATACTGCTGAAAATAATATTTTCTATAGAAAATACACAATATTTTGAATAATACAATGTTTTTAAATAAAATAATTTTATAGAAATTTTTAATAGAAAATATCCAGGAATGAATGCGCACTTTCCATATAACGGGAATACAATAACAGTGAATATTCTTCACCTACGAGAAGATAGAGAAAAATTCATTATGAACTGTATTTATTAGCATATTTGTATTATAAATTGATAATCAAGCGTACTTACAATTTATTAAGTATTATCGCAAGAAGAATAGCCGGAATAGGCACCCAATCATCTGGAAATCTGAAATTACACCGGAACGCTTAACAATATTGCCAACTATTGTAATATCATACTTACCGAACGTTAAGCATGAACTCCAATATGAACTCGACAATGCAGACCACAAAATGGACAAACATTTAGACCCATTTACATAAAAATGTTATATTTTTTTAATATTTATTTTTCCAACTGTCTGTCAAATTACAGAAATTTGTTTTTGTTTCATAGTAAACAAAAAAAAAATATAAAGTCATTTAAAAATATATTCGATTCTATTAAAATGTTTCTTAAAACTTAAAACTTCTTAAAAAATATTTGTAAATATTTTATTTGGTTTGTTTGGAAATATTTCATTCATAATTTTTTCTGTGTAGAAATTCCGAAATGAATTTATTATCGCGATTTTATTGCTTTTCTTGTAGGCATTGAAATGTCCCCCCGATTCCGACACATTTTGCTGGAAACTTAGCATGTTTCCATTTTGCTCCATCATTTCTCCGTCATATGTTTTACTATCCAGCATCCGTGGCTAAATCCCGCCATTGTCAGCGATTAAAACTATAAATCGACCATAATATCCTGGATGATGATGTTTTCATTGATTTAAAAAATGTTACTCATTGTGGAGCAATTCATTGTCAGCCACGAAAAAACGAATATCGTGATGAATATCCATAGAGTCACCCTTGAGAAGAACATTGCTAAGAAGTCATGCAGATTTTCAATAGATTCGTTGAAATTCCGCCATGAACTTATTTTCCAGATTTTAAAAATATTATTATAGTTGTTGAGCATAACGCGATAAGGTTAGGTTCTAGTTAAAACCACTATTTGCTTCTTTCGTAGTATATTTGGGGCTGAACATTTCAAAACAATTACCAATGAACTTACTAAAGAAGTCCTTTATCATATAAATACCGGCCATTCAGTTGGACTGCATTCTATTTAGTTCATGTTTTAGCAATTCATTAAACTTAAACCAGTAAATTGTTTAGGATTCCATAAACAAGCTCTTGTCTCATGCTATAGCGCAACATCAGAGAGTAACTAATTATGTTTGAAAATGATTTCTTCTGATTTCACCCGTGTGAAACTTGAGTTGTTACAGAGGTTGTGAAAAACCGGCCTAATCAGAAATAATTGCGAAATAATGGTTCAAATTATATAGCATATTTCAGTTAGTTTTTGTTCAATTATATAAATTTTCTTTTTTTTGAGAAAACAGCATTTTGGATGCTTTCAAATGTCTACTAACCTTTATATTTATTAAAAGGTAATTCATTAAGCGCTTCCTATATTTAAATTTAAATAAAAGATGAAATCATCGATATTTTTGATCGTTTGAAAGACCTATACATGCAATTATGTATGGAAATGTCGTGTAAATGTTCGGCGCTTCACCGCTGAGTATTTTGCATCCGAATAGTCAAATTTTCCATGACTCTGGCGCAAAATTTGACATATAACATGGGCATAGGCCTGCGTCGTAACAAAACGCCACAAGAAAAAGTCTAACGCGGTCAAATCGCACTATCTCTGTGGCCAGTTCACATCACCTTTACGTGAGATCAACTCTTCAACTCACTCATGCAGAATGTCCAATGTTTCATGAGTTATTTGGCACGTGACTCTGTCCTATTCAAACCACATGTCGTTGGTGTATATTAGAGTTTTTTTTGAATTTCGGATAGCATACCCTCTAATTTTTTTATATATATAAAACTATAGTTAAAGATGAAATTTTGTCTTTCTATCATGATTGTAACCCGTGCCGACTTGTGATTTAGTTTTGTGGTGCATTTACAAGGGGAAAAAATGCAATTTTTTCAGTTTTTGTAAAAATTTTTCCATTAAATAATTATTTTTGCAATTTAATTTAAAAGCATCGGTATGTGTACGTAATTGTCGTTCTAATAAGACATAAAACACAAAAATTGGTTAAAAAATTTTAAAGTTATTAAAAAATCGCCAGGCCATTAACGTGTCTCAGGCCACTAGAACAAGAAACGTAGGAACAAAATAAACATATTTTGAGAAATATTAAAATAAGAGCTTATTTTTACTTAAAATATATCCATATTTACTTGAATATGAGTTTTTGTCTTCGTATGATACCGTTAACCAATTCGCAGGTATGACCAAAAAAATTATTTTTTTTAATGGCAGTTTCAAAACTCCAATTTCAATTTTTTCAAAAATTTGTTAAACAATTTTCAGAATTTGTTGATCATCACTTTATTGTCAACATAATAGGGAATAAAAATGTGAAAAAAATTATGTCAATATCTCCTATAGTTTTTCCGTACCTGCGATTTAAATTTTGCGATTTTCGAGAAAAATCAATTTTTTGGCCATATTTTGGCGAATGAGCCGAATTTCCTTATTGTTATGATTTTTAAGTAAAAAATACTCAGAATATTATAGTCCATGTAATTTTAAATATAGTGTGAACGTTTTACTAAAGTCGGAAAACGTCAACCATTAAATCGAGAAGGTCAAAGGTAAAATTTTTCAATATTTGGAATTTCTCATGGAAAAATAGCGAAATGTTATATATTTTTGGGCTGATTTTGATGAAACTTAAGAAAAATATTACATGAAATTTAGTATTTATAATAACAGCACAAAAATGAAAATTAACCCTTAATAGCACTTGGGGTTAAAATTACGCCAAACTTCTAAAACCATTAAAAAATAGTCAATTTCAATAGGGCAGATGAAAATTTGATTTTTATAGGAAACAAACTTTAAAATATTGTATTGTGTATTAGAAAATAGTATTACGAAGCAATTTTGAAAAATGTTCACAATTTTGTTAAAATTTTGACAACACATTTTTCAAATGGCAAAATACTGTAATTATTGCTGATTTTTGCTTTAATAGCGTAATTAATATTTTATTGAGGATTTTTGAATAATAAAATTGATTTTAACCCTTTAGTGTACTTTTGATTTATTAAATTTAAAAAATAATTTGAATGATTGAGTTTACTTAACTCTGAAAAACATTAAAGTTAGCACCATTCATATCGAATGTGTTTTTCGTGATTTTAAAAGTTGAGTGTCTTTTTAACCCCAAGTGCTATTAAGGGTTAATTTTAATTTTTGTGCTGTTATTATAAATACTATACTTCATGTTATACTTTTCTTTAGTTTCTCTATTTAGGGGTTCTCCGATTTTAGTAAAACTTTCAGACTATATTTAAAATTACATGGACTATAATATTCTGAATAGCTTTTACTTAAAAATCATAACAGTAAGGAAATTCGGCTCATTCGCCAAAATATGGTCAAAAAATTAGTTTTTCACGAAAATCGCAAAATTTAAATCACAGGTACGGAAAAACTATAGGAGGTATTGACATAATTTTTTCACATTTTTATTCCCTATTATGTTGACAATAAAGTGGTGATCAAAAAATTCTGTAATTTGTTTAACAAAATTTTTAAAAATTTTGAAATTGCCGTTAAAAAAAATATTTTTTTTGGTATACCTGCGAATAGGTTAACGGTATCCTACGAAGACAACAACTCATATTCAAGTAAATATGGATATATTTTAAGTAAAAATAAGCTCTTATTGTAATATTTCTCAAAATATGTTTATTTTGTTCCTACGTTTCTTGTTCTAGTGGCCTGAGACACGTTAATGGCCTGGCGATTTTTTAATAATTTTAACATTTTTTAACCAATTTTTGTGTTTTATATCACATTAGTATGACAATTACGTACACATATCGATTATTTTAAATTAAATTGCAAAAGGAATGGCAAAATTTTTACAAAAACTGAAAAAATTGCATTTTTTCCCCTTGTAAATGCACCTCAAAACTAAATCGCAAGTCGGCACGGGTTGCAATCATGAAAGAAAGACAAAATTTCATATTTAACTATGCGTTCCAAAATTCCAAAAAAAAATTTTTGGGACACTCTAATATATGTATATGTATATATGTTTCTGAAATTTTAATTTTTCAAAACCACTTGAATTCTTAATAAAATATAGTCTAAAAAATGTGAAATTCAACAAGTTTCAATACATTTAAAGTCATAAATCCCACTTGTATAAATAAAATAATCTAAATTTATGTAATAAATTGTTGATTATTTATTTATTTATGCTTGTACGCCAACAGTATTTAGTTAAATATTAAACAAGAAAAAGGAAATAAGTAATAAAAACAATAAAAACGATTTAATGCCACGACGCGTAATAAGCGATAAAAACATCTTTAATCAAGTGATTATCACAGCTGGATATTAAAGGTATACAGACAGACAATAACAACGTCCACACTTACGACTCTAAATACAATGCAACCAATACACAAAATAAAGTTGGAGCCCGATAAAGTGGCCCAAGATGACAGAGATCACAGCAATTGTTGTTTTATTTTCTTGTAATAATGGGAAACATCCATGATAAACATGAGTAAATGGTTGCGCATATTCATGTTGCAGCAGTATTTAGAACAAACAAATGATTATTATGGTCCAAACAATGGCGCTTTAATGTGTGAACTCAAACAGAGGTGGTGCCACTTTGACACCTTTTCTTACCATTTTCTGTTCTTCATTTCTTCGCCTTCTGCAGATGCATTCTTTTTGGTCACAGTATGAGATCCATAATTTCATAATTTATAAATGATTGTGGAATAAATAAAAAGAAGACATTTAAATTATGTTTTTTTTAAATCAGGCGCCTTAAATTAGCTAAAGTTTTTTTTGTTCTCTTTGCGGTCTGAAGATCGTTTAAATTTCAAATGTGGCTGTAGTTGTGATTGTGTTTGCTGTGGCTTATTGGCCAAAGTGATTAACACCGCATGATATTGAACGAGAGAACCATTAAGGTGAACTAATAAAAACAATTTATAAATCTTTCTTTCAGTTAAGGGCATAAATATTTTTTAGATCAGCTTATTTTTATTTTATGGAAAAAACAAAAAATAATATTTTTGTTATGCCACTTAATGGCTGTGAATTTTTAATTTAGAAATTAAAAAAGTTAATTAAGAAATAAATAAAATACATTGTACATGAAAATGAAATAAACACATTTAACACCTTAAAGAATGTATAGAAAAATTGCAAACTTATATGTAAAAACTTGTCTCACATTTTGGTCCATAACTCTGGTTCTACTTGACCGATTTTGTCCATTTTGTCTATATTTGGAGAAAATTTCATCTTCCTATATATTTTCCACAAGGCCTGATCGTGCCAACAACAGACAGACGGGCGGACAAAGCTAGATCGCCATAGAATTTTATAAGGCTCCAGTGTATATATAATTCTTGGTTCAACGAATGACAAACTCAATATACCCCCCATCTTTTTGTGGTGGCTAAAAAAAACGTCAAATGAACTAATTCAAAATCCGTTTTGTTCCATTTTGTAATTGTCTTCTAAACATTGCCACAGTGTAGCATAACAAATAATCGGTAGAACTTAGAACACCGAAATATTTATTAAACATTTTAAATTATAACTAAATGTTTATTTAAAAAGTAATTATAAATATTATTGACACAAGTATGTTTATGTTCTTTAAATAACAAAATGTTTATTTATTAAATACTAAATTTATGGCAATAAGCAATTCATTACAAAATAAAATTTTGTTGTTTGCTTTTCTTTAAGTTTTGGTGAGAATTATTAATGGTTGTTTTTCTTCAATTAAATAAATTTATATTCGCATAAAAGAAGCAGTCAGCGATTTAAATTTTTTTATATAAAATATTCAAACATTGTTGTTTATAAACAGGCCAACCAACAATAAGCCATATTTTATATATTGAGACCAAACGTTCGATTCGATTAACCAGCAGGAATTTTTTAAAATATGAAACATATGTAGATGTCAAACTACACCTTTTTCAATTGAAAATGTGAACTTTTCAATTCAGAACTTGTTGTTTTTGTATCACCCTTATGTGTGAAAAGAGTAATTTTTTCCTCTCTCCCTCCGTTCTATGCGCTTATTCTATGGAATTGAATTTCAAATGAAAATTCTCATTCCATTTGAAATTCAGAAAAGAACAATTAAAAAAGAGAAAAAAAACTAGTAAGAGAGACAGCTTTTTGTACAAGGCGAGATCCAAAGTTATGCATATGTAATATTCCCAACCGCACAGTGGAGCAGAATCGAAATTTTTTGGAAAAAAATCTGGCTGTTGAGATCGGAAAAAAATTTGACATGGGCGTAGCCAAGGAGAATTCGAGTTTAAGTTATTAAAATGGGTCATACAAATGCTCCAGGAGCGGAGCTATGGGGGCTCAAAGTAGTGCACCTTCGACATGTAAAGTTTTTAAACAAGTGCCATTTTTTTCTTTCCCATCCAATGTCAAAGATTTTTATATTTTTGGAAAGCACTTGGCTAGGTCTTCAAATAACAAAAATATGCCACTTTTAAAACTCAGTTTTTCAAAAATATTGCACATTTTCAAATATTTGTTTTTATAAATTATTTTTGTAAGTTTTTTTGTAAGATTCCCGACGTGTGCTATTACGCTATTTATCAATGGAAGGGTTTTATAATACAATTTTTTTTATTTCGTAAAAAAAGTTCCAAAAAAGGGATCAAATGTAAAAAATGTGCTAAAATCCATTTGAAATTTTTTGAGGACTATAATTCCATTTAAATTTAATTTCTGGAATATAGGATACAAAAAAGTACTAACACTTTTTAGTTTATCCCCTTAAAGTACAAATATCAAAAAGTGCCACACAACTGTCCACTATTTTTTTGCATAGATTCAGATTAAGTTGGATTTTTGGTGCTAGTTTTATTAGTTCCGGAGATGTATAGATACTGATTATATACTCGTTGCCCCATTTTTGCCCCCAAATCCCTTTTTAGTGAATCTACACATCGTGTGAGCTACCTACATACAAAATCTCGAGACATACACATTTTGAAAAGTTCAAAATTGGGAAAAATGTTATGTGGATAAAAGAATTGTATTATAAAACCTTATGCAGTGTTTTAGGTGTCTAAAACTATCTTCACAAAATTGCCTTGAAGCTCATGGGTTGGATGGTTTCAGAGTCTATAACGGACATAGTATGTAGAACCATTTTTTGTGTTTTATATATATGGGGGATTTCATGTCAAGTGAACCAACTTTTGAAATCGATGTCTACCGATTGGGATGAAATTTGAACCAAGTTTAGTTCTGGATAGTAACACAGACACAATTTTTCAACAAGATCGCTGGAGAACTCTCTGAGTTTGAGGGGGTCAAAATTTGATATTTTGGCTAAGCAAGTGTTTTTTTTAATCCATGTCACTTATTACCTATTGTTCTTAGCAAAATGTGTCCCAAATAGTTTAGACAGCTATTTCATTTGGAAAACAATTTTTTGACATGCTTTTCCGAAATCAAAAACTTTTTTAAATTTTTTTACAAAATGGCCTTTTTTCTCAAAATAAAGCTTAGATATTTTCCTTAACCCTCTAATCCGCAAAATTTAAAAGGCTAAAAACAAATTGTCAAATAATTTTTTTTGGCCCAAATAATATCAGAAACTAATTTGCAAATTAAGTTTAGAAGCTAGGTGCAAAAGGTGAAGAGTGCCTCAGGGCATTGTTACCGGTTTAGGTCTAAATACAATAATTATGATACGATTTTATTGAAAAACCAATAAAAAATATTTTGAATACATAGGTCAATTAAAAGTTAGTAAAACTTTGATTTAAAAAAAAATGACACAAAACTTCACGTGCTAAAATTATGACATCATTCACAAAACAGCTGACAGAACAAAAAACTAAAAGTCAGAATGCATTTCGACCTTCGAGGGAAATGTTAAAAAATCTGTAACTATAATCACAGTTAAATTTAAAAAAAAAATATATATAATTACTTTTTGAGTTAATTGGTGTTTTGTAATGCATGCCTTGAGGCACTCTTGAGGGTTAAAGACATACATATTTGGTCGCTTAGTAGGATGCGAGTTGGATATCTATCAAAATAAATGTTTTGTAATTCAAATGCGAGTTGGATATCAAAATAAATGTTTTGTAATTCAAAACATACAATATTTGACATTTTTTGCTAAATCAAAAACTTTGACTTTTTTTTAAAAATGGACACATTTTTAATTTTTTGCTCAAAAGAAAGATCTATTTGGAAGCTTAGTGGGATGCGAGTGGGATATCTATCAAAATAAATATTTAGTAACTCAAGACATACAATTTTTGATTTTTGTTTGCAAAATCTAACTTTTTATTCAAAATCGGCTATTTTTTTAAACATTTTTTTTTTTGCTCAAAAGAAAGCTTAAGAGGTTATTCGTCGCTTAGTGGGATACGAGTGTGAACAGAAATACATATATACATGCCTAATTACAATCATATTTATACCAATTTTCAGAATTTTATTGTGAAATATCGCCTAATTTTAAAAATTCCCTCATAAAATGTTGGATTTTAAAATTTCCCCATTCTATACTGCATGAAAGTCTATGAAATTTTTTATATAAAAAATTTAACGATTTCAAATTTCCACAAAATAAAAATTGTTGTATAGTATTTTTTTTTTTAATTTTTTGGCATATTTCTTAACTGGCTTTAAAGCATATTTTTGATTGCCCTGGTTATAAGCGTTCGCGTAAACGTTGAATATTTCCTATATTTTGTGGCAGTCTTCTCACCATTTTATTTATGTACCTCTTTTCTATATTTGAAAGATGAAAAAAGAAATTCATTCAACCTTTTCATGCCGTATGTTCCTGCATTCACCTCAACTGCTACGAGTATAATTTTCCGTTAATTTTTGTGTTTTTTTCTTCACTTTGTACAAAAATTATCTTGTTCCCATAATTTAAGTGTCAAGTTTTGTCCATATTCAAAATTGTTGAATGTACCCGTATTCGTCTTCATCTTCGTCTTGGCCACCTTTAGCTTCTTGCCATTGGTGCCTGTACCTATTGTACCCACCATTTAATTCTTTTATTGTTTTTACCCTTTAAGTTTTATTTTTTCTACTGAAGATTGTTATTATTATTACTATTGTTTTTGTTGTAGTTGTTGTTATTGTTAGATTGTTGTGCTTCTTTTGATGATCAGTGTCAGTGCAATTTAAATTGTTGTTCGGTTTTCGGTGGGTATGATATGAAAATTGCTCTTCTTTATGCTTATTGTTGATGTTTAAATAGAGTTTGGTAAATTATTTTTTACTCTTCATCAGTCAGTGATGCATTGGACTGAAGATTGCTGGGAAATATTTGCTTGCTAAGAAAAGGAAAAAAAAATAAATATTAATAATCTTTAGGATAATGTAACTATAACGATGCTACGGATGCTACGGATTTAAAACATTACTAGGGGTTAAATATAACTTTGTTAAAAATTAATATTAATATCGGCTATTAACAATTTTTGACCTTACTCAACGCGTTCGGATAGAAACTATTACTAGCACCCTCAAACAATGAAGTTGTGTACCAGTGCCAGCAACCCTTAGGGACATATGGTGCAGAATTTAACTGTCTCTGGATTAAATTCAAAACCAGGGCACTCTATTTGCCCTTCGGGTTTCTTTATAGAAGTCCAAATTACACTATCAAGCTTCGATGCCCTTTCCAATTCCATATTGAAGATTCTTGAGAGTTGTCCGAGCAGTGAAATTGTAGTTTCTGGTGATTTCAATTTTCAAAACTCATCTTGGCTTCACCACTCTGGCCACACGACTACAGAAGGCCAATATGTTGAGCTATTCGCCGCTCACAATGACCTTACGCAGTTAGTGAATGAACCAACCTCTCGGTAATTCGGATCATTGCACCGTTTTCATCTCATTTTCGCTCTCGGAACTTCGCATTGTTTCACAAACAGCTACAAAATGTTCAATTTTTATCAAGGAAAAGGCTCTTTGCTCTTAACTCAACGATTTCATTCGGCATTTTAATTGAAAACTTTGTTTCCTATACAATAATGTCAATATTATGGCTAATATGGTTGAGAAAATAATCATGATGAGAATGAAGAACTTCATTCCATCACAGAAATCTTCGATTATACCTAGACAAAAATCTTGAATTAATCAGACGTGCAAAATAGCAATCAGTTCCAGAGAGGAAGCATTCAGGACTTGGCGCAATAACCAAAACGCAGAATCTGATTCGCTACTTAAAAAATCAAGATACTAAGGCTCCAAAAAGCTCTATTCGAGCAACGCCTTCGTACTAAAATTCTTACTGCTACCCGGGGTAGTTTCTTAATTCCGACCCTTTTAAAGAATGACCAAACATTCACGGACCCGGTAGATAAAGCTAACCCTTTAGCTGAATTATTCGCAAGTAACTCTCCCTTGCCGGAAAGTGATCAATCACTGCCCGAACTCGAAAGAGTATTAGTGACTATGCTCGTGCAGTAAAAAGGGTTTTATAGGATCTCAACGTAAATAAGAGTCCTGGGCTAGATGGCATACCAGCGCCGGTCTTGAAGCAGTACTCTTCGATGTTAGCTTGTCCATTAGCTAACCTTTTCAACTTTTCATACCGAAATGGCGTATCTCCTGTACTTATATCGAGCATTCTCAGAGATCGCACTATATGAGTTGTTATAGATGGGATTTTATCAAACGAGTTCAAGATAAATTCAGCGGTTTCGCAAGGATCCATTCTTTCTCCAACGCTCGCCGAAACCATATATGACGGTTTTATGAGCCATCTATCTCCAAAACAACCGTTTAATTATTATTATATCAGTGATTTTTTTAGTGCGTCAGGGATGGAACCCTAAGCTTCTTCATTTATTTCGGACTTATAAACCCAAAAAAGTGAGAAATTTTTTTTTAAATTATTTGATACAACATATAGAAGCAATTTCAGTCTATTGTATTTATTATAATTTAGTTCAAAATATAGTACATTTTCATAATTTTCGAAAAGTTCTTTTTTGAAAGTAATTCTGAAGTTTTCTAAATTTCATTTAAAATAACATAAATTTTACAGCTCCTACCTGCAATAGGAGCTAACCAACTAAGTGAGAATTCAGCAATGCTGTTTAAATATTACAACGTTTTCTTTTTTTGTTTCTTCATAAATCCTGTCATGTTTAAAAAATGTTATACAGTGTAACTAATTAAACCTTTATTTTTTTATATTTCAATTTTAAGTAGGTCTCACATAAAGAATCAAAAAAAATATTAAAAAAAGATTCAAGCAGGGTATAAAAACTAAAATAAAATACATTATATGTCATTTTTAATTTGCATATTCTTTCAACATACACTTCTTCATAATACAACGACGTCGCGACGTATCGTCGACGTCTACGTTTTGGCATTCAGCTTCACCAAGTCGTCGTCAGCATCAACATCATCCGAAATATATTTTATTATTGGTATGAGGATCTTAGGGATTAAAATGAGATGATACTCGTACACACGCAGGTATCCGGCAAAAAAGAAGACTCTTCTCATTGCTAAGATGCAAAATGAAAAGGTAGTTGTGGTGATATCTCATGTTGCCTACAACCATTGAGCAGCCATAACAAATGAATTATTGACATTTTTAAACAATATTCGCCAATATTCATTCAACACAGCCACCACCAGCAACAAGAACAACAACGACATCAACCAACAACCAACTACAGATATGGAAATTGTCAACAGAACCTATAAGAGTTTGTGTTTATGGACAATAACAAAAAACATCATCATCTAAAGACAATAATAACAGCAAAAACAATAACACAACTACCACCAACAACACAAGAAAAAACAAACGTGTTTGTCACATGAGTAACATTTTTGAACCAGTGATTCTCAAATGATTGGCACGTTGACGGCTCTAAAGTGGCGTCCTTCTCGGAGTCATGTAGAGGATTTGTGAGAATTTTATTATAAAATATTGCTTCTCAACATTGAATTCGATTTATTTTATTGAAGGTAATGTGTTTTCTAAAAAAAAAGCAATTATAGCATAGCTGGGTCATTTATCTGAGATTACTCTACTATGGGTCACGCACATAGAGACCACCATGGCAATGAATATGTGGACGAGTTGGCCATATTGGGATCTGATTGGAATATATCCAATGAACATTTCTTCAGAAGGCTGAAAACAGATGACGTAATTTTAATACATGTACTGTATACTGTATTAGCAAGAAACTCACTAGGATACTTATAAACCTAAAAAGAAAGGATATATCAAGGTTGCTGGCAGTAATAACGGGTCACAGGATGTCTGGTTAACATGCAAGTAGACTCGGAATCCCTTTCAACGATCACTGATGTAGTTGCAAGAACGTTTTCCACCTTCTCTGCGAATGCACGGGCCTTAATGCCATGGGACTCAAATTCCTGGGCAATTACATATTAACCAACCTCGATGAATTATCCAGGTCCAGACTCAACGACCTACCTGCCTTGTCAGCATACATTATCATGTAAAAACTGGGTTCTTTCGACTGAACTTGACTGTTTGCTCGTAGAAACTATAACCCATAACCAACCAGTTCCATAGCAGCTGCTCGTGATTGAATCAAGTAAATAATCTTGTCCTGTCAGCATTATTTGCGAGCAATAGTACAACTGGTTTCTAAGTTGTGGATTCCATCGTAAGCAGACAAATTTAATTTATACTTAATCATAGAGATCCACGCTATTAAACTGCTGTTCAATGAATACTTTATATCCTGTCTTGGCTAACACAAGGGAGTGCATAGTTTGCATCAAATATCTCTCTTGCTGAGAAGTGTTATCGAAGATAAATTCAAATAAGTCAACTTATTCGTTAATATTGGTTTAATATTGAAAAAACACTCGTCAATTGATGGCTCATTTGTTTGCATAATGAGATCAGAAAAAGATGAACCAAAGTTAGCTGCTTTAGGGCCGACTATCTAATGAAACTAAGCTCATATTGCCTAGAAATAATTACACAATTTGGAGATGATTTAACCAGATTGTGTCGTTGTCATTGTCATAAACCTTGATGAAGGAATATTTTAACATCAACGTTACTCTGTCATGGTCCCAACTTCTCAACACCTATATGAAGGAAAAATAATCTAAGATGGAGCAACAATTTTAAGTTCCATATATTAAGAAATAGAATAGTAGGTTAGATGAATCAATCGATTAGAGCTACTGATTTGTAAAAAGAGCATAAGCTCAAGAATTGAATTGATCTCATTACTGATGAAATCTCAAGGAAGCGTTTTATCTCCACTACAATTTTATTGAATTTGGCCATCAAGAGTCTGCACTGGAAATTTGATTCCATGAAGTATAAAACTAATGCCTATGTAGATGATGTAGCGGTGACCATTTCAGGGATCCATTTGAACACTATATCACAGATTCTGCAGACGACAGCCAAAATACTAATTTGAAGGATCATCAACAGTAGACTGAGTGTCAGTCCAAGCTAAATTGTAATTGTATGATTTTCAAGGAGAAATTAGAAATTATTAACTAACGTTGGTCTAATTAAACAGTATTGAGGTGATAATTTTGTACAGCACCAGTCTATATTTTGGACAATAAACTATCCTGGAAACCCAACATTCTGGCAATAATTTTAAAAAACTTGTCAGCAATTTGTATATGTCTGAACGACAGTCTCTATCAGGTGGAAAGAAATAGAAAGGATCTCAAACTACACTTACTTTGTGAGAACTACTACGACATATTCAAAGGATTTAAAGGTCGGAGATATAAAATGGAATACAGCTGTTAGAGTTAACACGCTTTTCGAATTGCATGAATCTTACCGCCTTGTAAGTATTATTTGGATTATACAAAATCTCACAAGCACTTTTATGCCTCTCTTCACGAGAAACTTTGGTTGGCGAAGTTTTCTACTTTCTATTACATCGGTGATACAAATTAGCTGGTCTTTTTACAACCGACATCTACTTGCTTAGATATTACGGAATATAACGGAAAAGCCATGATAAAATCTCTGACTGGTGTATACAAAGTGCATAAGTGATGCTTTCTATGCTTTCGGTGGAGTAGTTAACCTAATTCCACAATCGTAAGTGTGATAGTACCGGCAGTATGCTGCATATCTCCCAACACTAAAATTCTTACAGCTGAGAAAATTCGGCACTTATTCTGAAAGACCAGGAATATCAGACAAAGACTTCGCGGGAGTAGTCAGAATAAGACTATCATATTCCCACTCATTGTACTGCACTAGGAGATCTACGTACCTTTCTGGATCATCATTTCTTCATCATTTTTTCTGAATTATCAAATACTGAGTTAGACTGCTTGTACGCCTATATTAGGAACTCCTAAACGATTATATTTCTTTATCTTTTCAGATAACATAAATATACCAATTGATTTAACCCAAGTAAGCTAGCTGTACATTAGAGGTGCCCTTAAAAAATAGATTTGCTTTGGATGGGTCTTATTTTGTTCATTAGTAGCTAAAACTAACTACTGCAAAATTTAAGTGCAATCGGATAACTAAAACACGTGCCGGAAATCGATTGAAAGTTGTAAAATTGGGTAAATAATGGTACTTTTTTCGATATCTTAACAAAATCCCTATTTAAATACTGTTTTTTAAACATTTGCATTAAACCTAAGCTTCTAGAGCAAATTATCTTTCTAACAAGGTATAAAACAATAATTTCGAATGAAAAATAACAAAGTTATACGAGTTTTATCTGACCAAATATTGAGCAAAAAGTGATAGTTTACTCATATTTTACTCGCATTTCTATTGTTGACATAGTTGTTTACATAAATTTTGCATGCAAACCAGTGAGTATATAATACAGTAATTTGGACTTACCTGCACAACCAACTTTGCACGATATTTTGTGCAGGTAAGTTAAAAGCGCAGTTAACATCAGTTAACTTACCTGCTCATTGATGCTGGATGCCCTTTAAAAATAACGTCAAATTTGGTATTTTAGCTACTTTTAAAATTATTAAGAAGTTTACAACACAATTTATTATTCAAAATCGCATTTTTCTTATTTGGTTTCGATTTAATTTTATTTTATATTACCCAGCTATGTAAATGAATTTTTTTTCATGAAAACCAGTTATAGCTTCCAAAAGTATTATGCACTTATCTTACAGGTATGAACAATGCACTTAAATTTACGAATTTGTATGGAGTTTGATAAATAAATATACAAAACACAAGTTTTGTGCACTTATATGCAAAATGCTCTTAAGTGAAAGGCAGGTAAGTCAAAACTACTGTACAAAAATGTCGTTCTTCTTGGTTATTTTTTACTCGATGTTCATGTTTTATACTTTGTTAGAAAGCTTAGATTTATTTCAAATGTTTAAAAAATAATATTATAATAGGAATTTTGTTAAGATATCGAAAAAAGTACCATTATTTACCCAATTTTACAACTTTCAATCGATTTCCGGCAAGTGTTCTAGTTATCCGATTGCACTAAAATTTTGCAGTAGTTAGTTTTAGCTACTAATGAACAAAATAAGACCCATCCAAAGCGAATCTATTTTTTAAGGGCATGTCTACTTTACAAACGAAACTTTTAAACTACTCTCCTAAAAACTATCGGAATGTATGTTTTTTTCTGTGTCAAATCGCTGCTGAAAAATCACTGCAATTATGTCAGTGTTAATATTTAAGAATCTCTGGCCCCTAACTTCGTATATGTACGACAATTTTATTTGAACATGTAAAACTGAATCTCAGTTGCCTGTCCGTCCGTCCATTCATTCGTACGTCCCTCTAACCATTCATACATGTCCATTTTGCCCATTTAACGTACAATATTTTTTTAAAGTATAGCTCATTAATGAATTTAAATGGTTTTATTTTTTAATATTTAACGGCTTCTTTGCATCATTTTATGGTGATAATATTTTTTAAATGATTTTTTTTCTACTCTCTTCATTTTCGAAGCGAAACTGTTGTTGGTGGATTTGTTTTAAACATGTGTGATGTAGGTATGTATGAACGTGTGCACTAAATAGTCTGTACGAAAATGAAATGTTTGTTGATTTTTATTATAATACTTATAAAAAAAAATTAAGTTTTTAAAAATTTATTAACTAAAGACTAAAAACAAAAAGAGAAAAAACAACGAAATTAATACAAGAGATGTTAAATTCTGGTTCTTGCAGTTGTTGATATCTGTCTGTCTGACGCTTGCAATGGGCCTGTTAAAATTGCTGTTGAAGTTGTTGTTGAAAAATTTTACCTTGTTATCCCTCGGAGTTTTGTTGGTGTTGCTGCCGCTGTTGTTGTTGCCAGTGTTAATTTTTGTATGTTGCATGTAGTGTGTGGTGTGGTAATCATATGATGTTTTTTATGTCCACTAATGAAATTTTGACATGTGACATGGTACTTCTCTGTTTAATGTTTTCCTGTGTCTTTTTTTTCTCCCAATACCTCTCATATTGTAAATCAACATACGATGATGGTGTGGAAAAAGCAAGCGTACGAAATAAATGTCTTGACAAAATTTTCTTAATATTCGAACATTAATTTGACTACGATCTATAGTATTGTAATTGTGATGTGCTGAATATGCCCAGGAAAGAGAGAGAGATGGAGAAAACGTTGACACTATTACTAAATATTAAGCATAATAAAAGTATAGTTAGCAAGTGAAATTCCTTAATATGTTCACATATTTCTTTAATTTTTCTAGGAATTCTAAAATGATTACTAATTGAGTAAGAAATACTCATATTTGATTATTGTTTTTATTAATTACAAATATATATTAGGTTAGGTTACGTGGGTTGCTCGCAAGTTAGCGAGTTCACTCGGAGGCCTTGCGGCCCATTGTGGTACCCTTAGAAGTACTATTCCCTTATGCTGAAAATGTCACACATAAAGTGAGAATAGTTTCCCTCCCTAGTTTCGTCTATTATGTGATTTCTGTGGTCCCTATGGGAACCAGCCGGTACTTCTAATAAACCCAATCATATTCACTAGTGACACATCCCTGAGACAGTCCAGATCATGGAAAAGAGCTCTACCAAGATGTAGTAGTCTATGCTCTTGTAAGGCTGGGCATTCACATAGAAGGTGCTGTACCGATTCCTCCTCCTCTTCATCTAAACAACTTCTACAATAGCCATAACGTGGGTAACCCATACGTTCCGACATATGTCCAATCATGCAGTGCCCAGTAATTATACCCGTGAGAAGTCTAATCGAATTCCTACTAAGAGACAAAAGAGTCTTAGTTCTATCCTCTGTCAGATTGGGCCAGAGCATTCTGGATATTCTACAAGTGATGATATTTGACCACCTGAGTTCCGTCTCGCTCAAAGCCCATTCATCTATCAATTTTGATACTGTCACCAAGGGAGTGTGAATATCCCTTTGCGCAAGAGATACGTCCAGGGACGACCCGTTGGTTGCGCACTCATCAGATACTTCATTTCCCCGGATGCCCGCATGTCCTGGAACCCATATCAACTCCACGTGATGTTGTGTCAGTTGTGCCAGTGATTTGATACAATTGAGAAGACATTTCGACCTAATCACGTTGGAATTAAGAGCCTTGATTGATGCCAGGCTGTCCAAGTAGATATGTATGGTCGAATTTTCGAGATTCAGTTCCCGGATTCTTCTCGCGGCTGTATCAATAGCATAAATCTCTGCCTGGAAAACCGTGCAGGTATCGGCTAATCGAAGAGACATCAAAAGGTCCAGCTCATCTGAGAAGATTCCCGAGCCCGTGCCTCTTTCTGTCTTTGAACCATCAGTATAGATTGAGATCACGTCATCTCTTAGGACAGAGTTCGCGGCCCAATCATCCCTTGTCGGTATTCTGATCCTAAATGTTCTATCAAAATTCGGTGTGGGTATTATATAATCCGTTTCCCTCCCTATGATTGGCCTGCCTATCTTTTGTAGGATGGTGCCATGACCAATACGATCGTGCTTCAGTCCGCTCGACTGTTTGAGTCGTAGAGCAGACTTAGCAGAAATGCATTTGATATATATATCAAGGGGAGTTATATTTAGCATCGTCTATAGACTGGCCTGAGGTGTGGAATTCATAGAGCCAGTAATTGCAAGACATGCTAATCTTTGTACCTTGTTTAGAATAGAGAGGTGAGTCTTAGTGTCCACCACTCTCCACCAAACAAGAGCCCCATAGGTCAAAATAGGTCTTATGACCGCGGTGTACATCCAGTGTACAATGTATGGTTTAAGACCCCATCTCTTCCCAAAGGTTTTCTTGCATATATAGAAGGCACATAATGCCTTCTTCATTCGACTCTCAGCATTACGTTTCCACGAGAGCTTAGAGTCCAAAATTACGCCAAGATATTTGGCTTCGCTTGAAAACTTCAGAAAAGTACCATCCAGTCGTGGAGGTTTAAATTCTGGAGTTTTATATCTCCTGGTGAAAAGAACCAGTTCGGTTTTGGCAGGGTTAACACCCAAACCGTTTTCCTTGGCCCATGATAGCAGAACGCTGAGCGCTGATTCCATGAGTTCACTTATTGTGGGAAGAAACTTCCCTTGAATAAGAAGCACAACGTCGTCAGCATATGCGACTACTTTGGTACCTATCCTACTGAGCCTGAAAAGGATTTTATTTACGACAAGATTCCACAGAAGTGGAGAGATGACCCCACCTTGTGGTGTGCCTCTTGTCACAACTTTCCTTGTCCTACCAATACCCATATTAGAGTTAATGGCCCTGCTCCTAAGCATATTTTCTGTCCAATTCCTTATCCGCTGATCAACACATAAGTCACCCAGTGCATCAACTATTGCGGATATGTTCACATTATTAAACGCACCCTCTATATCCAAGAAAGATGCCATAACATATTCCTTCTTGTCAAGTGTCCCCTCTATAGTTCCGACAACGTCATGCAAGGCTGTCTCCACCGACCTGCCTTTAAGGTATGCGTGCTGTGCCCTACAGAAATTATCAGGGGAGAGGATGTTCCTGACGTGGATATCGACCAATCTTTCCAGTGTTTTCAATAAAAACGATGACAGACTGATCGGTCTATAGTCCTTTGCGGTACTGTGGTTTACCTTTCCCGCTTTGGGGATAAATACCACTGTAACCTCTCTCCATTCTTTAGGGATGTATCCTGTTTCCAGGCTGTACCTAAATATCATTATAAGCCATGGCATGATGGTTGAAATCGATTTTTGGAGTAACGCTGGGAATATGCCATCTGGCCCTGGTGATTTATAGGGCTTAAAAGATGACACCGCCCACGAGATTTTCTCCACGCTAACAATGGATCTAACTAATTCACTTATGTGGATTTGAGAAGCTGCAAGATGCTCCGAAGCGGATACCTCATTTTCATCATCCCTGCAACCCGGAAAGTGTGTCTCCATTAGCAGTTCCAAAGTTTCGATACTACTTTCAGTAAAGTTACCATCCGGTTTCATCAGGAATCCAGGCGTACCAGGATCCTTGGATAGTACCTTTCGTAGACGCGATGCCTCCGTGGTATTCTCCAGTTCCCCACAGAAACGCTCCCAAGATTCCCTCTTTGCCCGTCTGGTTTCCCTCTTGAAAGTGTTGAAGCTTTGACGATAATCGTCCCAGCTTAACAAGTCTTGGTCCCTCTTCGCCTTATTAAAAAGTTTTCTACATTCCTTTCTTAGCTGCATTAGTCTAGGATTCCACCATGGTTGCCGGAATTTCCTAGGTCCCTGCCGCTCCCTACACGAAGCATAGTAGGCTTCCCTTAATGACCTGGATAGAAAATCCACCGAGTCGTCCAAGTCCCGTGTACCATTTAATCTATCCATTTCTGGATGTGGTATGGTGTCACTAAGATTACAGAATTTGACCCAGTCGGTTTTCCTAGGATTTCTAAAGGGTTTTTCCCTATCCAGTGTAAGCTGTATCGTAAACACTATCCTGTGGTGATCGGAGAATGAGCACTCGAGTGAAACTCTCCAATCAAGAATTCTAACTGAGTCAGTGTTCCCTACCAAAGTAATATCAATGACCTGCTCCCTGATCCTATTGAAGAACGTTGGTATATTACCCCTATTGCAAACACTTAGGTTAGTAGATAGAAGGTATTGAAGTAAACACTCACCCCTGTCATTTATATCCGAGCTCCCCCACAGAGTATGATGGGCATTAGCATCACATCCTATGATGAGATCATGGCCCCTTGTGTTACACCAGTCTACAAGTGTGCGTACGGCACGTGAGGGCGGATTAGCTTCGTCGTATGGTAGGTACGCAGATGATATGATTAGGGTTGGTAACCCTTGTCGCTCTAGTGCAACTACCGTTAAATCACCAGAACTGTAATTAGATAGAAGGAAAACCTTAATGTCTTTCCTGACCAAAATACAGCTCCTTACTTTACCTTCAGGGTTCGGAGAAAGGAGCACATAGTTTCGTGACCGGACGCCTCGAACTTTATTGGCTACAAGCCAGGGTTCTTGGATTAAGGCCACGTGGATAGCTTCCTTCTCCATGAAGCGCAGCAAATCGTCCGATGCTGCTTCGGAGTGGTGCAGATTAATCTGTACCACTCTCAGGCCGCTTGGGTTCATCATTGCGCTTCACCGCGGGCAAGATCAACCGGAGTTGGTTTAGCCCGTATTTGATGACGCCTTGCGAAGAACGCAGGAGTCGGAGGGATTCTGAACCAATTTTGATCCAGAGATCCTTGCCTTCTCCTTTGTCCCTAGAGCGCCCTCGTTCAATCGTCCAGTCCTCTGTACCAAGTTCCTTATTCTGACGCTTTATAAGTGTTAGCGTGGCTTCGTCCTCCAAAAGGGGAGGAGGGACCCACACTCTCACCGTCGTACGAAAAGGTACTTGATCCAGTGGGACGATTTCGATTCTTGCGTTGGGCCAGAGTTCGCCAACTCCTCGGATACAGTTACTGAGAAAGCCTAGGGCCTTCTCGTTACCGCACCCGATGATCTTGACACCCTTTAACCATTTGGCGCCATCGAATGCAGTGAAGGAATCATCCTCACTGCATGCGAGTTCGTCCACTAGTGCCCGCAAGATCTTCTCCTCCAGAAGCAGCCATCTGTCCGTAGTCATTTTCCCATCAGGTTGACTACGATCTATGATGGCTACTTGTAGCTCAGGTGCTGATGTTAAGCTAGTTGATGGTTTCAGCCGCTTACCCTCAGACACCTGCGTTTCACCTGACCTCTGCCGCTTAATACTAGGCCTGCTTGCTGTACCTTTGGAAGCCATCGCGGTTCCTCGAGTAGAGGAGATTGCGGACAGCACCTTGGGTGTTGTGCTAGCAGACTTCGTCGTGCCGCATTGGTCATCACCTCTCTTTGGCCCCGACGTGGCCCTCTTTGATGTAGATGGGCGTACGTCAAGATCCTCCGAGACGATGATCGTGATATTAGGTTGGCCCCAAAAATATAGTTGTATCTATGTATCTATAAAGTCGTAAAAAATATACTTTCTATTACGTAATAAATTTTTTATTTATCTTACGAGTATAAAATAAGCAGACATTAAAAATGTTATTCACAAAAAAAGTGACAAATAACTATCCTAATTATTGATATGATTATAATGAAATTACGAATATTTTGATATCCATATTGTGATTTCGAAAAATTCAACAAAAATTGGATGGAATTTTAAAAAAAATGGAAGAAACTGCTTCGATGAATTTATATGACGTTTATAACTTATTATTTTAAACTAATTTCTTTAAATAATTCTATGTCAAAAATCATAAAAGTTTTAAAATAGATCAATGGAAATACTGACGCTCACCAAATACTGACGCAATGACATATATTTTGCGAAAAAGTCTACACAAACAAAGATTTAATTTTTGTTGGCAACATCTATAACTTATTTTACCTCCATACAAACAGAACAATCCTAATGTATGTATAATAGTGAAAAGGGGAAGCCGAATTTCGTCTTGGAGGCGAAGAAAGGTAAAATGTCTTCCAATATTGACTTCCGAATTTTGACAGTTGATAGCGGCCATATTGTTGAAGCTATATCTGTCAAATTTATTAAGTTTTGCCAATTCACCATGAACGGATATAGCGTTCAACAAGACGTGCAAATAATAAAATTGTTTTTCGTTTTTCGGTCCATTTCTGGATGAATTGGTACGTCAACAAATAAAATTGTCGAATTTGGAACGATACCAATCCACTGTTTGGTGTGGATATTAGGCTGCGTCATTGGTCAATCTTTGGAATGTCGTTGGCCAGGCCATTACCCTATTACGAATTTCTTTTGGTCTGAATTGGATAATATGGACACAACGACATGTGGTTTGAACTGGGCGTTATGGGAAACACGAGCTACATTTTTCACGTGCGATATGAGGGCATAGTTATCCCACGTGAAGGTGATGTGAACTGGACGCAAAGATCGTGCGATTTGACCCCGCTAGACTTTTTCTTAAGTAGCAGGTCTATGCGAATAAACAACAAACCACAGCGGTCCTCAAACACGACAAGAGCATTGTTATCGTTCAAATTCAGCCTGATGTATGCGTCAAGGAAATTGGACATTTCGGATGTGCGCTACCCAATGAATATATGAAGTTATATTTCGTACATAATGACATCGATAGGCCTTTAAAATTAATAAAAAAATACACACACTTTGTTTTATTTAAATTTCAAGATTCCAAACTAGCGGATCCTGTGCCGCCGCATCACGCTCAAACGCGTCGACTAATCTCAACCTACATACCCATCTTTTATATAAGTTTGTTTGAAATCGGTTGTCGCATTTGAGCGTGTTGGTTAGAGTTAAACAAGGAGTTCCTCATTGCGAGTCCTGTCGATGCACCAGCTTTCACAAAGAATTGAAACTATTTTGCACAACGACAGCTGCCAACGAGTAATTATATTGATGCCATATATGAGTGAAATCAAGGCGAAATTTTACCGATCTAGTTTATTATACTGGAATATGATCACCTTCGTCGAGTGACTTTTACACATCTAATTTATAAACGATCAATAAATTTTGATTTTATGAATGACGTAACAGGCATACAGTTTTCTGTATGATCCTCTAATAGACTAATAACACTTAGTAATCACCCAAGGAATTTTAAATGATAAATATCCTCTTAAATGCTTATGGACTTTTTAAAAATCAAAAAAAAAGAAAATTGGAAAAAACTTTTTAAAAAAAAGTTTAAAAAAATTGAAAAAACAATTTAGAAAAAAAAATTTGAAAAAATTTAAATTTGAAAAAATTTAAATTTGGTTTACCTAAAAATATTTTAAAAAAAAATATGTAAAATTCCATCTCAATTTTTTCGCTCGGAACTTTCTGAACTTCATACGACTGCTTTTCTGATAGAAGTGTTCGGCTTATTTTTCCTTACCAATATCGGTTAGACCTTTTTTCTTCCTTTAAATGTTCAAGTCTTCCTCTTACTGTTTAATGGCTTTGGAAACAGTGCCTTCAGATCTATTGTTATTTTTTTTGAAAGTCCATATTGGATTTTTTGAAAATTTTTAAATATTTTTCCACGTACTTGTTGACAGAAATAACAGTTGTAAATTAATTATTTAGAAAATATAATATCTGACATACATATTTTTAAAAGTTAACTTGATTAAAAAAACAAGTAAGAGTACTATATTCGGCCGTGCCGAATCTTAAATATCCTCCACCTAAATATGATGGTATAAAAGGTGAAATAATATAAGAATTGTTAGAAAGACTAGTTTACGCAGAAGATATTTTATTTCAAATGTACAAAAAATTGTATCTAATTCAGCAATTTATAACTGAAATTCCTATTAGAACGTTTGACACAGTTAATTATTGTCTTTTAATTGAGAAATTGTCGTCTAAATTTAATTTTTCTAAATCTTCGTGTAAACAGTTTGTAGGAACCGGGTTAAACGATCTACAATATCTGAGTGTCAAAGTGGCGCACCGTGGTATGAGAAAAAAAAATAGGGAAATAAATCTGCAACTTCTAAACCCTTAGTCCGATTTTAATGAAATTTCACATGCGCAAAGCGGAAGTGTTGTCGAGTTTAAGTCTGGACCTCATGAAATGAAATTTAACAATTTATATACTTAATAATTAGTTAATACGTTTGGATCAACATTTTTCCCTTTTAACCTCAAGTGAAGAAACAGAGTCTAAAAAAAGGGTATACAAATATATTTAGACAAATTTCAAAATATTTGTTTGTGGGACTTATGCGAGAGCTAAGACCTATTATGATTCGATTGTCATAGAATATTTTTACGTGATTTTTATGTATTTATATGAGAGCTGTGGCCAATTATGGACCAATATTCACAAAATTCAGTATTATGATTTTTGAATACAAATTACTGATCTGTGTACTATTTTGGTTTAATATATGGATGCTATGACCTATTATGGTCCTAAGTATTTGAGGGCTATTTTTGTAGAATTTCATATAAACAACGCTGTTAACAAGAGTGGACCTTATGTGGGAGCTATGCCGAATTATGGACCAATATTTAAAAAATCTTGTAGTACGATTCTTGGATACAAATTACTGATCGGTGTAAAATTTTGGTTGAGTGTAGATTTTTATGGATATTTGTACAGGGTAATGTGTTTTCCTGAAGTAGTTCTTATATGGAGGTTATGATCAATTATGGGCAATCATCATAAAATTTGGTACATCGATTTTTGTATATATTGAATAAATTTGTTTTGAATTTCAACCTGATAACTATATTTGTAAGAAATTTATGAGGATATTAGTGATTTTAGGGAGTGGACCTTATATGGGAGCTATGGTTAAATATGGACCGATATTCACAAAATCCAGAAGTATGATTACTGGATTCAAATTACTGAATCTGTGCGTAATTTCATTTTGATATCGATATGTTTTTAATACTTTTTAAGGTTAATATCTTTTTTCGGAAATGGGCCTTATAGGGGAGCTATGACCAATTATCGGCCAATCTGCATAAAATTTGGTACAGTGATATCTATATATATGAGTATAATTTTTGTCGAATTTTAGCATGATAAATGTATTTATAAGAGATTTATGAGTACTTAACTGATTTTTGGAAGTGGGCCTTATATGGGAGCTATGGTCAAATATGGAGCGATATTCACAAAATCCAATATTATGATTTCTAAATATAAATTACGGATCTGTGTGAAATTTTGTTTTGATATTGATATTTTTTTAGATATTTATGTAGGTTATTGTGTTTTTCGGAAGTGGTCCTTATATGGGAGCTATAACCAATTATCGACCGATCTTCATAGAATTAGCTACAGCGATTTTGGTATATATGGGGATTATTCATGTCGAATTTCAACTTGATAGCGATATTTATAAGACATTTATGCTTATTTAAGAGATTTTCGGAAGTGTACTTTATATGGGGGCTATGGTCAAATAAGGGCCGATCCACGAAAAATTTTGTAATATAATTTCTTTTACCACGAAACTTATTTGTGCTGAATTTTATGTGGATATTCCTATTCTGTAGGCATTTATAGACCATAGAACCATATTTCGGGAAGAAATTAGTATGGGGGCTAGGAGAAATAATGGACCGATTCTTATAATTTTCACCAGAGTTACTCCGTTTATCTTAAAAGTAACGAGTGCAAAATTTTATGATATTAGCTGCAATATATTTACAAAAAATGTCCAAAAATATGTGAAAATTATCAATTTTTTTTTGAGGTTGTCCCACATTTTCATTCATAACTTTGCACCGATTTTGCTGATTTTCAATACCAAACAGCTTAGGACAATAATAAACATTTTTCTTGCAACTCTACTAAGTTTGTTTGCGTATTTTGGACGTGAGCGTGTTTTACACAGACGGACATGGTCCAATCGACTTAGAATTTCATAGGGATCAATAATATATATACTTTGTTGGGTCTCAGATGAATATTTCTCAATGTTACACACGGAATGACAAACTTATATATACCCTCATTCACCACTTATGGTGGTGGAGGGTATAATAATAATTTGTTGGACCAAGGATAAGTTATGGCTGGAATATAATTGGGGTATTCACACGGTCTGCTATTAGTCATATTGTCATAATGTACTAATATATTATAATAGTTTTTGTTGTGTTTTAACCTTCGCTTTACCAATACCCACCCGGGTGACCACATCGTTTTTATTGGTTTAATATTTTTTTTAATTTTGTTTCGATTTAAATGAAATTTATACTCACTGAACAATTTTTAGAGTTCTATAGAATTTAATAGAAACATTTTAAACTTTTTATAAGGTTTTTTCAATTTTTTAAAATTTCGTTCGTCGCATATATTTATAGAAGTGTAGTGTCACCCGGGTGGGTATTGGTAAACCATGTACATAAAAAACCTTTGGTAAAGCGAAGGTTAAACAAAAAAAGTAATATTTTATGACAAAACAATAAACATAGTTAAAATAGTCTTATTAGTTTAGAACTTTTTTGTTTGAAACAGTACAAAAACTACTATCATAATATGTTAGTACATTATGACAATATGACCAAATAGTAGACCGTGTGAATAACCCAATTATATATATAATCAAAAAAAATGCTTTCACAATTAATTTTTTTATATAATTTCTTCCAAAAGGGGACATTAAAATAAAGTAAATAATTTTGCAGACAATTTCTTCGTCTTACATTCTTTGATTTCTATTTAATTGAAACTCATAAATTCCATTTGATGTTTGTACGTCAATTTTTGACAGATAGCCAGACAGTAACACATCACACATACATAAACTTTCATCTTTGAACACGATTTAGCCCACTTAAGTTTTTACCAGTTGTAGCCTAATCGCCAAATATTTATGTAGTAATTTTAGCAACAAATCGATTTTTGATTGAATTCATTAGAAGTCTTCCATCTTTCTCTTTGCCTTACTTAAGTTGGCTAAAACATTGATATAATTTCATGTACTTAATAAAATACAAACATGTGGAAAAACTACTTACTCGAACAAGTATTATTATGAAATGGAAAAAAAATAGATTTTTATCGTACGTCATCATCACTTCTATCGAATGGTAAAAATGAAAATAAGAAAAACCAAAGTTTTGTGTTGTAACACACGCATGAGTATCATCTGATGATGAGATGAATGCATCATAAGTTCAGTCGGCAGCAACATATGAGAACAATAAATAAGTAAATAAATCCATCCCTGGGGTATCATATCGCATCTTACAACTACGAATAACTACAAGTATAAATGTCTTTTTTTTATTTGTTTGTTGTTTTATTAAATCCAATCTGGTATGATGTGTTACCATTATTTCAAAGATACTTGTTCATTTATAGATGTTTCCTAAGTATTCGCAATAATTCCTATTACTTACTGGTTTTTTTCTTCTTATTTCTTTTCATTTATTTAACCTTGTGTAATTGTTGAGTGATTCCAACTGCTGGTTGTATTGTTTCATATCAATTTATCCTTATATGAATTTATATTGATTTATGTCTTGGTTGAATGACTGAATGACTGGTGAGCGAATGGTGTGGGTTCCATCATTATCTTTTCATTTGCAGGCCTATTTTAGATTAACTAACTTTTATTTTCTCTGGCTTTGTTTCATATTTGTATTGAAAGATTTATCCATTTTTGTAGCAGAAAACTTCATTTTCATTATAGTTATTTTGTGCGTAAGTAGAAAAAGAAGTGTGTTTAAATCCATCTGTATATATTTGTAAGTGTCTGTCTGTCTGTTAGTATGAGTATTTAGTTTTTGAAAGATTCTTAATTGGATTTATGTGTTTCAATTAAGCTGCTTTAGTTTTTTTCTTTCTTTGTTGTTTGTTTTTGATAAGTTTAATGAAATTTTTGCGCGCATAAATTGTTTATACATTTGAGCCTTTATTCCTTAAGAATACTCAAATTCTTAGTATCTTATCAAATGGTAGATTTTAGCATCTGTAACAATTTGTTTTATCATTTCCAAAATCCATTAAAAATATTTGAAATCGGATGGGAAAAAAATGGCACGTGTTTAAAAATTTTACATGTCGAAGGTACCCTACTTTGAGCCCCAATAACGCCTCCCTTGAAGCATTTGTAGGGATAATTAATAGCTTACACTTCAATACTTCTTGGCTACGCCCACGTTAAGGTTTATCCCGATCGGACCAGCGGTTTAGAAATGATAGACTTATTTCCAAAAAGTTTCGATTCTGCCCCACTGTGCAACGCCTACCTCCGAAAATTATTTTAACGAGCATAAAACTCTTAATAATGTTGGTAGACAGAAAAAAATTCAACATAAATAAGTCTAATATTGAAAGAAATCTCAAATTTCATGGTGATCGGTACATAATTGGGCATGGCTCCCATATAAGGCACATTTTCGAAAATCCCTATCGAAAAATAATGATTGATATTTTATTAAAATAGTTGTTTACTCATAATCTGATCGGGCTTGACCGACTATACTTTCTTACTAGGTTTTTGAATAAATATTAAAAAAAAACTGCGATCAACCGATAATCGCGAAAAAATATATTTTCTCAAATAAATCTCAGTATCGTAAAGAAAATCATATTTAATGAAAAATATCACAAATAATGGCCTGTCATACATTTCGTTCGTAGTTATTATTCCGATCGATTATAGTTTAGCTTCTTCAGATTCCGTTTGATTTTGTTTAAAACAAAAACTGTACCATACAATAAACGAATCAATACATAAGTTAGTATTTATATATTTCAATATTTTCCTTTCTCTACCAATCAAAGATTCCTGTTTGATAATATGCTAAATTTGATGATGACATTACAAGTAATATTTTTCCTTAAAATCTCTGCAAATATGAATACACAAGTCAAATCCTTAAGCAATTCACTTTAGATGTCAAAAGAAACAAACAATTTTAGAAAACTGCGTGGGTTTGTTGGAAACGTTTACATTGGTGGTTAAAACGATGTAAATTTATTTGTTTGCATGAATTATGACCATATTTGCGACAAATGTTTGTTTAAGCCATGATGCTGCATGTTCCTTGCCACATTGATCGCGGCGAGTGCCTGGTGGTTGAATTTGTTAAACGAGGTGTTGAATGAAAATTGCACGAAAGTGTTAAAGAACAAAAAATAAAAATTCACCAAAAAGGAAAATAAAAAAAAAATATACAGTTGTGTCGGTTGGAGCTGTTTAGCATTATAGCCATCTTTTTCGGTTGGTTTTATAGCCAAGATTTATAAAATATTTATGTATGAATGTTTATTTTAACATTTATTTTCTGTATGCCATATTTTTTCAAAAGTTTCTGCTTGTTGTTGTTGTTGAGTTTTTTGTGAAAATGATCGTGTCGTAATATTTATGCAAATTAAGTTCTTTTTTTCAGAAGAGAAATCTTCCAAACCCTAGATTTAAAAGGGGTCACATTCATTCATTCATTCCTTCCTTCCATCCTTCTTTCCCTACTTCCTTCCTTCACTCACTTCACTCAGTCTCAGTCAGTCGTTCATGCAGAAATAAATAACATGGTCGAATAATAAACAAAACAAATAAATAAATTTTATTGAATGAAATTCTAAATGTGGCATTGATTCATAAATGCTGTTGTTATTTCGTTTGTTAATGCTGCTAAGAATATTGTTGCATGTTGGTTGCCGTTGTGTTCCGTTGTGTTGCAAATACAATAAATGCAAATCTTGTTCAGTTTTATTTGAATTCTCTCTTTACAGCCTACATACAATGTTCGCAATTCATTCTCGCATACGAAATCATTAATGTGAAGATTTAATGTTTAGATGAAATGATCATGAGTTATATTAGGATCAGATTTCTTATTACAATTACATTTCTTAAATGTACTAAATATGGTTTACACATCGATGCAACAATTGTTAATACTTACATACAGACTTATTTATGTAGATGAGTTATGCCAGTGCGGAAGGGAACTTTATTTGACTTTAGACTTTAAACTTGGGAAACTGTCAGCCTAATTAATACTGCTCCATATATCAAAAGATCTATTCTTGATACGGAACTGGACATATCTCGACAGAGATATTTCAACTAATATACTAAATGATCAGTCCATCGTGGCATTTTACCATTTTACCAGTTGTAGTAATTGTTCATATCAAAAACAAGTCAGCGATCACACATACTACACCTGTTCAACCCAAATAACTGTTTGGTTCCTGCTCCTGTCCCTTGCAGACCTCCCTGCTGTCCATACTTTTAGTACCTTTTAGTGTTTTAGAGTGTTTAGGTTTAAAGCTTGGGTGTGTTCCTCACAATGATTTTCTAAATACAAATTTCATGTTTAAAAATTCAAATAAATAAATATGTAATCCGTAGCGTTCGTGCATGTTTTCTATTAAAATACTTGCACACAGTTTAATTTAGTTTATATTTATTACAAACCACTAGAAGTTTCTTCTTTAGTTTAGTTTTGATTGAAATTGCGGACAAGAAACATGCAGAATATTTGCACTGTTTTAGATTTGCATGTCATGATTTTTCAAAAAGCACATATTTTTTTTATTACACTTTCAGAGATTTTCAACGATTTGTTTTGTGTTGTTTTACAAATTCATAGAAAACACGATAAAGTAATAAAATTGTTTTCATAAAATCAAAAACAGTAATGGTTTAAAGGAAAATTGTGTAAAAATTTTTTTAAATTCTTTAATATTTGTTTAAGGGAAGGAATATAAATAGAAAGTGTTAAGGAAATTAACTACAAAAATAAAGTTATTATAAGCCAACAGAAAAATGGTTGAAGACTTAATATTTCTGTTTAACATACTTTTGAAGGTTTACTGCACACTATCTGAATTTCTTAGTAGTACTTTAGTTTTGACGATATATAAGCACTTATTTATTTCTCAATACCCAGCAGTTAGGCAAGTAGTCAATGTAAGAATCCCATAGAGACAGTAATTGTCACTATTTTCGGATCACTTGGCGGACACCTATTTATATATTTTGAGTCATTTGACACGTATGTGCTCTTTGTAATGAACGGAGAAGTCAATTGGTTACTTTATACATCCCATGTAACCTAGCGTGATGACAATTGTCGTTTTAGTCTCTCTAAGTAATCTAGAGTGTAGTCACTTTAAACGTTTATGTACTACATTTTAGGAAGTAGTTATTTTATCCACCAGAAGTAATATATTGGAGAATTGTCGGAGGAAGATTTGTTTACAAGCAATCGATTATTGTACTGTCTATCAGATGTCTTTTTAACTGACTATTTGATATAAATTAGCACCAGTACATTAGAGTGTCGCAAAAAATTTTTTTTTTTGAATTTCGGAATGCATACCCTCTAATTTTTTTATAAAAATTTTGTTAAAAAATTTCAGAATTTGTTGATCATCACTTGGGGATTTATTGTCAACATAATAGGGAATAAAAATGTGTAAAAATTCTCGATTTAAGGGTTAACGTTTTCCGATTTTAGTAAAACTAATTCGGCTCATTCGCCAAAATATGGCCAAAAAATTAGTTTTTCTCGAAAATCGCTAAATTTAAATCGCAGGTACGGAAAAACTATAGGAGGGATTGACATAATTTTTCACATTTTTCTTCCCTATTATGTTGACAATAAATCTCCAAGTGATGATCAAAAAATTCTGTAATTTGTTAAACAAAATTTTTAAAAAATTTAAATTGGAGTTTTGAAGCTGCCGTTAAAAAAATATTTTTTTGGTCATACCTGCGAATAGGTTAACGGTATCCTACGAAGACAAAAACTCATATACAAGTAAATATGTATATATTTTAAGTAAAAATAAGCTCTTATTTTAATATTTCTCAAAATATGTTAATTTTGTTCCTACGTTTCTTGTTCTAGTGGCCTGAGACACGATGATTTTTCAATAACTTTAAAATTTTTTAACCAATTTTTGTGTTTTATATCTTATTAGAACGACGATTACGTACACATATCGATTCTTTTAAATTAAATTGCAAAAGTAATTATTTAATGGCAAAATTTTTACAAAAACTGAAAAAAATGCATTTTTTTCCCTTGTAAATGCACGACAAAACTAAATCGCAAGTCGGCACGGGTTACAATCATGATAGAAATACAAAATTTCATATTTAACTATAGTTTTATATATATAAAAAAATTAGAGGGTATGCGTTCCGAAATTCCAAAAAAAATATTGTTTGGAACACTCTACCATACATGTTACAATAACTAGTTATGTGGCTGGTCTAGTAACCAGTTAGGTAGCTAATAAATGGTATGTGAATCCAATACGTTGACTTTATTGGGCCAGTAGCATTGTAAACAAACAAAAGCCATGATGGGCAAAAACAGTTTTCTTTAAAAATCTATTAAACCTAACTTAACTGTACATTATTTCTTAAGTAATTATGATTTTGACAAAATTGCAAATAATTTTGTATCAATGGCACTTCTATCTACAAAATTGCAAAATTTCAGAATCAATCTTTATTAATTATAGTATCCTTAATTTTAATAAACAAAATTATTAAAACGAACAAGAGTTTATTGATTTTTATACCACAAGCTTAAACTTTCGGATTTAGAGTTGTATAAATTAAATATTCTGGAGATATTGGGAGCAATATTGTTATATGCTTTATTACTCAATCATCATTCGGTAGAAAGTTTTAAGGTTTTAAATTTGTAAGCCAATTCTATTATTCTTCATAAAATTGTTCGAATTATTCGTTATTCGAAAATGATAATATTTAAATTATTCGTAAGAAATTATTAGATTAATCGGAAGATAAATAAAATAACAAGTTGTGTAGCTAATTAAGTAACCAGTTAGATAGCTACAAGGTGGCGCAAAAGTAATCCTCCTATCAGAAAATGCTATAAATTTTGCGATTGGTCCCTAATGTCAGTTCTGTTTTGACATTTGTGTAGATGGCGGAATATTGCCATCCTTAATAACCACCAAGGGGAAGATGATTTTTCATAAAAAATAATCATGAGTGATGAGGCCCATTTCCATCTTAGCGGGTACGTAAATAAGCAAAATTTACGCTTCTGGGGCACTGAAAATCCGCGTTTAACCCACGAAGAGCCATTACACCCGCTCAAAGCCACTGTATGGTGTGTTGTTTTCGCTGAAGGAGTCATCGGACCTTTTTTCTTCGAAGACGTCGCGGGCCAAACGGATACTGTGAATGGTGAGCGCTACAGAGCAATGATCAACGAGTTCTTTTTGCCGCAACTTGATGAATTGGGATTGGAAAATATGTGTTTCCAACAGGACGGTGCTACGACACACACTGTACGTGCCACAACCGATATGCTGAAGGATGCATTTCCCGGGCGCCTAATCTCCCGTTTTGGCGATTTGCACTGGCCAGCAAGATCGCTTGATTTGACCGCTCCAGACTTCTTTTTGTGGGGCTTTTTGAAGTCGCGGGTTTATGTCAACAAGCCTCAGACTCTTACAGCTCTTAAATACAATATCCGTCAATAATGTGAGGACCTATCGCCGGAAGTTTTAGCCAAAGTGATGGAAAATGCCATAAAAAGGGCTCAAATGACAATCGACTGTGGCGGCGGCCATTTACATGACATCATATTCTCGACTTGATGTAAAAAAAATTAAAAGACCGAATAAAAATAATCCACAAGAAGAATCAAAGTTTTTCATTTATTTTTTAATTACAGCCAAAAACATCGGAAGTTTACTTTTGCGCCATCTTGTAGTAATGTAACTAACTCTATGTAAACGGTGTGTGAATCCAATGCATTGACTACATTGGATCAGTCGCATTTAGAGTTTTTCACGGGAAATCCCGGTAATTCCGCAAAATTTTCCCGGGAATGTTAGCCAATATTAAACTATTTCTATGTAATGCAGATGTTATGAAGAAGTCACTGAAAGGTATGATGTTCAGTAACTGCAAGTCATTACCAAGTTTTTGCTGGATAGATATATAATTCTGTAATTTATAGTAACAAAAGTCCTGAATTGTTTTGTAAGACCACATATATACTAAAAAAATACTAAATAACGAGTTTCATTCCAAAAATAGGTATTTCATTTAAATATACTGTAAGCCTAAAATTCAAATTAGTTAATTTTACATAATATTACTTAAAAGCAAATAAAATTTAATTAGTCTTGAGACTTTTATTACCATAATTTCATTCATTAACTTAAAATAATTATTATTTTTTATAAGAAATACAAAATAATGAAACAAACGTTCTCAACCCTCTACCATTTACTCTAGCTAACTTTATCAGCCAATTAAGATCTCAATAATGTGAACATTAATGCGTAGCACTAGTAGATGTTGGTCTTAGCACCTCAAGATTAGTTATTGGAATTGGAATACACAGCTAAAAAATTTATTTTAAAAAAAACTTGTTTTAACATCAGGAACAACTCACACACTCTCTGCCCATCATAATATTATATTTTTTTCATTCATTTGAAGATGACACAAGAACAAAACGAGACAAAAATGGATGAAATTCTTGAGAAATAAATCGTCATTAAGGAAATCAGTGATAAATATTTTGATATTTTTTTTTTTTTGAACAAATTTATTTTCTAACAACAAAAAATGGATACCCACAAATCGCTATATAAAAAATTAATATATTTTTATTGATTTTTTGTTTTCAATAATGAGGCCATATAGGTGGTGTGGTGATAAATAAAAAACTGAACACTAGCAACAACAACAACCACATCAGAAAAGGCTGCCACAAAATCCCAAAGATTCTCTCTACCAGCACCATAATTTCATCTCATTCTATCCATAAAGATGAACAACAACAAAAACGAAACACATGAGAAAACAAAAGGAAACTATAAATTACATTTCTATGAATCAAGAAGTATTAGAATCAGCCAGCAACAAAAAAACAAAGAACCAAAAACGAAACGAAATATTAAAAAAATATCTTTAAATTATTCCAAAATATCTGATTTCGTTAAGATGATAAAAAATATTCATCTTTTTGTTGTTTTTGTTATTGCATTTTAAGTATAAATTTAAATGTTATTTAAGAGTATTTTCGTGTATAGGTGAGGGTATCTGTGTGTGTGTGTTTTGGGTCATACAAAGGTAGACATTTGGTCTCTTTGTGATCATTAGCAGAGACCTTTGGGAGTCAATAGATTAATGATGACAACAACCAACGACAACTAAATACATATTAGAAATATTTTATTTTATTTAACAAGAAAAAAGTAGAAATGTTAAAATATTAATTTTAAAGTTCTTAGATTATGGTTTTTTTATAATAAAGATTTTTTGACTAAGATTGTGTAATTTAAAATTATGAACAAGATTTTCTAAAGAATTTATGAAAATCTAAAAACCATGAAATTTCAAATGTTGTTCTAAAAATTTATAAAATATATATTTTTTTTCTTTAAAATTTTAATCCTCTAGTCGGTTTCAATAATACTAAATGCTTGTATAAGCTTTAAAACCACCTCTAACCCTATAGAATATTAAGACTACCTTCCCTTATCATTAGAAGTTACTCATTGGTCATCATATTACCAATCCAGACTACTAAGCACCGGTTCAGAATAAATTGTTACAGAAAACTATTGAAAGAAGTGATCAAAATAGCCATATATTGTAATCGTTAGTCCAACTAATGATAAATGAATGTGGAGGACGAATATCTGTAGAGCTATTTCAATAGACCGTCCTTTGATTTCATCTATTTGTTTCCTTTCTACATTGGCGACTATGACCTTTAGATTCTACTTCCAAATCATTTAAAAGTGATGTATGTTCTCCTCCTCCTCACCACTCTTCCTTCAAATATCATCAGCTAACCGTTTGGTCTCCATTACGAAATATATTGTTTAGGTTTAGCTCCCTTGGGTCCAAGCATTGGTCCAGTTGTGATACCTTGTGTTCATCGCACCATTCGTCATATATTTCTTGTTGATCAAGTCTTTCAAAAAAAAAACAATGTAATACATCTATTCGCTTATCCATAAAAAAATATAACATAAATCTCTTAAAATCGAAATAACTCAACAAAACTACAAATCTCAACATAAAGTCTTGAAAATTCACAATATTATGCAGAATTTTGTTGTCTGTCGAGATATGTACTCAAGTTTTTAAACTTATTTTTGCCTTTTTGGCCACCTTTTTGTTTCAAATACTCCTTTGTTATCCAGTGGCCATTAATGACCGATATGAGTTTTGTTGATTTTTAAGCAGATTCATCGCAAATAGTGTCTTTTGCAAATCCATATTGAGCCAGATTTGTATGGTCTCCTAACAAGCGTCCGGATACCCTCATGTTGAATTGTTAATTCTGTACCAGTGTATATTTTCATAACAGTAAGGAAATTTTTATTTCATATTTTTATTGTCTATTATAATCTCAATAAGTCCCAATGTGATGATCAAAAAATTCTGAAATTTGTTTAACAAAATGTTTGAAAAATTGAATATGGAATTTTGAAACTGCCGTTAAAAAAATTAAATTTTTTTGGTCATACCTGCGAGGACAAAAAGTCATACACAAGTAAAAGGAATATATTTTGAGTAAAAATTAGCTTTTATTTTTATATTTCTCAAAATATATTAATTTTTTTCCAAAATTTATTGTTCAAGTGGCCTGAGACACATTAATGGTCTGGGGAATTTTTAATAACTTTAACATTTTTTAATCAATTTTTGTTATTTATATCTCATTTCAACGTCAATTATGTACACATTTCGATTCTTTTGCATTCAATTGCAAAAGTATTTACTTAGTAGACAAATTTTTTCAAAAACTGAAAAATTTGGAAAAATTTGACCCAAAGGAGATACAGGGTTAATCTCCAAATGATTTGTTTTAATGTAATTTTCATTATTATAAATAAATCAACATATTTCTGGAAAACAATGCATAAAGTAAAAGAGTTTCACCCATTTATCTTCTTCTTTATATATATAATTTTTCTGTACGTGTGTTAGTAACTGAACTCCTCCTTAACGGCTGGGCCGATTTCGATGAAATTTGTTGTGTGTGTTTGAGTGGGTATCTGGATGGTTTAGATTCACAATTGACCTATATAGGTACAATGGGCATGGCACCTCCCATACAATGTAAAAATTTATTATTACATATCTGGAGTACTATTATAGTGGGAGTCTTCAAACTTTATGTCTGCTATGGCAAAACAACGTTTGCCAGCTGGGACAGCTAGTTTCATATAAATAGCTAGTTTCATATTTTGCATATATCTGAACTTTGACTTCGATGCGCGTCCCAAAATCGTTGTCCCATTTGGTTCAAATTTTTAGCACTTAACTTTTATGCCTAGTGTCACAGTATTCCAACCGGCATCCTTCAAAATTGCAAATACATTTGATTTAATTTTTTTTTTTGGAATTCTTTTGAATAAGGCAATATTTAGTGTCAACCAATTTTAATGATGTCGTTATATTTGACCGCATATGTAGACTACTGTAGGTCACTGTTGTAGATTTTTAATTAAAATTGTGTTAAATTTCATAATTAATTGTTCTCTTATCAATTGATTATTATAAAAAAATCATCTCCCAAAATAGAAAAAGTGTGTCTACTAGGGTGGCCTTTAATAAACGAAAGTTGGATTTTGCCCATTCTCACCCCCAGTTTGGTGAAAATTAGTAAACAAATTTTAGGCAAAACGGTTGGGGTTAAAACGTGCCGCAAGCCCTCTGAAGTTTTGAGATGCATTTACAAAGGGAAACAATTTTTTTTTTCAGTTTTTGTAAAAATTTTGTCATTAAAAATTACTTTTGCAATTTAGTTTAAAAGAATAGAGATGTGTACGTAATTGTCGTTCTAATGAGACATAAAAAACAGAAATTGGTCAAAAAATGTTAAAATTATTAAAAAATTCGCCAGGCCATTAACGTGTCTCAGGCAACTAGAACAAGAAATGTAGGAACAAAATTATTATATTTTGATAAATATTAAAATAAAAGGTAATTTTTACTTAAAATATATTTATATATATATATTTACTTGTGTATAAGTTTTTGTCTTAAAAATTTTGTTAAACAAATTTTGGAATGATCATCTCATTGGGATTTATTGAGAATATAATAGGGAATAAAAATATGAAAAAATTATGAAAATATCTCTTATAGTTTTTCCGTACCTGCGATTTAAATTTTGAAATTTTCGAGAAAAACCAATTATTTGGCTATATTTTGGCGAATGAGCCCAATTTCCTTACTGTTATTAATTTTAAGTAAAACCTGTTCAGAATATTATAGGCCAGACAATTCTAAATATAGTCTGACACTTTTACTAAAATCAGAAAACGTTAACCCTTAAATCGTAAAATTTTGCAATATTTGAATTTCTCATGGAAAGATAGCGAAATGTTATATATTTGTTGGCCAATTTTGATGAAACTTAAGAAATATATAACATAAACTCTAGTGTTTATAATAACAGCACAAGAATGGAAATTAACATTCAATGTAACTTGGGGTTTATATGACCCCAAACTTTTAAAATCATAATTTTTTATGGTTTTAGAAGTTTTGGGCCACTTTAACCCCAAGTTCTATATAGGGTTAATTTTAATTGTTCTGCTGTTTTTGTAAATACTAGGCTTTGTGTTATATTTTTAAGTTTCATCAAAATTGGACCAAAAATAAATAACATTTCTATATCTTTAAATTAGAAATTCCAAATATTGAAAAATTTGACCTTTGACCTTCATGATTTAAGATTTAACGTTTTACAATTTTAGTAAAACTTTCAGAGTATATTTAGAATTATTTGGACGATAACATTCTGAAAATTCATAACAGTAAGGAAATAGAGCTCATTCGCCAAAAATGGCAATATACATATATTTTTATTCTCTATTATATTCTCAATAAATCCCTATGAGATGATCAACAAATTCTGAAATTTGTTTAACAAAATTTTTAAAAATTTTAAATTGGAGTTTTGAAACTGCCGTTAAAAAATTTTATTATTTTGGTCATACCTGCGAATAGGTTAAGGGTATCCTACGAAGACAAAAACTCATATACAAGTAAATATGGATATATTTTAAGTAAAAATTAGCTTTTATTTTAATATTTATCAAAATATGTTAATTTTGTTCCTACATTTCTTGTTCTAGTTGCCTAAACACGTTAATGGCCTGGCGAATTTTTAATAACTTTAAAATTTTTTGACCAATTTATGTTTTTTATCTTTCATTAGAACGACAAGTACGTACATATTTCGATTTTTTTTGTTCACCAAACTGGGGGTTCAGAATGGTCAAAATCCAATTTTCGTTTATTAAGGGCCACCCTAGTGTCTACATGTATTTGAATATCCGCTCCTACTAATGAATATCCTTTACATACCTACACTTAATACATCTTAAGCATTTCTAATGAATATAAAAACGACGCTAACGCAGAACCCATTAACCATTACCATTGATCTTGCTACTTCAAAGACAAAGTTTAATATTTGGCCATTGGAGTCAATTGGGTTTATACATTTTTATGAATCAATTTTAACTTTTACGTCATGATTTAATATAAATTCCTGTAATTCAAAGATTTCTTATCGCACACCAACGTACTCATGCTCCTCTAAATAGTCATGCAACAAACAATCACACCTAAAATATCAGTGATTTGTATGACACAACAAATTATCCGACGGCTTACGAACAAAAAAAAAAACAACCAAAAAAACGGAAAAATAAGTTCATATGTGGTGCCTTCACACTGACAAACACCGAAATAGAGACTCTATTAAGGTGGTCTACTACTAGAAAACTAAAAACAAAAGCAAAATCAACTAAAAAGCCAAAACATTGACTTCTTTGGTGATGTTGTTGTTATTTTGATACCAAATAATGGTGGAGCGGTAGTATAGTGGTGGTGGCAATGATGATGATGATGCTGACGACGACTACGACGATGGTGGAATATCGATATAAATATCGACATATAACACACACTCTAAGCGCACGACACAACTAGTTCACATACACAGCTCCATGGAAGACTGTGTAGAGTCTTGTAACCAACAACTACAACAATAAGACAATACCAGCGATCTTTCATAGCTGGTAGTAAGCTATTGGGATAACAAAATACAAAAACAAAGACAAAAAAACTTCAATATCTTAATGTTAAACACCAAATAAGCTTTAGTTCAAAAATTGAATTGAAGTCAATAGACAAACGGACAGACATACAGACATATTGCCATTATAGACCAAAACCAAGTCAAGTCAAGCACAGACATTTATGAACCAACGAACGAACACACATGCACACACTTTCAATTTGTTAGCGTAGGTCGGGGCTCATAGAAGAATGAAAACGTTTATAGAAACTTTAACTCCCTGTATTGATCTGAGATAATAAGGCGAATATGTGTAGCACTCATATATACAAATGTTCGATATATAGTAGAATGAATGAGGTACAGTGGAACACAAAAGAAAATGAAATGGTAAACTCCGTTTGTGATTAACACTCGTTACAAATTAATGTTTTTAAATAACCAGAAGAAATCGATTTTGCTATTGCCAATTTTGTAAAACTAGCTGCTCAGCTTTAGTGCATATAAATCACTTCGTTTTTAAATTCATGAGATTGAAAATGCTCTTGATAAGTTCCCGGCTCCCGGTATTGACAAAATCAGTAAAAAGTTGCCCCATTTTGGAAAAGAAAACAATTATTTTAATTTTTAATGCTATTTTACGACTTGAATATTTTTCTTCAAAATCGAAAGTTTACAAAAGTGGAATCATATAGACCTATTTATTAGCCTGTTATCTAACATCTCGAAGATTTTTTTTATAAACTTTTAATGAACAAGTTGACCCCCATCTTTTATGAAAACTAATGAAATCTAAATCAACAATTTGGATCTAGAAAGAAATACATCACCAAACCCATAAACTTGTAAATGTCATAAGGAGGAAGAACGCTTGAGGAAAAAAAAGTACTGTTATGCTCTCTTCATCAACGTTTATTAAGCTTTTCATAAGGTATGACATGAAGGCTTAATAGACAATATATTGGGTGTATGACGTAAAAGTATGGTATTTACAATAGATGGTGTATCTCTAAAACGTGGTTTTTAATACCTTATATGTCAAATAACATAAATTTTATTTATTCTCACTTAGTCATTCAACATAATAGTGTAAACAACAAAGATTTTATTGGCTTCGATAATGTCGAATTTTGTACCAACAAAGCGGTGCACACCGATTGCTTACCAAAGCTTATGGTCCGGTTCACAAGTAAAGATAAAGAATTGGAAGCATTACTTCATGAAGATTGTTGGCAAACTCAACAAGAGCTTGCAAAATCATTGGGAGCTACTCAATCAGCAATTTCAAAACGTTTGCGAGCAGCAGTATCCATCCTAAAGCAGGGAAATTGGGTATGATACGAATTGAAGCGGAGAGATCTTGAAATACTCTTTAGCATATCCGAAATTAGGCTTGAACGCCGAATCATTACTTTCGATGGAAATGGATTTATTACGCCAATTTTATACCAACCACTATCTTTTTGGTGATAGGTATAATAATAAAAATTGGAAACTAGAACCTATTATGACAGATATATTGGAAACCTTGTTACTTAAGGTACTTAAAGCAGAAAAAGGCGAAGAAACATCAAACTATATTACATCTTTTTGAATGGATAAATATAAAATTGCTACAAATAAATCTACTGATTGGTAGAAAGATCTCTACTGGCCTTAAACAAATTTATATTTAAATCTGATTCACACCAGATCAGATCACCAGATGAAACTTTTAAATTATTCTGCTAAAACTACCTACATATATATCTTTTATTTAAACTTGGGGAGTTTATATAAGGCCGTCATAATAAAAGAGAACAGAGTATTTGGCGAGAATCGAACCCACAACCCCCCAGACTGACCCATAACTAACTATCCTACAGGGGCACTCTTCTAGAAAAATACTTAAACAACAAAAATACTCAAAATGATCGCATGTACGAAAGTTGTTTTTGTTTTCGAATATTTGATTAATAATACATTCCCACCAGTTAGGTTTTTGACAACTGTGTTAGGTCAGATCTATTTCCGATCTATGTGTATTTATCTATGATTTTAACAAGATGTTTCAGTATATTTTGAGTAGAATTTATATTGTGTTTACTGAACATTGCTTTGTACCACTGTGCAAGTGAGAAGTAAAATCATGCATAAAAATATTTTGTATGTTCATACGATCACATTACATGTTCATGTCTGTTGGCTGGCTCAGTTTACTTTTGTTTTGTACTCGTATGAATGACGGTAACTTCAGCTTTAGAATAAACAGAATATAATTTACAATTGAATTATTAGTTGTACAAAATTTTACAAAACAAACAAAAACAAAAAAAAAGAAACATATTTTATATTAAATGTTTAGATTATTATTTTTAGTTGTTTGAGTTTATGCAGTTTCTTGGCAACATGTGACAACAAAATAACAATATTTTATATGCATAAATATTTTTTTTAGGTCTCGATATTGTAGTTTTCCTATTTTTTTTTTGTTTGCAATTTCTGTTGAAATTCATAACTTGTCGTCACATGTACTCGTTTTACATTATGAATATTATTTTTATAATATTTTGTTGTATTTTTATTGTTATTGTTGTTGCTATTCGAACAGAAATAGAAAAACAAAACAGTAGGTTGTATTTATTTCTTATATTGGCAAAATGATTACCCCTTCCCGTTCGCCAGATTGTTTGTGAGTTTCGCTTGCATTTATTGATCGATCAATTGATAATTTGAACAGATCGATTGTTAAAAGCACGACATGTAAAAATATTAAAAGTTATTGACGTCTATTGCAACAACAACTACAAAAGCCGTACCAATAACACAAAGTCCATGATGACTTTGACAATAGTCAGTTGATATGAACATGCAACACTCTAATAAATTTAATAAACCTCACACGATACTGAGAAATTATTGTTGCTGCGGTTGTACTTATTAAGGATTGCCAAGTAATTAAATGAGTAGAATGATAATGACAGGACGTATTATATTGAATAATGAACTTTAGTTTAGTGTAGCAATTTTATTTCAATACACCTTTGTAATCCATATTGATTGATATTACCCTAATATTAAATAGCGTGGTCTTCTTCCGTGTCTCTAACGAGTCACCATAAGTTTTTCCATTTCAACAGCGAAATATTTCTGATACACATTTACAATGATGTGCAGTTTTGGAAGTTTTAAAACATTTTATTAAAATGTTTAGGTTTTCTACTTCAAACGTATCATATGATCATCCCACCAACCTTGGTATCTATCTTCCATAGCTTTTAAATCTTGATAGATGAGTTCCTTATTCTTGGGTATACAATACAAGATTTTTAGAAAACTTGTCTAAATGACTGAGCAGATAGTTTACTTTTATGCTCATATTCTAGAATATAAAGCGGGTCAAAATGCCCAAATACTCGACTTTCAACCGTCCAGTATACTCATCCGTTTTGACTCCCAGCAAATTTATCTCCTTTTATTATATACAACATCCCAGTCCCATAATATCTAGATCTGGTAGTATTTATTATATAAACTAGTTGAAAAGCCTATCCATGCCAGGCAAATCATCAAAGTCGAAAAATCCAAACAGGTTTTAAAAGATTGTAAAGAATTTTTAATGGTTTTTAAGGAAGAACAATTTTATTTCTTTAATTAATTTATTTCATTATAGAATGAACTACACAATTTAATTTACAAATAAATAAGCCCAATTGACAGAATAATACATAACAAAAAGTAATAGCTAAAATTGATTTAAATTTCCTTTAGTTGCTTAGATTTAAACCAAATATGAATAATTTTCATAAGTTAACAAAAGATAATCAAAAAAATGTCTTTATAGACAATATTATTTGAGAATACTGTGCAACTGACCTTATGAATCATACCTGTTTACCAACTTCGTAAAACACTTTCACACTAATATCATTTAGGGATCTTGCTCTAGAAAATGCAACATACATTTGGCCATGGCTAAAAACTGATTTAGGCAGATAGATCCCCAACTTTTCCAAAGTCTGACCTTTTGCCTTATTTATTGTTATGGAAAATGCCAGCCTTATAGGGAATTGTATTCTGCGCAAAACGAATGGGAGGTCTGGATTAACAGGAGCCAGGTCAATCCTCGGGAAAAATGCGGGACTTCCTTCGGCTGTGTCTGTCAGGATATTTGCACATATGAGGTTTTTCGAAAGTTTGGTCAACTGCAATCTTGTGCCATTACAGAGTCCTCTCCTCGTATTTAAATTTTGCAAAAGCATTACAATAGCACCGACCTTGAGGTTTAATTTATGAGGCGGCATACCAGATAATGAAAGACTGTTCAAAAACTCGACCGGATAGTTTTCTCTTTCGGCTATGCTATCACATTCTACTGTGTCAATACTCAAGTATGTGGAACGCTCGCCCTCTAAAAGCTTTAACACCTCCCCGTTGGTTTGGCATACATCATAATTTATAGGGCAAAGAATTACAGATTTTGAATACTTTTCTACTGTAGAAGAATTAAATTTTTCACCAAAAATGCTCGTTACAATTGAGTCTTGAACCATCGAAATTTAAAACTTCTTAAAAACTTTCTGTTGTTAAATTCTCTATGTTTATATTATATTTTAAAATCCATTGTAAGCAGAAGTAGCCGTATGAGAGGGTTTGACATACAAACCAAAAAATTCTTTCAATATTTACGTTTACAGTTATTTCCAATTAAAAACTGTGTGTCACGCAGTTTTTCCAATTTCTGGGGACGGTAATTTTTTGTTTGCATCCCTTGCTCATATAGGCTTCCAGGAGAATGGAAGTCCGACATATAATAGGGAGGTTTATGACCAAAATCAATAGCCCTTCTAGCCACCATTAGACAGAAAATCAAAAATCTGGTTTCGTTACGATCTTCCGCAGAGAAGTACTTTAAGTATGCCAAATTTCAGCTTCCTATGTCATCAGATGACTTCGGAAAGTTGCGGAAAGATAATAGGACATACATAGTAACATCCGGACATACTAAGAAATTATATACATATATAGATTTAAAGATATAAGAAGGTGTAGAAAGGCATGGTCAACCACCCATATCAAGTAAAAGCTCGTTTGTAACGAAATTCATATATGTATGTAATTGGAGAAAGCGTATATAAAGAAACCTTTAGAAGTTTGCTTTTGAGAATTTTATATCTAAATTTTATGTTAATTTTTGAGAATGGGCCATATACGGGGCAATGGTCAATTATGGATAGATTCTCGCACAATTTTGCTGAGTAATTTGTATTTACAAGAAAAGTATGTTTATTGACAAATTTTTCTTTGATACTAACATTTTTAAAATGAAGTGTTTTACAGGTGATAGCCTTATATGGGGACTAGGACCAATTATTGCAAAAATTACTAAAGAGATTTTTGTTTATACGAGACATATTTAAGGCACATTTGATCTCGATTTTGGCCAAACTTTTGGAATTTTAATGGAGTGATTTGCTTTTTCTTTATACAAAACCAACTGAACCCGATGCGTAGTAAAATAACAAAAATATTTAAAGGATTTTATAAAAAATTAAATATATTTAATTAATACCGGAAATTCGTATATATAACTTGCTTTTGCCATTGACAGAGTAAAAATATTACAAAAATCTTTTGATTATTTGATTATATTGTTTTTCATGAGTCATTTGCTAAGATATAACTTCTTATATATTTACACCGATTTGAACACCATAGTATACAATAGTAAGGAGTGAGATCGAAAAATTCTTAACATACATATATGTTTATAAAAAAGAAACCACTAAACTTACAGCTTTAATTTTTTTTTTATTTGATTGAAATTATTATTACAATTTACAAAAAAAATTATTTTTATAGTTTTAATCACTAGTGATGAAATTTTGAACCTTTTTCGGAAACCCTTCCATTAACGTTTTTATAGTGCTTTCTGTCACTTTGCTCGAACATGTAGTCCATCTCCGTTTAAAATCTACCACACTTTTGGACACCTTTTTTGTACTCTTCAATTCTCTTTTAACAAGAGCCCAATATCTCTCCACTGGCCTTAGCTCCGGGCAGTTTGGAGGATTTGCCTCTCTTGGTACAAATGCCACATTATTGTTCTTGTACCACTCAAGGGCTTGTTTGCCATAGTGACAGGATGCCAAGTCAGGCCAAAAATAAGTGGACACATTATGAAGTCTTATGAATGGAAGCAGCCTTTTTTGTAAACATTCCTTGATGTAAATTTCGGTATTTATAGAGCCCGTTGTAACAAATGAGTGGCTTCTTTTGCCGCAACTGCATATTGCTTGCCATACCAAGAACTTTCTGGGAAATTTTGTCTGCTTTTGGGTCCTAAACTTTTCTTCAACATTCCCTCGAGCATCAGCAACATAAAATTTTTGACCTGGAAGTTGCGAAAAATCTGCCAGAACATACGTTTCGTCATCCATTATGCAGCAAGAATATTTTTTTATAAAACTTGACTTCAATTTCCGTGCTCTGTTTTTGGCCTCTAAATTTTTAGTAGCGTTCCTGTCAGGAACTTTTTGAGCCTTGTATGTTTTTAAACCTGCATTAGCTTTAACTTTTCGTACCAAATAGTCCGAGCACTGAGCTAACCGGGCTGCTTTCCTACCGGATGTGTTGGGAGCTCTTTTGAAAATGCGTTCTATTTTTTTGGCTTTAGAAACATCATGTGGACCATTCCTTCTACCTGAACCAGGTTTTCTATCAACTGACAAGTTCTCCCGGTACTGTTTAATAACATTGGAAACAGTTTGACGGCAGACCTTTGTATGCTTGGCCAACTTTTTGTAAGACCAAGTTGGGTTTTGTTGAAAATATTTAATAATTTCAGTACGCACTTTTTTCTGGTCACTCATTTTAATCAGATTAACAAAAAAATTAATATAATTGACATTACACATAATAACTGACATGTTTTTCAAAGGTAACTTGATCAAAAAAAAATTCAAATAATACTTGGGTTAAAAAATGTAATGAAAAACGTGTGTTAAGAATTTTTCGATCTCACTCCTTAAGTCAATAATCTTTTATTTATTAATTCGTTTTGAATTAAAATGTTAATATTTGCGTTGTAATAGCTTTATTTACAAATTTGGTATCTTTGGTGACCCACAAAGTGGGTTAAGATGTTCCACAAAAATGATCCCCCTAAAATTCCACAATATATTTCTCTCATACATTTACTTCCAATTTTTTTTTTCACTTAGTATAATGCTCCCTTCCAATAAAGCACCTGGTCTTGACAACTTACCTCCAGAATTGTTGAAAGCGGACTGTATACTAAGCGCTGAACTTCAGCATACACCCTATATCAGACTTATGGGATAGCGAAACACCGACTGAACTCACGGAGGGGATTATAACTCTGCTGCTAAAGAAAAGAAACCTCTCTGATTGTAAGAATTGGTGAGGAGCATGGTGAAAAATAGTAACACATATCATTAATAATCGACTATCAGACCATGTGTATTTTTTTTTAAACAAACACAAACTGCAAAGCGTTTTGCTTTTCCGCAGATACACCCAGAGTCTCTGGTGGGAATCGAACCCACAACCCTCAGATTGATAGTCTAGCACACTATCGTCTACACTATCGGGGCACCATTTAGTCTACGGAACGAGCAGACAAGTTTTAGAGCGCATCGATCATGCGTTGACGATGTAAATCCGTCGAATGGCGCTCATCGCTCACCTGTGCTTTATAGACTGCAAGAAAGTGTTTGACACCATGAAACACAATGTAATCTTGAGGTCACTAGAATGCAAAGGACTCCCGAGCAAAATCACCAGGCTAATCAAAAGCTTGTACGACGGCGCAACCTGCCGAATACGGCACGAACAGCAACTAAGTGACCAAATTCCAGAGGAGAAAGGTGTGCGCCAAGAATGCATCCTATGCTGACCGATATTATTCAGTATGCTAAGCTAGCAGGGTTGTCAATAAACATACCTAAAGCCAAAGTATGCGCATAAACACAAATAACACCCGAACAATTTGTGTAAGTGTCAATCCATTAGATAATGTGGACTCATTTTGTTATTTAGGTAGCCTAATTACTCCCAAAGATGGAACAGCTGAAGACATCAAATACCGAATTATTAAGGGGCGTGCAGCATTCAGCTCACTCGAAAAGATATGGAGGTGTATGTGGACACAAGAAGCACCAAAATGAAAATATTTAACGCCAGCATAAAATCGGTGGTTCTTTACCGCTGCGAGACACTGAAGGCTGCCAACAAATAATTGCAGACTTTGCTAGCCTTTATCAAACGCTGCTTACGTAAAATCATGCGCATCTTCCGGTCGAACACCATCACCAATGTGGCCGTTTCAATTCAAATTTTTGTCACATATTGAACTGGTTTCAATTATTTCATAATTAAATCAAGTATTCATTTGCTCAAAAACAAAATTTCTTGATATTATCTATTGAATTTTGAGTTTTGAATTTGATTATTTTGACAATTGAATATACAATTTTCGTTATTGGTTGAATTTCAAATACAAAAATTATTGAATAGATAATTTTCGTAATTGAAACACAAAAAATAACAAAAATGTGTTTTAATTACGAAAATTATCTATTCAATAACGAAAATTGTATATTCAATTGTCAAAATAATCAAATTCAAAACTCAAAATTCAATAGATAATATCAAGAAATTTTGTTTTTGAGCATATGAATACTTGATTTAATTATGAAATAATTGAAACCAGTTCAATATGTGACAAATATTTGAATTGAAACGGTTTAAGAAATAGTTTTTCCGTGATGTTGCAAGATCTTGTTGACTTTAATAACAATCTTCATATAGTAATGCCTCCAATTCTTGGTTTTAACACTTTTTTGGCTGGCCTGTGTGGTTTTTGTATCCCGTGAACTTTTTATCAATTTAACCCAGATATGCCGAAGGCTTGATCTTGATCATTTTAAAATTACTTTTATATTATTTAGGAGGCAAATGAGAAATAAAAAACAGTGCATTAGACCTTTTTAAAAATTTATTGAAAAAAGTGTTTTTTTAAGTCGTCCAATATAGAGGACATTGGGGTCAAAACAGCAAAACTAAAACTCAATAATGAAACATTCATTCATATAACAATCAAGCTACTCTTCAGATATATAAATTCCAAAAAAATTTAGTATTTATTCACTTGTAAATGTACAAAATTTTACTTTCAGTACAAACGAGATATGTCCATAATGACTGAATATGGGCATTATGAAAATATCACAAATTAAAAATTCAATAACTCAAAAATAGTAGCAAAAAATAATGCGATCACACAATCTTACAAAGAAAAATTGTATTTTGATAAACGTGACGTATCCTGTATACAAGAACTCCATGTTCTACATGTAGTACAGTCGGCATATCTGGGTTAAGGAAGTAAAGCAAAACTTCTTTTTTCTATGTGTACAGGCGAAAATGCGTATAAAAATCTTTTAGAAGAAGTTACCAGTAGGAGTCAAAAGTTTCTTATTTCAAATTTCATTTAAATAAAAATTTGTTCAAGTAAAATTAACAATTAACACTTCTAATTCCAATCTAATTTCATTTACTTTTCTAATCTTATAATAGCACCACCCTCAACGGCAACCTAGACTTTCATGTGAAGTTGGCAATCCTACAAAAAACCGCAACAGCAAGTTACACTTAAAAATTATGACGCTTTACTACAAGAAATGACAATTGGCAATTGTACAACAAAATATCACTTGTACACGTTTAAGACCCAAGCAAAAAAAAATTAAATAAAAATGCAAAAAATATTATCATTGTTAATTTTAATATTTATGTAAGGTTACTTAGTACAAAATATAACAAACAACAAACACTACAAATACAGAAGATAAATATTTATTGACAATTGCAAAATGATCAGTAGGTACAAAATATTTAGTGGGGGTTACAGGTTTTCTGCTGCAGCACCTGATAGCAGTGATGGTGGTGGTGCTGAGCTGTGCTGCCGTTTTGCAATCCTCGTTCGATCTTAAAAATAATATTAAAATTATGACTTGTTTATAACAATAATGAATTATTGCGGTTGAAGTAGTTGTTGTTTGTTGTTCGCAATTGACAGAGTTAAGACAAAAAAAAAACATCACAGCCAGTTTCTTGGAATTATAATATTTTTTTTTTACAATTGTTGTACAACAATACGAATACAAGCCACAATAATAATAATTCAATATTCAACTTTTCTTGTAACGTTGAATACTAGACGTATTCAAAAACTCCTGGCCGTTTTGAATGCACTTGTCCCTCAATTGCAGTAAATGTTGTTATAGAAAATATTTATGTAGTAATAATATTTAATTTTAATAGCACAAAGCGGTTAAACGTTTTAGGCCTTTACTTTGTAGGCCTTCTAAAAGACTTTTTGTCTCATTCAAACATGATAGGTCTTGTAATTATTCCGATATGTGCAATTTCATATCATCGTCCGTGACATTTGTACGCCTATAGAGTGGAATAGATTTTGCAAAAATAAGAGAATATGAAAAATAATTTGGTCTTTATGTTCCATTCAGAGGGTGCTATATTAATAAGGGTATATCGTACGCGACATAAAACGGATGTCATTCTGAAGTACATGTAGAAATTTGCGAAAATTTGCGAATCGTGAGGGGCATTATTATGTTTTCTTTTAATTGTTTACACTAAACGAAATATCTTTCCTTTACAATCCATCATATTTAAATAAAAATAATCTTTGGATGATTTTATAATAAATAAAGTTTAATATCGTACGTGACATACCGTACGTGACAAATTTTTCTCTTTTAATAAAACAATATAAATATAGGTATACAAAAACAAAAAAAATAATGGAAAATACACATATTAAATTAAAAAAATAAATATAGTCAGTTTAAACTATTATTTTTTCCAATAAAATGTAATAAACTCTAAATACTTACACATTGTAATATTTTAGTGTTTTCTCCTATTCAAATCATCTTGAAAAAAAGTTTCAATGGTTTTTGGGTTTTCAGTCGTGGTAGTCATTCTCGTGGAATTGCCCATATGTTGTTCTTATCAAACAACAACCGTTACATAAAACCGGAAGAAGATACAAAATCTTCTAAAGAATTTGGTCTTATAAAATTCGCGTGAAATAGTTTTTTTTATATATAAATCTATACACGTGATTGTTTAAAGTCCATTTTTTAGATTTTATGATTCAGCAGTCCTTCAATTAGTCTTAAATTTTTAAACCTTTTAATACAAGTTCCTATGTATATATTCTATGAGGCATTATGCGGCAGATGTCATTACAGGCCTTCAACGGAGGATCTTCCAATATGCTTTTTTACCTAGCCCTTCTATCAGCCCTCTAACTGAAACGAGTATGCAAGGCCTTGCCTCCCAATGACAATCCGTGTAAAATTCAAAATATTGTGCAATGCACCAGGGTGTCCTTGTGACTGCAAAATAAGGCCTTTAGGAAGGCCTCTTTGCTGGTTATTTTTCCCTCTGGAATTAATAGTAATAGTTGTAGTAGTGGTGATTATTTGTTTGTTATATTAATAACAATAATCATGATTATTAAATGCTATGACATCGTTTATTGTAGATGAATAAAAAATGTGAATAATTATTATCATTATGCATAAATTTATAATAATAATTTTTTGTTAAAGTTGTTTTTTAATAAAACAGTGAATATTTTGCATTTAGTAAAATAAAGTGGAAATTAACTGCAAAAAAATTTATAAATTTATTACATGTTAAATGCTGATTTATTAGGAATTTTATTAATAAATTTTAATAAGATTAATGTCATCTTGCTGTGATCGTTAATTTAAATTGGAGATAATTGAATATGCGAATAAAGTATGAAATGTCAATAGCAATTGATTTCATAATAAAATATTTGCTTTTGTAATAAATTTGTGTATTCTAACAATCAGTAAATAATTTTTTTTTTTATATTATTGTATGATAATAGTAAAATAATATGACGATTACTAATAAACTTCTCAATGTAACAAAATATTTGTCTGTTACATTAGCAGAAAAAAGGTAGGCCCTGTATTTTCCGTACTGCGCTTATTAATAAAACATGCAGTTTGTAATTTCCAAAAAATATATATTTAATTAATAATTCTAAATGGCCTTTTATTGAAATATTTCAACTACTCGCCATAGTGAGTAATACGATTGCGGATTTGCATTCAGATTTTCCAGATATTAATTAAATTAGCAAAACATTCCATAATTCAATACCCCTTTAAATTTTTAATGCAATATTTTAGTTTCTTTGATGAGTTGGAAGGAATTGTGGTCGGTTAATGATACCACCAAGCCCCAAACAAAATATACACAATATTTAACGCTAATATAAACATCGGGTGCTCCCATAGACTAGACGATAGTGTGTTGGACTATCAATCGGGGGTTACAAGTTCGATTCCAGATACTCTGGGTGTATCTGCAGACAAACAAAACACTTCGCAGTTTGTGTTTGTTTAAAAAAAAGGAGATTTTTGGGAATGTCTTTATATGGAAGATATACCAATTATTTTCTCTTCCTCGTAGTAACCAGTAATCTATGGCCATACGAATGATATTTAGGAGTCATATATGGGAACAATGATCACATACGAACCGATCTGCACAAAATGTCTATTGCAGATTCAATATCGATGGGATTTATGTACCATTATAGATGGAAATGGTCACTGGTTCAGGAATTTTCTTTTGATATCTACACCGTCTAACAGACAGAGGTCTGCGAACCTTCACCCATAAATATATACTACAACCTAATAAGGTATTTGTGATTGCATTTACCCACCGGCCCAACTTAGACAAAACTTTGTCGATACAAACAAAGCACTAGGGCAGTTATCAACAGAAGTGTCCATATCCCAATCATGTTGATATGGTGAAGCAAAAATTAGTAGTTGTATTCTGAAAATTTCTCAATGAGATCCCAGCGGATTCATAGCTAAACTAGCAGCTGCTCCAACAGCCAACTCAAGACTGAAAAGTTGTGAGAGTTACGGACGCTGCAGCGCGCTGAGGCATCTTCAAGAATAGCGATCGTTGTCCTTCTCTTTGGAGCCGCTGAGGAAGACGCAAGGGGGAAGGCGAGATTACCTTCCTGAACTCTGATAAGGTGGACGCCAACGTCACATTTGTCAAGATGGAGCATACTGAGATTGAATCAAATCAATCTTCAACACTCTAATGCACTGCTCCTCCAAATGACCCAGAGAGGGATTGAGCTTGCCATGATCTAGGAACAGATATGTTGACTGTGTTTGAAAGGATAAAAGCTCTATTTCGCTAAAGACGCAGGTAAATTTAGATTCTGTATTCTAGCCAAAAGCTCTTAGAATATCTTAATTTTGTCTGAAATAGTAGCAGTCTCATGAGAAACTAGTGAAGGCCGCTTGTTATGGCTGGTTGCCAGAGATCTTCAGTGCTGTAACCCACAACTGCCAACTCAAGACTGAAAAGTTGAGAATGTTACGGACGCTGAGGCATCTTCAAGAATAGCGATCGTTTTCGTGAACTCTTTTGAGCCGCTGAGAAATACAACGGGTCTACTGTGCATTTGGTATGATCGCCCTGGTCGTTTATGGAAGCGAATGGATGATGTGAACTTTGATCAGGAGGACTCTTCACCACTCTAAAGCAGCTTCTGGCCCAGATATGGATCATAGCATGGTCCAGGAACTGATATGTTGACCATGATTGACAGTCTATAAGCTCTATTCAGCCAAATACGCGGGAAAATTTAGATCGTGTATTCTGGCTAAGAGCTCTTTGAATATCTTAAGTTTGTCTGATTACAGCGACAAAATCTCATGGGAAACGAGTGAAGGCCGGTTTTTTGGCTGGTTTCCAGCTACATGGTGGATGAACACGGAGAGAATGTGTTTAATTTCATACTTAATAGCAGTTTAAAAAGCACTTTCATTGTTTCAAACAGAAGTCAGGTACTTGACTTAACGCTTGCAAGTGCTGATCACCACAGTATGATTACAGTATGATTGGGCTGTCTCTAGTGCCTGCACTTTTTCTAATCATAAATATATTGATTTTAATATTGGTGTATATGATGTGAATTATAATACCATTCCAACCCAATTGTAAGATGGAATGTAATGCACTCACTCAGTCTTTATTATCTATACCAGTTATCGAGAGTATAAACTATTGTTGGCCTATTATCCGTACAGGCTGGAATACGCCTCCATTGTGAAAACTTGAAATAGCACTTTTTAAAAAGACATGTCGTTAATCATTCAATAGAACAAATGGGCCAATGAAGCCATCTGTGTTGTTTGCAGGTCGACCTAACTCGTATATGATGCCGGCAGGATGAATCTACTTACAGAATTCCGTATTGAGCAAATAAGGCTAATTATATCAAATATTTCCGGGTATTGCATACTTGGAACACATGATAGGATAATGGGCCAACGGTTTAACAATTACTGTAGATGCTGTAAAAACGAAGAAGACCAGGACACTGTGTCCCACCTGTTCAGCCATTCACCGGCTCTGGCCAATATGAGTTTTCGACGGTGATGTTGAAACACATTCCTTCTTTCATCAGGGAAGTTGTTCAATATAGAAACAACGAGTGTTGAGTGTTGTTGCGCGACCTGCTGCTTCTTTCTTGAGTATCACAACGGGATCAGCTGCTTATTTCACGGGTATTAGAATGGGATCAGATTTATGATGGAGCCAAGTGATCTGCTTGAAGAGTGTCAGCTTACGGAAAATATTTTTGTGGGTATATCTGTGGTCACAAGCAATAACCGCCTAATTCAAAAAACATGTTTTTGAGAAAAAGCAATTTATATTTATAAAAACGTTTCTGAAAAAAATAAAAGAATGCATTAGAAAAAGTATAATGCAGAATCAAAGATTCTTACCCCCACAATGCTAAAATGAAAAATTATAACAAAAGCTTTATTTATTAGAGAAATATTTAATAAAAACAAATATCATCGCTTAATGTAACTCAGAAATACTAAATTGAAAATGCTAATGTCTGTTTAGGCGATTGTTGAAAATAAGTATTTTGTTTGTTGTTTGGCATATTTTGAGTTAAGCTGTTATTACATATTTAAAAATTGACATGTCAAGTAATTAAGCCAATTTGCAATAATCGCTTATCTTTAGTTTGGCTCTTATATCAGCACTCTTATTTATGAAAAATTATTTCGTGAAAAATAACAATAACAACTAAAGTCAATATAAGCTATTTAAACAAAATAAAATATAATTCAATGTTTTCTTAAGTATATTTTGGCGCTTATTATAAGTGCAATAGTCTTCCTTAGAACTTAAGCCAATATGTTTCTAATTAATAACTTTTTAAATAAGAAAGTTAGGAAGGTAGGGATTTCACGTATACATAGAGTTCTATGAACAGAATAATGTAGCATATATAACTCAAATCTATCTTAAGTCGACTTAGGTGGTTATTGCTAATGACCACAGATATATGTATGTTTATGAGTAACTTTGTTACCTTTAAGACTATGTACATCAAATTTCCTTTATTAAACCATTTGTAATTATAATTGTGGTAGCGAAGCGAAAAATCGAGCATGCCGCTTCCTTTTAATAATTTTAGCTACATATTTTCGGGTAGGCGAAAACGCATGCATTTTGTCAAATCGCAAACTGGGGGTTTAGCCCAAATAATAAGTAGTTATGACTTAGATGAAATATTACTTGCTGGCTTAAAAAGTAAGTAGAGTTTTTGGGTATGAGTTTCAGAAATAAGCATCACAACAATTTGCAGATTTCTTTAAATCTTATTATCGCACTGCTTTATGCAAGAGGTTTAGATTTACAATGAAATACTTTATCCGAAACCAACAATCTGGGTCCCACTTATGTAGATACATATATTTTAAAAGCAACTGACTACAATTAGATTTAGAATCCATTAATTTAATTTTAATTGAGGTGAAAAGTGTTAACTTTTCTAAAAACTCTAATATATGTAATGAAATCTCTATGTCACCAAATTTTGAAATTATAATTAATGATGTCAATGTTTCATACTCTAGATGAAAAAAACGCTTAAAACACTAATGTTTAACATAGCCAGCGGGATGTTATTATTCTAGGTACAGTGAGTGTCACTCAAAATCGTACAACATATTTTTTTTTTAAATATTATGAAATTATACAGGCAATAATAGGTGATTATATAAAAAATTAAAAGTCATTTTATTAATTGGAACAAAAACTATGTATTTCAACAAAAAAGTTAACAAAACCTCAATTTCTTAAAAAAATATTGATGAAAATTAAAGAACATCACAAAATTCATATTTCACTTAAATTCGTACACTTATATTAAATTACAATTAAAACTTTAAAAATTAAAAAAAAAATGTAATATTAAATAATCCTAATACTTTGTAGGGTATCCTTTGCTATTTTTTAGTGCCTGTAGGATTTTAAATGAAGCGTTGATATTTTGAGCACTGACAGTATTACCCAATTTTGTTATTTGTAGATAATTAAAATTATACCATATTTTCTGATAGGTAAAAGCACACTCAATATAAAACAAGTAAGAAAGTATGGTCGGTCAAGCCCGACCATATAATACCCTACACCAAGTAAATGAGTAAAAATATTTTTCTTTTAAAATATCAATAATTTATATTCATGAGTGATTTTCGGAAGTGGGCCCTATATGGGAGCTATGACCAATTATGGACCGATCACCTTGAAATTAGGTCGTGTCATTTATGTCTATATTAAATTTAACTATGTTGAATTTTGTGAGTATACCAAAATTTTTAAGCGATTTATGCACGTTAAAGTGATTTTCGGAAGCGGGTCTATATGGGAGCTATGACTAATTATGGACCGATCGTAACAAAATTTGGTGACATGAATTTTGTATATCTAAAACTTATTTGGAGCGAAATTTGTGTAGATACATAGATAAATTAAACATTTATGACCGACAAAGTCCAATTTCGAGGGGACATTTGTATGGGGGCTAGGTGAAATAATGGACCGATTTCAGCCAGTTTCAATAGGCTTGGTCCTTGGGCCGAAAAAGTAATATGTAGCAAATTTGATCGAAATATCTTCAAAATTGCGACCTTTACTCTGCGCACAAGGTTTACATGGACAGCCAGCCAGCCAGCCAGCCAACCAGACGGACGGACGGACGGACATCGTTTAATCGACTCAGAAAGTGATTCTAAGTCGATCGGTATACTTTAAGGTGGGCGTTAGACTAATATTTTTGGGCGTTACAAACATCTGCACAAACGCATAATACCCTCCCCACTATGGTGGTGTAGGGTATAAATAGCATTTTAAATTATTTCCAAAACATCAACTTTCTAAAACTAATGAATAAAATTTTACTACGATGGTGTACGATTTTAAGTGACATTCACTGTAGATATAAAATTCGTATAACGATAATTTAATGAATAATTTTGGCGAAAAACAACACATTTGACAAATTAAATTCAAAAAGTGGAACATGTTAATAAAAAACTACTATGTTGACAAATTCTAAAGAAAGGGTTTGTATTATTTACATAAAACATTTATGTTTAATATTTGTTTTAAAATAAAACAGAAAATACATACTTTGTATGTGTTGATCACAACAATCATTAATCTTTGGAATACAATTTGACATTTGTACGTCTGACATTTTAGTATTTTTGATTCATCTAAATAACACAAAGAAATGTTTGCATTAAAGTGTTAATTATTATTAATGATATTGTGGCAATCGCAGTGATTAATGAATGACACTTCTTTTAGTTATGATGATTTCATTAACGCTTAGGGATGAAAATATATCGCTCAGCTGGTTACATTAATGGTCTTGATATGTCTGTAAGAAAATTTGATTTGTTTTGAATTTTGTTTAAAATTTGATTTGATCAACTGATTTTGTCAACTTCCCCCGTGATGACACCAGTGACTCTTTTATACATTTTGTGAAATGTCAGTAGGGAAAAATCAGCAAGTTGTCCATATTAAAAAAAAAACTATATTCTAGTACAACTTCTTAATTATTTATGTCTTAGTGACATTTTAAAAAATGTATGAGGAATAGAAAGTTGAATACTCATCAGGGTCTTGAACTGGTAGAGTTTGGGAAGAAAAAATGTTTATGTTGCTCACTTAAATACACTTGCATGATTATATGGAATTAACACTAGTTGAAGTTCAATTTCCCAATAAAATTTTCCCTTAGTCCATTATTAATTTTTTATTAAAAGAAAGTATTGATTTTTTTCTAGTTTATTTATTTCCATTGTGCTCGTACATGAAATTATTATGGAATTAGCAAATATTTATAATGAAATTAATTTCTTTCCAATGAAAACTGTCACAAATGTCTACAAAATGTTAAAACGAAGACCATGTCTAGATTCAGGCGAAATGAAAACATTCACTTCATTTCAAAATAATAATAATAAAATAATATAAAAAAAATACAAAATTCGCATAAAAATCATGTAGTTAGTTCCATGCTTTCATACCTAGTGACCGATAAAACGCACCCAAAGAAAATAAAAAACAAAAGAAAAAAAATTAATAGAAAATATTGTAAGCAAGAATTATAATTCTTGTATGAAGAACGTTTTTATTTATAAAATATAAATGCAAATTTTTCATATTGCAAGTTTTTTTTTTTTCATTCAACATAAAAAAGACCATGTTTAGAATATTTAATAAATTTTAGATTTGTTGTGGAAAAAAATATATAAAGTGAAAATATTCTTGACAATAAATACGACGCATAGAGCGACGATACTTTGTTGAAGAAAACATTGAGGCAGTTTTCTGGTGGCAAGGTCGAATTCAATGCACCTTTAGTGGAAATCATGTAAAAAACAAACACAACTACTGGCCTTACCAAAACCCTGATCCTTAATGACCGATGAAAACAAGTAAGCTTGCATTCAATCCGTTAGTTAACCAATTTCAATCTAATAAACAAGATTGGGTACCGTCATCGCTAAGCTATCGTTACCCCTAAAATACCCTTTCAGCTCAACTACCGTTGCCGTTACTAAGCAAAACGCTTCGCAGTTTGTGTTTGTTTTAAAAAAATAAAAAAAGCTATCGTTACCGAAATAACTGCAATTACCGTTACCGATATTCCATAAATAACACTATACAACAAAATCAAATTTTTTACAAAATTACAAGGTCCGACCAATAAATTTTGATAGAGGAGACAAAAAAAAAAGACACGTGTATCGGCGTTTTGAATGTTTACATCTGAATTTCATTTGAGGCGGGTTAAAGTTTCCCAATTAAGTTTCTACCTTATATTTTAGGTAGAAAATGTGTTCAGCAAATTTATGTAAAATATTACGGAGGACATTTTTGTAGAATATGTTAACTAGAGTGTCCCAAAATTTTTTTTGGGAATTTCGGAACGCATAGCCTCTAATTTTTTTATATATATAAAACTATAGTTAAATATGAAATTTTGTCTTTCTATCATGATTGCCGACTTGCGATTTAGTTTTCTGGTTTAACGTGTCTCAGGCCACTAGAACAAGAAACGTATGAACAAAATTAACATATTTTGAGAAATATTAAAATAAAAGCTTATTTTTACTTAAAATATATACATATTTACTTGTATATGAGTTTTGGATTCGTAGGATACCGTTAACTTATTACCAGGTATGACCAAAAAATATTTTTTTTACGGCAGTTTCAAAACTCCAATTTCAAATTTTTAAAAATTTTGTTAAACAAATTTCAGAATTTTTTGATCATCACTTGGGGATTTATTGTCAACATAATAGGGAATAAAAATGTGATAAAAGTTATGTCAATATCTCCTATAGTTTTTCCGTACCTGCGATTTAAATTTTGCGATTTTCGAGAAAAACTAATTTTTTGGCCATATTTTGGCGAATGAGCCGAATTTCCTTACTGTTATGATTTTTAAGTAAAAGCTATTCAGAATATTATAGTCCATGTAATTCTAAATATAGTCTGAAAGTTTTACTAAAATCGGAAAACGTCAACCCTTAAATCGAGAAGGTCAAAGGTCAAATTTTTCAATATTTGGAATTTCTCATGGAAAAATAGCGAAATGTTATATATTTTTGGTCCGATTTTGATGAAACTCAAGAAAAGTATAACATGATGTCTAGTATTTATAATAACAGCACAAAAATTAAAATTAACCCTTAATAGCACTTGGGGTTAAAAAGACACTCAACTTTTAAATGCTCTACAAAACTAAATCGCAAGTACGGGTTGCAATCATGATAGAAAGACAATATTTCATATTTAACTATAGTTTTATATATTCCAAAAAAAAAATTTTGGGACACTAATGTTAACTCTCTAAATCCTAAAGGCATGGGTCTTTTTTTAATTATTTTAAATAGAGAAAAAAACACCCTTAAAACAGGGATTTAAGGCGTTAAAATGTTCCGCAAAAATATTATCCGTGAAATTTTACTATAAGTCCCTGAATTCACCCAAACGGAAAATTCAACCAGAAAGTCTGAAATAAGACATAACAAAAGAGATCCTAGGGTTAATTTCGCATTTATTAAGAATTTTATTTTAAAGTACCCCAAAAATTTATCATGAAAAAGAAATAGTTCAAATTTAACTCAAAATCACTAATATCTCTATTATTTTACTTTCGATAGCAAATTTGGATAGGAAGTATTCATTAATTAAATTTTTTTAGATCTTGGCAATTTGACTTCATTACCATACAATGTCCAGCGTATAAGCGAATGAATGCTTTTGAATTTATAGAGTTCTTTAATGGGTGCGCATGTCTGATGAAATTTTTTACCAAAATTCAACAAAAATTAATTTTTTTAATTCCCATATGGATTATTATGAGAACCAGTTGTCAACAGAATCTGATGAGCAGGGTGAACAATTTCATCAGACATGTGCACTAGAGTGCTCCAAAAAAATAAAATTGCGAATTTTGACCGTCCCCCCCTCTAGAATTGTTCTATGTATTGTAGAAACACATTGTGTAAAATATTAGGATGATAGGATAACGTTAACTGGTGACGCAACGACGCTGAAGTTTTGAGGTGCATTTACAAGGGGAAAATATGCGATTTTTTTCAGTTTTTGTAAAAATTTTGCCATTAAATAATGACTTTTACAATTTAATTTAAAAGAATCGAAATGTGTACGTAATTGTCGTTATAATAAGATATAAAAGACAAAAATTGGTGAAAAAATGTTAAAGTTATTAAAAAATCGCCAGGCCATTAACGTGTCTCAGGCCACTAGAACAAGAAATTTATGAACAAAATTAACATATTTTGAGAAATATTAAAATATGAGCTTATTTTTACTTAAAATATATCCATATTTACTTGTATATGAGTTTTTGTCCTCGTAGGATACCGTTAACCTATTCGCAGGTATTACCAAAAAAATTAAATTTTTTTAACGGCAGTTTCAAAATTCCAATATCAAATTTTTAAAAATTTTGTTAAACAAATTTCAGAATTTTTTGATCATCACATGGAGATTTATTGACAACATAATAGGGAATAAAAATGTGAAAAAAGTATGTCAATACCTCCTATAGTTTTTCCGTACCTGCGATATAAATTTTGCGATTTTCGAGAAAAACTAATTTTTTGGCCATATTTTGGGGAATGACCAGAATTTCCTTACTGTAATGATTTTTAAGTAAAAGCTATTCAGAATAATATAGTCCAGATAATTTTAAATATAGTCTGAAAGTTTTACTAAAATCGGAAAACTTTAACCCTTAAATCGTGAAGGTCAAAGGTAAATTTTTTCAATATTTGGAATTTCTCATGGAAAGATAGCGAAATATTATATATTTTTGGGCCGATTTTGATGAAACTTAAGAAAAATATAAAATGAAGTCTAGTATTTCACCAAAGATACCAAAGTTGTAAATAAAGCTCTTTACGCTTAATTCGCAAGATTACACGCCTCCTTGGGTTTCACATTTTTTAAAAAAATCACAAAAAATCTATTTATGATTCTAATGTGCTGATATTTAAAACATAAATAGTCCTAGAGAAGGTTTATTTATTTACTTTTTTTAATTTTGTTCGATCTTTTTTTAGTTCTTTAGATATGTCGGGCCTACGGTGGTTCGAAATTTTTTTTTTAAAATATCACCCATATTCGCGATAAAATTTCGAATACTATATACAGTGAGTGTCACTCAAAATCGTACAACATATTTTTTTTTGTAATATTATGAAATTATACAAGCAATAATAGGTGATTATATAAAAAATTGAAAGTCATGTTATTAATTGGAACAAAAAATATGTATTTCAACAAAAAAGTTAACAAAACCTCAATTCGTTAAAAAAATATTGATGAAAATTAAAGAACATCACAAAATTCATATTTCACTTAAATTCGTACAATTATATTAAATTATAATTAAAACTTTAAAAATTAAAAAAAATGTTAATATTAAATAATCCTAATACTTTGTAGGGTATCATTTGCTATTTTTTAGTGCCTTTACGATTTTAAATGAAGCGTTGATATTCTGGGCACTGACAGTCTTACCCAATTTTTTTATTTGTGGATAAGGGCAATTAAAATTATACCCAATTTTCTGCTAGGTAATAGCACACACAATATAAAAATAGCATTTTAAAATATTTCCAAAACATCAACTTTCTAAAACTAATGAATAAAATTTGACTACGATGGTGTACGATTTTAAGTGACATTCACTGTAAATAACTTCCTAACTGTCCAAAGTTGGTACATGTAAAAATGGCCGTATTTTTTACGTTTTTTACACAACAAAATGTCTTATTTCTGACTTCTGGTTGAATATTCCGTTTTGATGTATTCAGGGACTTATTGTTTTAATCGTGCTTTTTTGTTATTTTTTAAAAGAAGGACCAAAAAGACCCATGCCTTGAGGATTTAGAGGGTTAGAATATTCTACAAAAATGTCCTCCGTAATATTTTACATAAATTTGCTGAACACATTTTATACCTAAAATGTAAGGATCACATAGTTTTGTATGTCGCTTAACAATAAGAATGTTCGAGATTTGGGAAACTTTAACCCCCCTCAAATGAAATTCAGATGTAAACTTTCAAAACGCCGATACACGTGTCTTGTTTTTTGTCTCCTATGTCAAAATTTATTGGTCGGACCTTGTAATTTATTTTTGTGTTGTACAGTGTAATTTAAATTATAAAAATTCACATTTTTTAATTTCAATAATTGAGTTTAAGAAATTTACAAAATTTTAAATATAATAAAATAAAGTATTAAAATACCGTTACCGCTAAGCTACCGTTAACGACATAGTCCAAATTAGCCGTTTAACCGTTTTGAATCGCCTGCCAAGCTTGTGAATAACAAATATCATAAGTATTTATAACTTAATTCAACTTTGTTTTCTAAATTAAAATATGTAACAAACTACAAAACAATTTAATAATATCACCCTCTAATTTATAGGCAAATATATGAAAGAAAAAGAATTAATTAAATTACAGTAAAATTTTAAATTTACTGGTTTTTATAAAACATTTTCATATAATGACCTGAATCATGTCTGTGCTGTAATACTCAATGTAGAGGCAAAGAAAATAAAACTAAAAAAAAGAACCTCTAATAAAATTCGTACTTAATTTAATTTATTTAATTCCTATAAGTTGGCAAACTCTCGTACACATAAAATTGAATACATTTTTGCCTTCTTCTTATTATTTAATGTGATTCCATGCGACTGTAAATGCTCATTTAAAATCATATTTTATAGTTGTTGAAAAAACATTAATTTGAAAATTTACTATTAAAAATGTTTTGTTTTTTATAACTGTAACGAATTTAAATATGTATTGCAGTTTGTCCAAGTGTTTTGTAGAGAACGTTGTCGTTGTCTTATTACTTGTGATTCCTTTTTTGTTTTTAGTAAAGCAACATTTTTGTTAATGTCTGAATGCAATTTGTTCCAAATCAACAACTTTCCATAATCGAAACAAATCGTTTTTACACCACCAATATAATGTGGAACTTCTTCATTTACAAAGAACCAAATTCATATGATGGACAGTGGATTGCGGGGTCAAATTTGTGGAAGAAACTAGAATGCGACTTATTAAAAATAAAAACATTTTGAGAAATTAAATTTTTACTCTAAATACTACGATTTCTTGGATGGAAATGTGTAAAAATACAAGCTTGCAGAGTTTTGACAACTAAAAACGCAAATGGAATTCGCACTAAATTAAATCAATTTTATGTTCATTGTGATTTCTCTAAAGCTTCATCTTTTCAATCTGTCCCTCAGTTACAGTGGCAAAGCTTTTGTTATATTTTACGAAGGCACACCATAATGCTCACATTTCTTTGTGAATGGCAAGGAAAAAAGAAGAGATAATTATAACAAATGCCAATAAAATCCGCACCGCTTCCTATATTTCTCTGAGAAGCGAAATCGGCATTAAATCTACACAGAACCTAGCAACCGAATTTGTTGCCAATAGAATGATTCGGTTGTACACATAGAATTTTTCGGTTTTATCAAGAGAAAGACAGGTCACTAAGGTAGAATCATTCGATTGGCAACAAATTCGGTTGCTATCACGAATCTGTTTTCTCTGTGTATGTAATATTCTTCACCATACAAAATTTAATTTACGTTGTAAATACTAAAGTAAAGATTATATAAGATTAACCTTCGTTTTACCAATACCCACCCGGGTGACCACTTCGTTTTTATTGGTTTAATATTTTTTTTAATTTTGTTTCGATTTAAATGAAATTTATACTCGCTGAACAAATTTTAGAGTTCTATAGAAACATTTTAAACTTTTTATAAAGTTTTTTTGATTTTTTAAAATTTCGTTCGTCGCATATATTTATAGAAGTACCACCCGGGTGGGTATTGGTAAACCACGTACATAAAAAACATTTGGTAAAGCGAAGGTTAAACACAGCTCCTGACAATCCCATTCCAAATTAAATTTCCCATCTGATATTATCATTTGAATTTATCCAGGGTTTATGTATCGATTTAATATTCCGAGTGCCGTCTTCAGTCTTTACGATATCGTGCCAAGATGAATCCCTGAAACTGACACCGCTACATCATCTGCGTACGTGACAGTCTTGTAAATTAGGGAGTCCAGTTTCCTAGGCAGTCAGTTCAAGGCCAAATTCCACAGAAGTGGTGATAAAACACACCCTGGGGAGTGCCTCATTGGCAGATCTAGAGATCGTAGTTGTTTAAATTTTAAAACGAATGATCCTATAATTCAGAAGGTTCCTAATGAACCTAACTATGGATTGATCAAGTTCTGATCTTCCCCTGGTGATTGGGGAATAAATCACCAGATTGCGGAATTGATTCCAAACATAAATAATGACTGCAGGACCTAGCTATCTTATATTCATTGAAAGGACAATGAACAGCCGAGACTACTTAAACATTTTAAAGGAAAATTTGAAAGTAAGTGCAGAAAATTTATGTCTTGTAACTCCATGGGTCTTTCAGCATGACAATGACCCAAAGCATATCGCCAAAACTGTTAAGAAGTGGCTACTGTAGTCTCCAGGCCTTAACCCAATAGAGCACCTGTGGGAAATTTTAAACCGAAATATTAGAAAACGATGAATTTCAACTTCGAACAACTTTAACGGAAGAGTGGCGCAAAATTAGTAAAGATGTAACTGAATCTCTTGTTAACTCCATGAAAACGCGACTAGAGGCCGTAATTAAGCTGAATGAAGGACCAACAAAATATTAACTTTTTATTTTCGGATTTTGGTAATATAAAATAGTTCGTTATTAATCAACTGTATACTAATTTTTGAATGTTGCTTTTAGGTACTTGCTTCTTTTTGCCATAAATTTTCCACGAAATCAATTGTAATTTTCAATGTTTTTAAAATAATAAAAGATTTAACACTAAATTTAATTTTAAGTTTATTCTAACTTATATATTTCTTTCAGTAATTAAAATATTTAGCTTTTTTAAAATTTTCAGCTGTAATAGATAGGACACTTTTGCTCCCACCAAATACAGATATTTACGTTAGCGCCATGAATATGAATATTTGGCTTTGGTGTCGATACGGCTGGTTAGCCGTGCTTCACGTACGATCTCTTACGCTTCGGGTGATCGTAATGGATCCATTTTTAATGTAATGATTCGAAGCAAAAATTATATTCTATTATTGCGTTAAAGCATCATTTCGGACATTCGAACTCGTCATTCAATGTCTCTCGGCTTCAATTCGTAAACGTTTTGAAATTGCTGCTTGATTTTGCAAGCTTTTGATGAGTTTTACAACCATCTTTATGTAGTAATGGATCTAATTCTTGGCCTGCAAACATTTTGGCTGGTCTGGGAGATCTTTGCCTGAGCAATCTTTGGTGAGAAATCGTTGTGCTTTTTTTCAAATTAAAGGAGTAAAGCAAAACATGCCGCATATGACGCTTTGTTAACACAAAATTCTAAATTTTCGAAGCAAAAAAAAACTTTGTTGTTTACACTATAATGTTTAATAACTTAGTGAGATTAAATGACAGATATGTACCCTTAAAAATGAGATATAAGTTATTAAAAACAAAAACCGCGCTCAAAAGATATGCCATCCATTGTAAATCCCGCATTTTTAAGTCATACTCTCAATATAAGTGATGATAGTAAAAACACTTTTTTACTTATAGTTAAAATTTATCTTGCATTTCAGCTATTTATATTAAAATCAATCACGATTTAGACTTGACTTGTAGTACCATTTATTAATAAGATCTGCACTAAGAATATTGTAATTTTATTGAGGATGTCTAATAGATTTCAAAATTCCAAGATTATATAAAAATTTTTCCAAGTCTGTTTTACTTTTCATTAAAGAATGAAAATAATACATCTTGATGATAGGTCTGCACTAAACTTTTGACATCTAGATGCAGATTTTAATGCAAATTGTGGCGTGGCAGTGATGTTTTAATTAATTTTGGTCAATGACGTTGCTGGAACATTGTGAATATATCCTCAATACTTGAATTCTTGCGAGGACTAGTGGTTGATAAACGAATAACGAAATGGACAGTGAACATGTTCAAGGGCAGGAACAAAAATTCATGTTTAGGTTTGGATAGTACAAGGAAGGATGTGAAACTTGTCGTAAATATATATGTACAATCTTCTTTAGTGATAACGGAATCAGGGTAGGTTTTAATTGCCACAAAAATGGGTTCTGGAACATAAATGCACCCGTTAGAATGATGGGTGCCAGGATATGAGAGCATCCGTGGGAATGAATATGCTGAAAAATATACAGCGAACATGATGGTATCGTATGGTATGGTATTAAGGCAGCCGTCCAAAACCTTCGTCTCGTACAGCTCACTTGGGTCCAATGATCGTTCCCTTTGTGATACCTGAGGAAGATAAATGAAAACAGAAAGAAGGAAAAGGGAAATAGAAGTTAAAGGAAAGTGAAATCTATAGATTAAGTTATAGTGAAATTTTCAAGAGTAGAAGTGTAGATAAAAAGAGAAAAGAAGGAGGAGAGGGTTGAGAACTCAAAGAATTCGAATAACGCATACCATCATGGAATGGTTGCTGGGTCCCAAGGAGGTACAATTTGCATGTCCGAGTGTAAGGGTGCTAAATTCTGTACAACATTATTTTATCCATAGTTGAAAAGATCTTAATACCTAGTTATTCAAACCACTGTGTAAAATGAAAAACAAAAACTTACACATAAACTTTTTGTCAAATGACAAAAAAAGAAACAGGCAAATATAACGAAAAAGTTGGCTTAAAAGCACTTCTTTTATTTTGTTTAATTATTCAAAGATCCAGTGGTATAGTATTCTTACCAACCATCTTTACAAAAATAAAAATATGCAAAATAAAGTCGTTTTTTTAAATTTTCCTCCACTACTTAGAGTTAAAATAAAACACCTTAAGGCTAAAAACTTGAATGATTCATTACCTTCAGCACAATAGTTTTCCTGCCACCATCATGATCATGTCTTCAGGTTCTCATCAATGTAATTTTGTGGTTTTACCCTACAGTGAGTTTTGGCAACAGAGAAATAAGTCTAATGTTTATGCACAATCTCAAAATCTAAGAATATGGTTTTAATTTTTCAGCAAATTTTGTGATCTAAGATCGTTTTTTTCTTGCAAATAATGACTTACAAAGTCGACCACAATCGGTTGTTGAAATAATGCTTGAGACTTTATTTCAAAAGTAACACAAAACATTAGACTTCTGTCTTCTCTACTGTGTTGAGTTCTTAAAGATTTCACTGCTATATTGTACATAGATAGATCGTGGTGGTTGCATTCATATCTTCCAGCTTTAAGTGTGATCGTAAAGCTGGTTTTTACGAGTGTCAAAAGTTACGCCTAGTTATGAGTTATTAAATCTTCATTTAAGCCAATTAAGTGTAAGCTCAAATAATTTCAAGTTTGCCAGTTGAGAAAGGAGCATATTGTTGTGTATTAAATGCATGTCTAATTGGGTGGTTTATGGAACAGTGCGTAGAAGTGTTAATTTTCACATGTCAAGGAGGAATATTTCGTAATGAATAGAGATTATGGAATGTTATTTGGGATTTAAGAAACTCATTACAATAAAATATTAAAATTTACAGTGGGCCAACCAAAGTTTGCTGTTCAGAGAACTAGGAAATGTCTCTCCTAATTAAAATATATTTTTTTGTTGAAGGTCCTAATGCTTTAGAGATTATTTTGAAATGATATTTGGTTAAGTTAAGAAAACACTTTTCGGTAGGAACTCCATAATTTATGATATCGCAACATATGTTGTTCAATTCAAATATTCCCGCACTACTTTGAAAACTTAGTTGATGCTAGTTTTCTACCTCCTTCGCAAATTAATTATAAGAACGCAATTCAAATACATAATAAGTACCGCTGCTTAAATATGTATAACTTTTACTCTTTGCTATTTTGTCAAGTTGTATGTAAGTCAAAGGCATAGTTACACTCATGTGTTCAGTTTAAACGATGACATCTGTCAGTTGAATAAAAGTAAAATGGGTTAAAATGATTAAGTGCACCAAAGTATCCGGCATATTGAATTACAAGTATTTCTCCTTCTGTTTAACAAAAGTCGTAATATTTTTATCTATATTATGCGAATTATCATCTATATTCAGTTTAAGTTTTAACAGCACTTAACAACAACTAAAACAACAGTAGCAGTAGCAGCAACAATAAATAATGCAATTCATAAAGTGACAATAAAGAAGCCGCATTAACGCCTACAAAATAAAAATATGCGAATATTTTGCAAAAATGGAAAAAAACTAAAAAAAATATTAAAAATTCATAAAAAGCTGGGTTTGTTGGGAAAACAAAAATAAAAAAAAGCTTAACAAATCACGTTCATAATGAATTGACAGCGGCAATGTTGTAACAACAAATGTTTGTTTTTAGATTTATTACAACAATTCTGTTGATGTCTTACTATTTTGAATTTGCAACGTCAAGGAATTTTTCTGTAGAAAAGGCGAATTGTTTTTCTTCTTAATTGAAGATCAGTTGTTCTGGGAGGATAAACAGAAAAGTTAAATATTGATGCATGTATTTTAATATAAACTTGTTACGGAATCGTAGAGTCTTTCATTAGTACGTAGACATTTTTTAATTTTATATACTTAGGTTACCAGCATTTTTAGTGCTAGATTTGTGAAAAAAATTGCAGTTTTTTTTAGAATATATATATATAAACATTATTACTGCAAAATCTTATGTATTTTGGTGCATGACAACTTTAAATCAAAAATCACTAGATAATGATTATTTGAATTAGACAGCTTTACAAAGCCACAGATGACAGTAATGTCAACTGTTGGCCAGTATGCTGGGGCAGAGAGATAAACTAATGCGCCAATGACTTCACTTCAATAATTTCTTCGAAAATGCATATTTCCAATTCAGATATTGAACGATTACTTTTAAAAAAAAAAAAAAAAAAAAAAAAAAAAACAAACTGCGAAGCGTTTTGCTTGTCTGCAGTTACACCCAGATTAATAGTTCAGCACACTATCGACTGGTCTATCGGAACAAACACAAAAGAGAAAGCTTAGAAGAGAGTGGCAACAAAATAGATCACTTGCTGCTAAGAAAAGGCTGTTGTCCATCGCTAGTAGAAGACTGAAGAGAGCCCTTTGTTTAGAGGAGGATCGCATAAATAGAAGATACTTCCACAGTTTGACGAGTACTAAACATACAAATTTTATTCTTGAGAAAGCCACACGTAATATCACACCACCAGTAGAGGAAAAAACTACATTCAGAAAAGCGAGCACCTTTGTAATGTATTTAAGCCAAATCAAATAATTTTGTACTGGAAAATCCTCCCATTTATGAGACAACGGATGATTAAATCATGGTAAATCCCGAGGACGTTCGAAATGTTATCAAAAATACCATAAATACAAAAAAATATCCAGGATATGACAAAATTAGGTCATCCACGATTAAAATTCTAACGAATATAGATATAATCGTGCTATTTGCATTGTTTTCTGCGATCATTAGACTAGGCGTTTTCTCAATTAATTGGAAACTGCCCTGCATATCATATATATTATCCTAGTTCATCAATTTGGTTTTCGTGATCAACATGGAACCATTCAACAAATTGATCGATTGACTGGAAAGATAATATTTTGAAAATAAAAAATACTGCTGTGCTATCTTTTTGGACATCCAAATGCCTTCGACAAGTTATGTCATAAGGGGTTAATTCACAAAATTAAGTGTCTACTGCCACCAAGTGCTCATGGATTGCTTAAGTCATACATATCACTGCTGTGCTATAGATTAAACTATTGCGATTAAGTAACAGGAAATTATGAAATTAAGGCTGGTGTTCTCGGACCAACACTTCATTTGTTACATACTTCGGATTTGCCTGTATGTGATAGACTTAACATATCGTCATTCGCTGGTGATAAGGCAATACTTAGCTCCCATGCAGATCCCCGGATAGCTTCTACGAAATTGGCCATTTATCTCAGACTCGTGGAGATATAGTTGAATAACTGGAGAATATAAGTAAATGAACTCAAAAGCACATCTCAGATCGGGTGACTGTCCACCTATCTTGGTAGGTATTCACTTGGATAGACGACTTTTTTGGCGTCGTCATACAGAAGCCAATAGACTTCAAATGAAGTTAAGATGCTCTAGCCTTCACTGGTTAATCAATGATGAATTAAAATTAAACTATAAAGTCATCCGGTATAAAAGTGTTTTAAAACCAATCTGGGCATGTGGAATCCAATTGCAGGTAAGAATTAATTCTTAATTGCATTTTCAAAATCGAATTAAATTGTATTTATTAATCAATCATTTAATGTTTTTATTATGAATTAATTCATAGGTTTAATTCGATTTTACTTCGAATGTTTTGAATTCATTCCTTTGAGAATTCATTCTCTATAGAATTAATTCCTTACTGAATCATTCATCATTTCTTGAATTAAAGGCTTAAGCCAATTTTTTTAAATTAATTTTGCAAAAACAAAACTAAATGAAGAAAAAATTGTCTAATTCAATTTTTAAATGCCGAATTAAGATTATAATGATTTAAGATTTTGGTTTATTTTCAATTCAGTGTTAAATATTGGAATATAGGGATGAAACAAATGTATCGCAACTTACCTCTTCCAAATTCTACACAAGTTCTCTATGTTGACACATAATTTGGAGTTTCTCAAAATGTTTAAATTTGGATTCGGGTATCAAAGTTCAAATTTTGTACAAGAAACTATAAGTGAGGCAAAACTTCCCAACATGGACGAGCGTTGTCATGATGGACTATTATGGTTTCATGTCTGGCCTCATATTCTGAGAGTTCTTTGTCCAATGCTCGCTTCAAACTTATCAGTTGCGATAAGTACAGGTTCCCTGTGATGGTCTGGTAAGATTTCAGCAGATCATAATTTACAGGACTCATTTGCTGCCAAGAATTACAGAGAATTACCTTTGCGCTATGGTTGGCCGGCCTTCACATACTATATCTTACGTTTCGAGTTATCGTAGTGAATGATTCGTTGCAAAAATTATTTTTTTATAGCATTCAAGCTGCATTTTAGACATACAAAATCGCCTTGCCTTCAAAACTTTTTTGGCCTTTTGTTCTTATATAGCATGAATTTATAAGAAATTATTTTAATTTTTGCAATTAAATTTTTATGAATTTGGATAAATTTGGAGATATCAAAATATAAGCCGAAAATGATATCGTTGCTTTTATCGTTCACTATCAGCTTCAATGTGCACGCATATTTTTTGCATTAAATACATTTACTAGTTAAAGCACATTTAAAGAGTACGTTTTTAAAATGCTGAAACGATACCCGCTGAAAACTTTCGTAAGGAAATTCGGCTCATTCGCCAAAATATGGCCAAAAATTTATTTTTTCTCGAAAATCGCAAAATTTTTAACGCAGCTACGGAAAAACAATAGGATGTATTGACATACTTTTTCCATATTTTTATTCCCTATTATGTTGTAAATAAATCCCCATGTGATGATCAAAAAATTCTGAAATTTGTTTAACAAAATTTTTAAAAAATTTGAAATTGCAGTTTTGGAACTGCCGTTAAAAAAAATATTTTTTTTGGTTATACCTGCGAATAGGTTAACTGTATCCTATGAAGATAAAAGCTCATATACAAGTAAATATGGATATATTTTAAGTAAGAATAAACTTTTGTTTTAATATTTCTCAAAATGTGTTAACTTTGTTCATACATTTCTTGTTCTAGTGGCCTTAGACACTTTAATGGCCTGGCGACTTTAAAATTTTCAACTAATTTTTGTCTTTTATATCTTATTAGAACGACAATTACAAAAGTAATTACTTTTGTAATTGTCCTTCTTAGAACAAGCTATAATTTTTTTTGGTGGTATTTTAGGTCATTACGAAAGTTTTCAGGGGTTACCGTTTCAACATTTCAAAAAATTTAATTCTAAGGGACACTCTAACGTATAGTCTTAATTTTCAGTAATTAATTACAATGATTTTCAGTAATTCATTACTGTATTTTTTGGCAAATGAGTTGTGAAAATAGTGTAAGATTTTTATAGAGGGTAGATATGATCGATTTCGTGCAAAATATAATTGAGGTTCCAACAAGATCAGTTAAGTTGCCTTTTCAGAACACTATCAGTTTCACGTTGACAAGGAAAGCATGAATAGTTGCATTTTTTTAATTTTACTAACAATTATTACATTATTTTTAAGAGTATTTTAATATATTAAGAATAAATAAATTGGAGAAAAAAAATTGATAAAAAGAATTTGTTTATTTTATGTGAAACTAGCTTTTATGTATCGATCACTTATAGACGCTGAGATTGATATTAGATATACAATTTCTCCCAAAATTTAAAGTGCTTGTAAACAAAATCAATACCACAGCAATGAGTTCTTAAACTAGTCATAAAATAATCTTGACTTATTAATTTAATAGAAAAATTCATAACAGTAAAAATTCTAAAATTAGTTAAAACAAGTAAGAGTGCTATATTCGGCTGTGCCGAATCTTATATACCCTTCACCAAATTATACTTCAAAATTTTAAATATTTTTAGGAAACAAAATTTAATTTTTTCCAGTTGTTTTTTTCATTTTATGGAAAAAAAAATTTTTTTATTGTTATTTTAAATTTTTTTATTTTTTTAAATTTTCAATTTTTTAAATTTTCAATTTTTTTTTTTTAAATTTTAAAATTTTTTTTTTCAGGTTAAAATTTTTTTTTTCCGATTTTGACCAATTGTAGGTCCAGCTTACTATGGTCTTATATACGTCGTTGCAAATGTCTTTGAAATATCTATCATTAGATATCCATATTCTCTATATTAATGTCTTAGTAATCCAGATATAGGTCAAAAATCGAGGTTGTCTTGGTTTTTTCGTCATATCTCAGCCATTTGTGGACCGATTTTGCTGATTTTAAATAGCAAAATTCTCGAAGGTGAAGGGTATAAAAAAAATGATGAAAATTTCAAAATCTTCCTACAAAGACATAACAAAAGAATAGGGTGATTCCATTTTATTTAAATTCAAAGTATACATTCTATCAATCCTGAATATTGCTAAGATTTCACAAAAATTTCCGAGATGGTTTATACATACGTGATAAAATGTGCATTTAACCAGTGAAATGTAAAACTTTATTTTTTAGTCGATATATTTAGAAATTATCATATATACGAGTAAATATGGATATATTTAACGTCAAAATATGAATTTATTAGAATGTATCTCAAAATATGTTAATTTGATTTTTACATTTCTTCTGAGACATGTTAATGGACTGGGGAATTTTTAATAACTTTATTATTTTTTAACACTTTTTTTGTCAATAATTGCGTCAACATTATGATTATTTTACATTTAAACGTAAAAATAGAAAAAACAGTGAATCTCCAAACATCAGAGCCCTTGTTGCAACAGTTAACGTCATCATATCAATATAAGATTTTTCAGAACGGTTTCTACAATCCAAAGCACATTTCTAGCAGACCGACGGCCTATAGCTTAATATTTTTTTCGGTCATACAATACGAATTTTGAAACTTTCAAATTCTAAACACTAAATATTTTTCTTAAGTCCAATAAGGATTTTAATTGGAGCAAAATAACAATTTTCTATGGTTTTTAACTACAGCTTTTATCATTTTGCAAAATAGCAAAATGTAATCAAAATAATTTCATTATTTCAAAGAAACTTTCAACATCGTATGCTAAGTAGTTCGTACAGAAGCAGTCAGTAGTTGGAGATTTTATCCGTCACAATTGATTGATGTTGAAACACGGCGATATAGACGTGTATGTTAATGATAAAAACTTAAACTAAAACAAGAAAAAAATCATTAATTTTTATATTTGCGTTTCTATTTTAAAAATTTAATCGACAATTTTCACACGCTATTAATTTTATGGCCAAAAATTAATTCAATTTTCTACCTTAAACCTGAACTTCATTACGCAGACTAACTGATGTAGTGACTAATAAAAACCAAAATTAAATAAATAAATAAAATCACATTTGAAATACTTGTACATTTACTTAGTTTTGTATAAGTAAAAACACAAACATATGTATATAAAATAACAAAATATTCATTACGATTGTATTTAACCACTAATGCCAACTTAATTTTGATCTAGATTAGATTACGAATAAGATTTCAATTTAAATTGTACGAGTAGTTGGTTGATTTTATGATTTAAACGTGTACACGTACTAAAAAAAACGCAACAAAACCTCCTTAATTTAGAAAAAATAAAAGAGTTTTTTTTTCTTTCTATTTTCCCCATAAAAAGTTATAAACTATTTTAATTACAATTACTTGGTAATACATACATACGAGTAAAAGCTATGTAAAATATACAACACACGAATATACACATGCCACCACATTATTTACTACAATTTCAATTAGTTTTATTTTACTTATTTATATTTATTTATTTCTTTTACTAAAATAAACCCTAATTTATTTTGAAAATTTATGTATTTAGTTCAAAATTTATCAAACCGTATGTACGAGTACTACTTATTTACACTACTTTTTTTTATTTACGTCAATGTTTTATTTTTCTTCTTTTAGCCCAGTTATTTATTTTGAATGATTGTCTATCATTATGACAAAATGTATTTTTAATACCAACAACTACTACCGCGTATTTGTTCGTCCCTCCGTCCGTCTTTGTACTCATACTGTTTAGTACTATTTAGAGTACATTTAGTGCTGTTATCGCAAGACAAGCCACAATAATAATAAAATCCAATTAGTATGCACAAGGCGCTGTTTTCTTGATAATTGTCAATAACACTTTTAACAATTTCTATAAGAAATTTAACAAAAAAAAAAATAGAAAAAATAGAAAAAAAATTGAATTACACGAATTAAAGTTAAAAAGCTAATTTTGTGCTGTTTGTTAACAATGTTTAACAGTAATTGCATGTCAGTTTAAATGAATTACTGTTATGAGTCTAAAAACAACTAAATAATAACTCTAAAGCATTCGATTAATTTTAGATTCTTTTTTAATTGATAAAATAGAAATACCAATGAAATTTAATACATTAAGATCTACATTTTAGTACGGAAAAGAATGGGCTTTGCAACTAAATTTGTTTATACTCGACACATATTGAAAACCCATCCCTTTCGGTTTTTTCAGATTGATCTAGTTTATTAAATAGCATGATGAGTTATGATATTCTTTGTTGACATATTTCCAAATATGGATTAGGACGTTCTTTGCCTCCCATTACAAACGAAATAGTACATCAATTTAACTTTAGAAAAAACATCTGTTTTATATTGCATCTCGATCTCGATTTTAATATACAGTCTCGGATAAAACTAAAGCACGGACCTCACCGACCTCACTTCGCAACCGAGACACTTATGATCTGTAGACAGACGACGGCGGATGAGGTGGCCAAATGACAAAGTTGTAAAAGATATATATAAGTACAGAGCCATGCAAAAAAGAAACAAATGTTTTTGAGGCAAATGGGATATTATATTTCTGAATTCATCTTAATGTTTCTTGTTCTTTTATTTGGAGTAAAAATATATAAATCCAAATGTATGCCAGCAACGATTTGTCTTGTGCTTTGTAAATGGATATAGCAAAGTCAAGACAAAACAGGAACTGGAGCCGCTTGAATTAAAATGGTAAGTCGTTGGAAGTCAATGGTATGCGTGGAATCAGTACGACTTCGCCTTTGAATATGCCACCAATTTGGTGGACATTTGTTGATGGTCAATCTTGTTCCTTCGCATATTGCTTTCGCGTCTAAATTTCGAAGAAGCATTATCGGTGATCCAACCTTCAATGTTAATACATGTGGTGGCATTCCGGCTGGTTCCAATGAATTCAAAAATCCAATAGGATAATTGACGACTAGTTTTTCGTTAATTTACTGTGTCAATCGATTTTTATTTAATTTTCAATTGAATTTTCTCATTGAGCTTGTTGACATAATAATTTTTTGGTGTCAAAATTGAAGGTTCCCACATTCAATCCGAACTTTTGTAGTTGGTTGTAAGTCTTGGGAATACCTTGTCGATAACGGCTTGAATATTCATTTACATTTGGCAGATATTCAGGAACGAAATCTCATTTGTGGCGGGATCAATTAGAATTTTTCCATTTCCGATGTCCAACAATTGTTTTGAGAATGTTTCGGCAGAAGGGTATTTCAGCAATTGCACACGCATGTTCGTTGATAGCGTTCGGCTTCTGTTGCTTCATTTCCAGTGAAATAAATTTGAAGGAACTTCGCGGGTAGCGGGAGCAATGATCCAATTGTGTGGTACATTTTGCATTGAACTTTAAAGGTGGGCTTAAAGACGACGTTGTTTACGTTATTAGTTGCCTCGAAGGATGTCATTTGAAAGCATAATATTACTTTCGGATATTTTGGGAATCTGAAATGAAACTTAGAAGCGGTTCAGGCGGCTCAATAATTAGTAGCAGAACAACTTTACCGTTCGAACAGCACATTCCCGGGTATTGCTTAGGGAACTTCGAAACGCTGAAATGTAAGCAAAGTTAGTTCATTCCGCCAATCAGTACGTCCTTGTGATTCCTGTAGTCGTCATCCTTATTGTAATAAAATGCCTTGTAGTCTTTCAATATGCTGTTGGGGTATCACTGTTTCTGCGGCTCTGGACATTGATGCCCTTTCGCGATATTCCTGTTTCGCACTCCGCAGCTGTTTCAGTTGCTCTTCTTTCCCTGCTATTTCATGTTTTGGTTGTGTTTTTACAAATTTCTGTTTTTTGGTGGCATTTTAAATAATTCGTAAACCAATTTTATTATTGCAAAAAAATTCCCAAACACTTGTTACTTAGTTGATTTAACTTATAGCTTTTTAGTTGATCAACACAAAACTGCAATTAACGCAAAGCAAATCAAATGCAGCCAGTGACTAAATGATACACATTTTATTTGAATAAAACCGTTATTTTTTATGAATTCACCTTTATTATACCATTCCGTTTGTAATTCCGTCATTGTCATTCCGTTTGTAATTTCCACAATACAGTTTTCCGACCGTATATACTGGATCCTTATGCATAGATAGCGGAGTCGATTAAGCCATGTCTGTATATCTGTCTGTTGAAACTTTCCGAAGCCCCCATATAACTTACATACACGATTCATACATCAATATCTCCGGAATTCTTCCGGCTCGGATGCTATTTAAAATGGAGAAAATCGGTCCACAAATGGCTGAGATATAAGGAAAAACCCAGGACAACCTCGATTTTTGACCTATATCTGGATTACTAAGTTTTCACTAAATATTTAAAAAAATAAAATAAAAAAACAAAAACAAAATTGAAATATTAAAAAAGAATTCTAAAAAAAAATTTTAAAAGAAATGAAAAAAAACAACTTTGGAAAAAAAACATTTTTGTTTATCTAAACATATTTAAAAATTTTATTTTAAAGTATAATTTGGTAAAGGGTATATACGATTCGGTACAGCCGAATATAGCTCTCTTAATAGTTTTTTATAAAAAGTGGAATGCGGAGTTATTCAAAATATTTTTTTTAAATAGACTTCACATGGAAATTTCTTATTCATACACTTATATGCAAGAATAAACTAAATTGTTTATGGTCAATTACAGTATAATTAATTTTTTGGAAAAAATTAAGCTAAAAATCCAGTTATCCACTGCTAGGACTGAATTTGACATCATTTATAGTATTAGCCATACAAAATATTTCTGATAAGAAATAGAAAACGCATAAAAATTTAATTTTTTTTGCTACCTCATTTATCGTTTAAACCATAGAAATAAATGACCTCCCACAACTGAAATGTATTGAATTAAAATGTGTATTATTTGAATGGGTACAAAAAATGTACCAAAAAGGATTAATCACGGGAAAATTTATTTTATTCGAAATTATCAACCCAATTTTGATAAAAATTAATAATAACTTCATTAATCAATCGTTAAAAGCTTTATTATAAAATTATTCAATAAATTCAATCAGTGATCACTCATATTTTATACCAAAAATCAATGTTTAGTATAAATACTCAAATAACTCAAATCGATCACAGATTGAGCTTATTTTCCTTAAAATCGCAAAAATAACGAATAACGTTTCAACTGTTCATATTATCCAGATCTTACACACCTACCTATATGTTATTTCCAAATTTGAAAATATAACTCCAGTAAAAGAGATTTTGTAATATTGAGTAAATCATTTAACATCATCTTTAAAGTAAACAAATCTTATTTTGGCAATTTTATTAATAAAAATGATTATTCAAAAAATATCTACTAAGTAAATTCAGTATTATTTGTTTAGTATGAACTTTCAAATTTACTATTTCAAATATTATATTTTCCCCAAATATCAGCAAAATTTTGTGTCACGTTTCCACTTTATATCCTTGTTTGTATTGGATAAACGTGCTTGTATGTGTATAAATGTACGTGTTTGAATAGAAATTGGTATTTTTGTTTGAGGAGTTTTAAAAGTTTATACGAATACAAAACTAAATCAATACATTTATTTATATTTATGAAATGGAATTTTTTCCTTAAATATTAATAAATGATTAAACTATTCTTTTTGAGCCTTGATATAAAAATTAGAAATATTATATTTGAAAGAACTCAATAACTCCGTCTCCTCAATAATCCTGAAAGGGTATATAAGTATATAATTTTTATAGAATAAACTTATAGTCCAGCATGTCTATTTTTTTTACAGTGAAACAAAGTTTTAATTTTTTAATTGAAGGGAGCATTATGCTAAATGAAAAAAAAAAAATTGAAAGTTAATGTCTGAGAGAATTCTTATTGTCAGAGTTATAATGTGGAATTTTATGAGGATAATTTTTCTAAAAACACAAAGCACTGATCCTCGAAAAAGCTCTATAATTGTATATATATGTTACTGAATAGTTTTTGGAACACATTTTCTCCGTTTTAGGAATTTCGGTATTTGAAAATAAAAAATGGCAAAATATATAATGCCCACATTTAGATCTAAATTAGTTCCAAACTTTGTTATGATACTGCACTTCGTGACATTGCACATTATGTAATTTGACCCAATATCTTGGCCAAAAATAATTTTTTCCAGTAGCAATTATAAATCAAAGCAATCTGCATATTAGGTTTTTGTAAAAAACAAATATCAGCTGATTTATGGGCAGTCGAAGTAGACATTTGCAAGCAAAGTGCAGCACAAAAAGTATAATTTTGATATGAATTAAAAAGTTCTTTTATCAGTTATTAAACAAATACAAGGAAATCATGAATACGGTAAAGAGAGGGTATAGTAAGTAATTAAAAAAAACTAAATATTTTGGTGGACGTTATTGCTTTTGTTAAAAAAAGTTTAATTCTAACTTAACTTCAAATTAATGACTTTTTCCATAAATATAAACTTCGCATAAGCTTTTGATAATGTTGGCTGTGGACTGCCGTGTTTTTCATTGATAAAAAGTGTTAATAAAAGTATTCTGAATTAATTTTTCGTTTCGGTTTTTGATTGATTTTCAGACGGCCTCAAAATATACCGAACTTTTTAATGTGAAAAAATAATAAGAAATAAATCTATGCTGTTTACAATTTTATTATCAGTGAAATTTATTTAAATAATGTTTCAAAACAAGATTTAGTTTCGATAAAGCAAAATATACAAACTTTTTGTAAAAATTTATACACGAGGCTCGCGGAAAATTAACTGCTTTTTCACGAACGATTTTTTCTGAATGGCTTATATTCCATTTTGCATATTTTCATTGTGCCGAATTTCAAAAAAAATTTCAGTTAGTTCAGTTATATTCAGTTTTTTTTTTGATGGTGGCAACTTTAAAAATATTCACTATTACAAAAATCAAAAAACCCAGCTGTACGTGCTCATGAAAAACTCCTAAATTCCAAATTTCAGTCATATCGGTCTAAAACTTTGGCTGAAATTAATTATACCTACTGTGCATTGGGATACTCGGTCCGCCATTGCACAGTGGGGCAGAATCGAAATTTTTTGGAAATAAATCTGGCATTTCTAAACGGCTGGTCCGATCTGGTCCGAATTTGAATTGGGAGTAACCAAGGAGCATTCGAGTTTAAGTTATGAAAATGGTTCCTACAAATGCTCCAGGGGCGGCGTTATGGGGGCTCAAAGTAGGGTACCTTCGACATGTAAAATTTTTAAACACGTGCCATTATTTGGTTTCTCATACGATTTCAAGGAATTTTATATTTTTGGAAAGCGCACATGCTTGCTTGTGCTATTTAACTCTTATAATTTCCTAGTTATAGGCTTTTCAAAATTGAAATTTTAAAATTTTGCCATACCTTGGGCCGCTTTTTTAAAAATATAGGGCGCAGTTTTGAACCGAATGGACTCGATTTTTTTTGTTATTTAGACAACTAAATTACCAACAACATACAAAAGATTTCAGAGCAATATCTATTATGAATCCAAAAATAACCGATTTTCAATTTAAAAATTCAAAAAATAGTATATTTTTGCTGTTTTTTGGACAAAAAGGTGACTTAACTCCTTTCTTATTAAAAAACCACTTTCTTTAAGAACATATAACAATTTTATGTTTTCCTATAAGGTTTCTTTACGGAGAACATTTTGGTATAAAAAACATGTCCGATTTTTCGAACATGTCGGCCCTACTCCCTTTGGAAATTGACCTATTTTTTATCACAATTTCAACTTTGGGCTACATGTTCTAAAATCCCAAAGCTGGGATCAGAAAACGGAAAGTAGTTTTGGAAACCCTGATGTGTTCCCTATTTATCCCTAAAGTATTTTCCCAGCCCCGAAGGAAATGTGGACCCTATAGGCAAAATTGTAAAAAATACCATTTTTGGGATTTTCGCTCCAATTTTTAGGAATTGCGGGATTCCCTTTGATCTTTTGACAAAGTTTTTTACACCTTGTTATTTAGAATGAGAAACTTAAAAAACGCTGAAAATTTCATTGAGTTTCGCTATATAAAGATTTTATTATATATTATATATTACATATTCATTGAGTTTCTTAGCTACGACCGCGTCAACTTTTGTCCCTATCGGAACAGCCGTTTAGAAATGCCAGATTTATTTCCAAAAAATTTCGATTCTGCCCCACTGTACATTGTTATTTAAAGTCCAAATTCTAAACATAAACTTTTTTTAGAAATTAGCCCAATGTGCGTTGGTTCACCATAATGCATTAGAAACTTCTAAAGTTATATATAATTTCCAATGAATTTTACAGGATGTCCTAGATTGTTGGCATCGAAAGTTTCGCTATTAATAAAATGTTATATTAATTTGATATTTTTTTTAAAAGAAATAATAACAATTTCTTATATTTTTCAAATGTTGCATTTGAAGTCTTGGTATAATGATATTACAATAGAATTATTCATATCAACTTGAAACTTTCCAAGAAATTTACGAACTCCTACCGATTACGTCAACACACAATTACTAAAATGCCAAACTATCGTATGAAATTTATTCATACCTGCATAAATTGTTTTTATTTTTATTTCGTTTTATAAAATTCTATAATAAAATGACACACGAATGCATAATAATTAAACATTAAATACATTATTACAATTACAATTGGGAAATAAAAACAAAAATATTTATTCTTTCGCTTGCCCGAATTTGAATATAAATTCGTATATGAATGAATTTACAAGTGAACCCTACGATGTATTTCAACATTGTAGCAGTAGTTGGTGAACCATAATATGTATTTATTTGAACTCGCATAAATATGCAGACATTTAAAAGAATAAATTATGCAAAAAGATATATTTTTCGTTGTGACAATTACAAAACAAATTCAGAGACAGAAAAATATACAGAATTTTCAGTCTTGAAACAACAGTAATATACTCTAAATCATTATATCCAGCAAATATAGTGTAAACAAATTCAAAAATCCATCTGAGAACTATGAAAAGAGGCAAAACATTGTAAATCCAAAAGATATAATTGTCCAATTCACAACCTAGTTGTATGTTGTACGTTGTATGTTACAACTATTGTGGTTGTGAACACAAATTTCGCCAAGTCGTAAGCCAAGCCTTGACAATTCCAAACGAAGATGATAACAAAACACATTCCAAAATCTATTAATATGTAAAATTAATAATGAAAGCAAACTAATGTGTGCATTGTGTAAAAAATGCAAACAATTGACAAATATTTAAAACAAATTATCGTTTTTCATAAATTAAATAAATTTACTGATTTCAGTGTTACCGTTTGGCTGTTATTTTGCACTAAAATATTTGAATTTTTTTGTTTATGTATAAATATGAACTTTTGGTAACACTTAAATTTTCATACAACATTCGAAAAACATATGTAAAAATGTTGTATGTGTTGTACAAAGCATTTATATAGAAATTAAAAACAACATTTGTACAACTATTGTACATTCAGGCGACTTACAACTCATACGACTGTACAACGTCAGTTGTGAATTGAACAAATAAATACTCCATAAACATGATAGTTTTGTCCGAACACTTTGTTGGAACTGGGAGCACTGCACGACAGAATCGTGACTCATGACAAACCAAGTTTCATTAAATTGGTGTATACAGAAAAAAAATATATTTCAATTCAAACATTTATCCCATATTGAACTGGTTTCAATGGTTGAATTTCAAATACAAAAATTATTGAATAGATAATTTTCGTAATTGAAACACAAAAAATAACAAAAATGTGTTTTCAATTACGAAAATAATCTATTCAATAATTTTTGTATTTGAAATTCAACCAATAACGAAAATTGTATATTCAATTGTAATATAAAAAATAATCAAATTCAAAACTCAAAATTTAATAGAAAATATCAAAAAATTTTGTTTTTGAGCAAATGAATACTTGATTTAATTATGAAATAATTGAAACCAGTTCAATATGTGACAAATATTTGAATTGAAACGGTTTAAGAAATAGTTTTTTCTGTGTTGACTGTCTATTCGAAAAGTAACGTAGGTTAATAAATATCATTCATTCAACCGCGCAGAGGATAATATAAGTTTAAATTAACCATAAAACAAGTTCTATCGTAAAGTTAAGCAATAATTATTTGCAGAAACTATAGTTATTATGTCAACAGAAGTATTCGAAAATGGCGACAGAACACACTACTTTCGACTTTAAAGATTTGGGGAAATTATACCATATTCAAGGACGTAATTTTAATATTTATAATTATTTTTTTTAGGACTGTTATACCTTGTTGTAAAGGGTATCTTGTCCAGATACCATCTTTGTAATGAGTTTTGTATATATTGTTAACAGATTTGAAATTTTTTCATTTAAAATATATAATGTTTTTGGCTTACCAACACAACTTTGACTAGGATTTTAACTTTGGCGCAGTTTGCCGCTGATCTAGTTTTAACATAAAATTAAAGTTTAACTTATTATCTAGAAGATATATCAAAACTAGCTTCATTTTCGTGCCTATTAACAAATGGCATTCAAAAATGTTGACCACTCAGAAATTTCCAAAAAAAAAATGTATCATCTTTGATTTTAGTTGCTTTTCATTGCTTTTTTTGATGTGAAAACTTATAACCGGTTTCAATGACATATATTTTCTAAAGCTCATTCAACATATTTAAGAAAAACTTTGATAACATTTTTAAAAATATTGATTTATTTTATGGAAAATTATAGCATTTGACAATATTTCGTAAAATATATAAAATAATTGCATAAAGATAGAGCCTTAAGAATTCAAAAATGCCAAATTTCCAAAGATTTAGTCACAATTCTTAACACATTTCCTATTAGCGTCCAAAAATAAAGATAAATTTAAGTATACCTTCTTCACATTAAATAAAAAATAATTATAAACCGGTTAACCGGTTTATTTTTAATACAAAAACCGAAACCGCTTCTCCTTTTATTAAGAGACAATAATCAAAACTCGTTAAACGGTTAAACCGATTTCCTAAATTTGCTGGTTTTTTGGACATTCTACTTAGCACATATGAATAAAAAAGCAAAAACACTATAAAAAAAATTTTGTACACACAGAAAACAGATTCGTGATAGCAACCGAATTTGATGTCAATCGAATGATTCTACCTTAGTGACCGAATTTTACAGTTGTGGCTACGAAATTTTGGAAGGGGTAACAAAAGTTTGGTTGCTGCAACCGAAATTCTCCTTTATCAACTGACATTCTGTTGATATAACCAAAATATTCTATATGTGCAACCGAATCATTCGATTGGCAACAAATTCGGTTGATATCACGAATGTGTTTTCTGTGTGTACAATTTTTAATTTACAAGGTAAATTTTTTCGAACTTTTTTTCGAAAAAGTTCAATAATTTTTGCAAATTTTTATAAAAAGAGGTGAATGTGTTTCATCGGTTTCGACATGCTAAGGATGATTTGTGCGGTTCAGAAGTGATGATTTTGCCACGGAAGACAAATATCGCTCAGGCTAGCCAAAAAAGTTTGGTGACCACCAATTGGAGGTATTACTCCATGAATATTTTGTCAAACTCAACAAGAGTTTGCAAAATCATTGGCAGCCACTTAATCAGCAATTTCAAAATGTTTGCGAGCAGCAGGATTCATTCAAAAGCATTTAATTTATGTTGAATTCAAGCCTTGAATTATAGTCAAGCAATTGAAGTACTGTTGTATTGTACTTTATTTTAATAGCATTCTCCAGCAAAAAGGAAACATAAATTAAAGACATATGTTTTTTGCTTGAAAAATATTAAATTTTTTCAAATATTTTTCAAGTTTAAAACATAATTACATTTGCATTCAAGTCCAAATCCAACAAAATGTTAAAGTACTTGAAGTTTTGGTGCTTTGGTGCTTATTGGGGTATGTGAAAATCAGGGACAAATGTTGTCTGATTTTCGCTATGTTTTAAAGTATAATTTCAGAGTACTTAGAACTAATTTGTGCAGAATTTTATCAGGATTTCTGCATAACCAACATATTTATGACTACTCAAACAGTATTCCGGGGAAACATTTGTATGGGGGCAAGGTGAAATCACCGATATTGCCCATTTTCAATACCAAACAAAACTTATCAACAGGGAGCATTTGTGGACAATTTCCGCCGGTTAGCTTATTTCGTTTAGGTCCTATCGTGTTTTCAACAGAAAGACAGACGGAAGAAAGATAGCGTCTTAGAATCTAATGATGACCTAGGTTATATATACTTTTTGGTTTTACGACCAATATTTCGATATTTTACAATGGAATGACAAAATAAAAGAAGGAAATGTTAAAATGGCGCCATAATTTTAACAAAGTCTGAAGACCCAAGGTTAACAAAATTACATTTTATTATAAATCTTAAATGGAATGAATAATAACTATTATAAACCGAATGTAAATATTTTTACAGCACAGAAAAAAATATGTAGACATTGAAACTTTCTTCTACACTTTTTTTTTGACAAGTTTATTAACTTTAAATCTCTTTTACACGTTGCGCTAATATTTATGAATCTCTTCAACCGTTTCTGATGACAAACATCATGACCAAAGCTGAAGTAGACATAATGATCCCCTAAGAAATTTTTAATCAAAATAAATAAATGTTGATAGTGACATTTAATTTTGTTTCCCATCATTGGTTGTTGAAAGGGATTTCTGTTGTTCTTTACTCTATAAACTCTATTAATAAAACCATATAATTTAGATGGCGATATAATGAACTTATTGTAACGTTTTTGATGTTTTAGTAGACATGTGAATGTTTGAAATAGGACTTATTCCTTTGAATCGAATTAATTATTTTGAAAATTAAAATTAATCTCAACTAAACACATAATACCTTTACTACATCTTTCTACCACTTCCTATTGTAGAGTGCACAGAAAACCCTGAAAATCTAAATGAAAATATGTTTGTTATTTTAGCTTAAGGCATGTTTCATTTCTCGTCTCTTCCAGCGTCTTATGGTTTTGGAAATGTAAACATGGCATAGTGTTGGGAAGGGGTGCAGAAACATAAAGGTGGTTGGGGTTTGTTGCTGTTGGTTTATTATCCTTTTGCATAAATATTTTTTGGGGTTTAACTTTTACGCGTTTTGCGTTTTGTACACAATGTTTTATTTTTTTTTTTGCTTTCTGATAAGTTTATTGTTGCTGTAGTCCTTGTTGTCTGGTAGCTGGCAAACTTAAAGTTAAACTTCTTTTGCTTTAGCTCTGGTATGTCAACAAAACCAACATCGTGACAACCCTTTCGCTTGACTCTATTATTTGGGCTCCTTCTTCGTCTTCGTTTTCATTCCATCAGCATCCACAAATTCCCTTGAGGACAAAATTCATATTTTTTTTTTTGTATTTTGTTTGGCACTTTTTCTGTTTTTGTTGTGAAATTCTTCATTTGTTAGTTTAAAGTCGTATTACAGTGTAAACATGTATTATGAACGTGCTCTTATTGTATTTATGCGCGAAAATTTTGTGGCCAGAATTTTGATGGAGTTTTCGGATTTTCTTCTGTGTTTTATAAACTTTCTTAGCAGGGTTAAAAGTTAAACCGCAAAATCTTAATAATGTTTATAAACATGTTATTATTGTTATTATTATTATTATTGAAAGGGGGAAATAATTTTATAACGTATTTTATTGGCTTGTATTTTTTATACGCTATTGTAAGGTTTGTTTAAGTAACTTTAGTTAATGTATTAATATAAATACAAATTTCAGTATATTGAAAAGAAGAGAATTTAGCAAATTCAAGAACCCACTCATTACACAGTGCTAGCACCCATATGACAAAAATACTAAATTGTATGCTTCTCTATTGGATTTGTAGGGTAATAAATATTCGCTAAGGACATACAATTTTACAACTCTGGACTTATTTGAAGTTCTAGCGGTACTTCTTACGTGTAGAAAGTTGACTGAAAAAGCAAAAAAAAAAAAGAAATAAAATTTCAATTATTTAAAAATATTTTACAAAAGTATCTAAATAAATTTATTAAAAATGGAATTTAAAATGGATGGTATTAGCACTGTTTAATATTTCAGAAGTCTGTCAATAGTGTTGTGACTTTTAAAATAAAAAATCATATTTTCCCACATGGTGTGTTAATTTGCATTAAAATTACTTACGCCCATACAAAATTTGTTTTATACTTAAGTTTAGAAATTAATTATGAACAAGGCCTTTAGAGTTTTAACTACACAGAAAAAACTATAATTATTGAATAGATAATTTTCGTAATTGAAAAAACAAAAATAACAAAAATGAGTTTTCAATTACGAAAATTATCTATTCAATAATTCTTGTATTTAAAGTTCAACTTTTCAAGTTCAAAATTATCAAATTCAAAATTCAATAGAAAATATCAGAAAATTTTGTTTTTGAGCACATGAATATTTGAATCAATTATGAAATAATTGAAACCAGTTCAATATGTGACAAATATTGGAATTGAAACGGTTTAAGAAATATTTTTTCTGTGTAGCTTACCAACCGAATACAATCACCGAATTAGCTTATAAATAATAAGACAAGTACATAGTTTGCGTATATTAACACTTATAAGAGTTTTTGTAACTTTAATCAACTTAATCATACTCAAATGTTATTAAAAAGTATGGAAGTTTGAAGTTAAGGACTGAGTTCGAAAAAATGTTAATATAGAAAGGCCCTAACTAATATTTTCCGTACTTTTCATGAATGATGTATTGGGGGATTATTTATGCAAAAAACTCAATTTTGGAAAACAAAAAAAAAAACGGTTTAGTTCCTTCCTATATTGAGTGATAGACTTTGAAATCATCCAACCGATTAGCTGCAACCCGGCTTCATTGGAAGGGAAATTTTGTGAAGATGGTTTTAGACACCTAAAACTTTTCATTAGGTCCATTCGTAAAACCGATTTTTGAATTTTCCCAATAAAATTTTTTTCCCAATTTTGAATATTTCAAATGTGTATGTCATAAAATTTTGTAAGTGGGAACCTCCCCCGATGTGTAGATCCACTAAGAAGGAATTATTGGATATTCGAATTTAAAGGGGGTAATCCCATATCCCAGAAATTTAATTTAAATGGAATTGAGGAGCCGCAGAACAAAAGGTACTTATTTGAAAATTTAAAAATTTTGGGAAATTGATTTTTTCTACTTAGAAGATTTGAACGCAAATTCCAAAAAATTCATTTGTAAAAAAATTCGAAAAAGTACCTTTTGTTCTGCGGTTCCTCAATTTTAGTTTTTCTATAAAAATTTTAAATGGAATTTGCCAATTTTTTTATATTTTATATCCCTCCATTAATAACACAGGGCATCAAAATCAAAAAATTTTTGAGGCACTACACAATTTGGATGTATTGTGGTTCCAGCAGTACAAATATGGTCCAAATTTTAAATTCTATGGAGAGGTTTTTTATAAAAAAGTTTTCAAGTAAAATTTTGATTTTCTAAACATTTTTTCACATAATTAATGATAACGTGATTTAATCAGCTCAGTAGTTTCGGAGTTATAATAACAAATTTAAGCAAATTGGATGGATATTGGTGAAACTTAAGAAAAATATAAAATGAAGTCTAGTATTTATAATAACAGCACAAAAATGAGATATTTTCATATTTTTTTCATATTTCTATTACCTATTATATTTTCACTAAATGCCAATGAGATGATCCAAAAATTCTGAAATTTGTTTAACAAAATTTTTAAAAATTTGAAAAAGGAGTTTTGAAACTGTCTCTAAAAAAAATGTATTTTTGGTCATATCTGCGAACGGTTAACGGTATCCTACGAAGACAAAAACTCATACACAAGTAAATATAGCCATATTTTAAGTAAAAAATGAGATTTTGTTTTAATATTTATCAAAATATGTTAATTTTGTACCTACATTTCTTGTTCTAGTGGCCTGGGGCACGTTAATAGCCTGGGGAATTGTTAATAACTTTAACATTTTTTGTCCAATTTCTCTTTTTTATGTCTCATTAGAACGAAAATTACGTACACATTTCTATTCTTTTAAATTAAATTACAAAATTAATTATTTAATTGGAAAATTTTTACAAAAACTGATAAACTGAAAATTTCCCCCTTGAAAATGCATCTCAAAACTTCAGAGGGCTTGCTTACCAACCGATTCACATAAAATTTTTTCAGGATGATTTTTTTTTGACTAAAATTCACCAAACTTGGGGTGAGACTGGGAAAAATCTAACTTTTCTTTATTAATTTGACCTTAACTTAATATGAATTTAAGAATAAATTTCCAACTGGGTATGAAATATAATTAGCCTAGGAAGTAAATAATATTTCAAATACATACATACATTTTTTATTCGATTTCAAAACATCTGCATCTGTATGAAAAATGCTTAAATGCAACAAAATAAAATCATTTCAATTGATTTATTTGCACACAAAGTCTTTTGAAACAGTCTATTAAAATTGAGACAAAATAAATGAAAAACGAAAAATCTGCGAGCAAAAAAACGAAAGTTAAATTGATGTTTAATTATTTCTCTGTACTCAAGAATTGACATTTGTCACTAGCACTTTAAAGTGATTTATGCCAGAATTGTTTTCGTTTCGTTGTAGTCAAAATAAAAAATATTTCACTATTTAAAATTTACTTAAACCATTAAATTAAATGATTTTTTTATTTTTGCAAAATTTCAGACAAAAAAAAGTACGAAAATATATTTTATACATTCGTCAATGATATGCCTATTAGAGTTGTTATTGTTGTTTATTTTCAAATAATGCCACGGTAATTGTGCGAATGATGGAGCAGGGTGCAGGAATCAAAGAGGGAATATATAGATTCGTGCGTATGTTTGTTTACATCCACACAACGCAACACAACTCATTTACACTGACAATAATTATATTTTTAAAACACTTAATTGCAATATTACTGAAATCTTTCTTGTTTTTGTTGTTGCTGCTGCTGTTGTTGCAGTTGTTGTCAATAAAGTCAACAATGTTGACTGATACATGCATGCATGCATGCATTCATGCCTGTGTGAGTGCCAGTGTGCATGTGTGTGAATATGCTGAAAATGCATGTACAGCAGCATACCTTTGTAGTCAATAAGATGAAAATTAAACGACAACAAAAACAAAAGGAACAACAGCAACAAGAACAACATGAACAACATCTACTCTTACAGCATCAAGTAGTATCGGTGGCAGCAGCAACAACAAAATTATACTCACCAATGACATGTCATTACAATTAACAACAACAGCAGCAACGGCAAATGCAATGAAAAGCGAATTGCATTTAAATATATCTGTAAAATAACAACAACAACAGAAACCACAATAAGAACAAGAACAATCGAAATGAAAATATGCATCCACAAACAGCAACAACAACATTAACAACAACATCAATAAAAATAAATGAAAATTTACAATTTTCTCGATAATTTCACGATTTTACTTTTCTGCATTATAAACATATTTTGGCCAATATCCAACAGAATTTTCTTTTTTAATCAGCACATTAAAAAATAAAATAAAAAATAAAATTAACTGCATTATTATTGTATTTAACAAATAAAATACCGAAAAATTCTTTTTTTTTTGTAGTTATGCACTTATTTATTTTATTTGATTTTTTTTGTATTCAATTCTGAAAATCATTCTTTATTTATTTTTTATTTTTGTGTATTTTGTTTTATTACACATGAAAACGATGAAGATGATTCTGGGAGGGAAATATGGGATAGTTTATGCACTTCGCATAAGTTAAGCTGTGGTTTAGATAATTTAATATTTATTCTAGGGAAGCCAATCCCGGAATTGGTGAACAAAAATCCCGTGATTTGTCGTTCCCATTTAAAGCTTGCACAAGGTCCCGACTAAGGGAATCATTCATGTTTTGCCTCATTGCCCCAATCTCCGACTGGCTGGATCTATAACTGAATTAATATAAATGGGAAATCTATCATCTGCAAAAGAATATATAGTGTTGGAAGTTTGACGTAGAAGGTCGTTTAGAAAAATAAGGAATATAGTTGGTGAGAGAATGGAACCTTGTGGTACCCCTGAATTTATCTTGAACTAAAATTACTCGTATAGTGCGACCTCTGCGAAAGCTCAATATAAATAGAGAGAAGTTATTACCGACACCAAAAGCAATTAGTTTTGATAAAAGTACACCATGCCCCACTCCACCGAACGCCTTGGAAATATCTAGAGCCAAAACTTTACTTTCGCCAAAACGGTGAATGCAACAATACCATTTTTCCAATAGGAAGTCTATCAATCCTTTGCGAAAGCCATATTGGCTGTCGGTAAGTAAATTGTTGTACTCCAAATATTTAACCAGATGGTGGTTTACCATACTCTCAATAACTTTGGAAAGTGAAGAACAAATTGGCTTACATACCGGAAATACACCAGCGCTGATATGCCATCTGGCCCAGGACACTTATTTATGTTGAGATCCGATTAAACTCTTTTAACAGCACGAGCTCGAAAGAATATACATGGCATAGTCACTAATACTGTTTCGAGTTCGGGCAGTAGTTGATTACTTTCCGGCAAGTGAGAATTACTTGCGAATAATTCAGTTAAAAGGTTAGCTTTATCAACCGGGTCAGTGAATGTTTTTTCATCCTTTAAAAGAGTCGGCATTGAGGAACTAGCATTATCAGTTACTATTTTAACGAATGATCAAAAGCCTTTACTACCCCGGGAAGAAGTAAGAGCTCGTATAAAGCTTTTTCGCACCTTAGTACTTTGACACTCGAATATCTCGCTGTTTTGCGTAGCGAATTAGTTTCAGCATTTCGGTTATTGCACCAAGTTCTGAATCGTTGCCCAACGAGCCTTTGCGTATAGAAAAATTGAACGTTTCGTAGCTGTTTGTGAAACATTGCGAATATCCGAGAGCGAAAAGGAGGCGAAAATGTTACAATGATTCAAATTACCGAGAGGTGTAAGAAAACACCCGGAAGATAGAGAAAAACGTGAGCATACACACAGACAAAAGTCGCCCACAACCCACGTATGTTACGAAAATCGATTCTGAAGCTACCTGTCATTACAAAAGAACGATAGTCCAAATCAATTGTCCAATTTTATAGAACAAATCAATGTAATTGATTGTTGTTAATTTAGCATTGATTTAAATTTGATGGCTTGGGAAAATAGGTCAGCTTTTTGATTTTTTAATCAAAAAGAAATATTTTTTATTTCTGAAAACTATGAAACATTGCTACTTTTATTAAGATAAGATTATGCACATTCAATATATTTATACCCTACACCACCATAGTGGGGAGGGTATAATGCGTTTGTGCAGATGTTTGTAAAGCCCAAAAATATACCGATCGACTTAGAATCACTTTTTGTGTCGATTAAACGATGTCCGTCCGTCTGGCTGGTTGGCTGACTGTCTGTCCATGGACAGTGTCCATGTAAACCTTGTGCGCAGAGTACAGGTCGCAATTTTGAAGATATTTCGATAACATTTGGTACATATAGTTTTTTGGTCAAAGGACCATGCCTATTGAAACTGGTTGAAATCGGTCCATTATTTCACCTAGCCCCCATACAAAAGTCCTCTCGAAATTGGGTTATGTTTAATTTATATATGTATCTACACAAATTCCGCTCCAAATAAGTTTTATATATACAAAATTCATGTCACCAAATTTTGTTACGATCGGTCCATAATTAGTCATAGCTCCCATATAGACCCGCTTCCGAAAATCACTTTAACGTGCATAAATCTTTTTTTTTTAAATGTCGGTTTATACACCAAATTCAACATAAATAACTTTCATACAGACATAAATCACACGACCTAATTTCATGGTGATCGGTGCATAATTGGTCATAGCTCCCATATAAGGCCCATTTCGAAACTCACTTGATTATTGACATTTTAAAAGAAAAATCTTTTTGCTCATTTACTTGGTGTAGGGTATTATATGGTCTAAAAATAGATAAGCTCTCATAAATATCTTAGTTATAAAATTGAGCACAAATAAGTTTTATATATACAAAATTCATGTCAACAAATTTTGTTACGATCGGCCCATAATTAGTCATAGCTCCCATATAAGGTCCACTTCCGAAAATCACTTTAACTAGGATAAATCTCTTCAAAATATTCGTATTCAAATAAAATTCAATCCAAATATGTTATATATATACAAAAGTCATGTCACCAAATTGTATAACGATCGGTCCATAATTAGTCATAGCTCCCATACAAAACCCACTTCCGAAAATCATTTTAACGAGCACAAATTTATTAAAAATGTTGGTACATTTAAAAAAAAACTGTTAAAAGAAAGTTGTTGTCCATAAATTATTAAGAATTAATTGATCTTTCAAACTGCAATGTTAGTTTTTTTAATTTTCATAAACATTTTAAAAGTTATAAAGCCTTATTTACAAAATTTATAGAAAAATTTCGAAAAATTGTAATGTAGGGCACCTTAATGAGCCAATTCATTGCAAAAACAAAAAATGTTTGCACACAAAAATAAAGCATGGACATTTTTCTTTTTAAACTGTGTCCTCAAAAGTAATGAAATTCGTGGGTCTTGAAAAAGTTATGAATAAAACTCAATAAAAGGCCGACAAACACGATTTTTGGCAAAAACTCGACTTGAGCGACCTCTAAACCTCTTCCGAAAAATCTGAAAAAAATCTCAAAAATACTATAAGCTTTCAAATTATGCTTAAGCCCCAACAAAATTTTTTTGGGACACCCTAATATATATAAAAAGCATAAAGTTAGAGTCTCATGGCAAATATTTGAAGAAAAATATGTAACCGCTAAATAAAATATGTTTTAATTCTTCTATTTATTTCAAAACCTCCGTCTACTTAGGACAATTCAAAACAAATATTGAGTTTTAATTTATTTGACGCTGTTTGATCTTACAAACCACTTGTAAGAGTAAACAACTTTTTTGAGTAAATATTTGCCTTGTGTGACCGTTCCTTAAGAGTGTTTACTAAAAGATTTAACAGTTGGAATCTTGCTATTGACGTAATTTGTATCAACCAGGGACCGAATATAATTGTTATTTTTTTATTTCAGATAAAAAGGTTACGAGAAAATTCTTTTTATTTAATACTGTTAATTTTTAACCATTATCATTGCATATATATTATTTTGGTTGTCGTAACCAAATAAAGTAAGAAATATTTTTTTTTGGTTATAAGCAGGGAAACCAAAATATGCAAATGCATGTTTTTTCTGGTGAGTCTAATGAGCACATGGATAAGATATTTACACGTTTCAGAACTATTTAAGAATTTTGGCATTGTTTTGTTAGTGCATATTTTTGCATTTTTTACCCTTAAATGCATATTTTTGCATATATTTGTTTTAAGAGCATATTTATGTCATATTTTTGCGTTTTTAGAGCATATTTCACTGTTTAATAGCATATTTTGACTTTATCAAAAACAAATTTTGTCTTACTTATTTTTCGCTGTTGTGTTACAGGTTTTTACTTCCTTTGTGTTACAGGTTTTTACTTCAAAATTGAAAAATATATGGTTTTTTTAATATTAAATAAGCACTATTTTAATAATAGTGTCATCCAAATATGAAATTTTAGTTCTAATTCAAACTTATCCGTTCTAAGTGTTAAAGAATGATTGTCTTTTAAATTGTCTATGTATAAAAATGTTTTCAGATCCTATAGACAACGATTTTTATTTGAAAATTTAAGTCATTATTTTGTAATTTATTGCAATAATAACCTTAATTGAAGAAGTGAATTTATATTTATATAAAATATCATCAAAAAATACCTCTCGTTTTTATGTTGTATTTATTTTTTGTTATACTTGTTTTAGTTCATGTTATTTTTTTTGTTTATTTTATGTTACTTTACTTTTTAGAAATGAATTGTATTGATTTTTTTAAATAAAAGTATATTTTTTGGTTAAAAATTATGTAAAAGTTTGTTTTTTAAGAGCATATTTTTTAAATTTTAAGAGCATATTTTAAAGTTTTTACTGCATATTTAAAGCGCTTAAAACGCTTTTTTAAGATCATATTTCCGGTTTCACTGGTTATAAGCAGCGTTGCCGCTTTGGTCCAATTGGACCAAAATTGGTAGTTTCAAGTTAACAAATTGACTTTTGGTAGTTTGGTTGGTTTGTTCCGATATTTGTCGTATTTTGGTAGGCTACGATATTTCTGAATACAGAAGTATTTTTAAGAACAAAATTATTAAAATAATAACGAAAAACTACTTATGTTAAGCCAAAATAATAAAACTACATATTTGCAAAATATCAACATATCATTTTCTTAAATATTTAGTTTAGTCAGGTAAATGTGTATTTATTTAGTAGTGTTGAGTTCAAAAAATGCCAAAGGGTTCTCGAAACTTTTATTTTCTAATAATATGTGTTAAACTCTGCTTCAATATTTCAGTTTCATCTGACACTTTAAATATCCAATTATGGAAATTAGGACGCGTAATTTATTTCTATATGAAACTTATTTGTGTTGAATTTTTTCGGGATACCAACACTTTTAGGAGTTTTATGCTCGTTTAAGAAATTTTCGGAAGAGGGCCTTATATGGGAGCTATGGTCAATTATGAATTTAATTTTTAGGTGTAATTTATTTGTAAAAATGTTATTTAATATCTATATAAATCAAGCATTTATGACGGATAATGTCTTATTTCTGGAGGACATTTATATGGGAGCAATGTGAAATACATGGACAACCAGCCAGACAGACGTACGGAAGGACATCGTTAAATCGACTCAAAAATAAAATCTCGAAAACTGAACGATTTTAACATATTTATGATTGTAGTGTTATTAAATAACTTTCTTCCTCTGGGTAATTTTATAGCAGCAATAATATAATTTTAAGGGCACTGCTACACGTTCAATATATATTGTGATATTTGGATCGCGATCCATTGAAATGGATCATGCAAAATGAGGTTATTCTGCGATTTGGATCGCGATCCATCAATACCGTATGCTACACGTTCAATAAATATCGCGATACTGGATCGCGGTCAATATATATTGAACGTGTAGCAGTGCCCTAAGTTAACTATTAATTTTGAAACGAATCCATATAGCATTTCTCAAATGTTTTAAATTTGGTAGGTTTTGGTAGTTTTTAATTAGAAATTTGGTAGGAAAAATATTTTATGAGTGGCAACGCTGGTTATAAGTAACCATTATATCAACCAAACAATTTTTTTTATTTTAAATAACAATTTTGTCAACTAAAAAATTTTTTGGTTAGAAATAACAGTTATAACAAAATGTCTTTGATTGGTTATCATTTTTTTAGTTTCAATATGTTTACTAATGAATGGCACTGAAATTTTGGAAAACGGTGTTAACAAAAAAATTAACTTTTGGCCGATAAAATTAAGTTCTGAGCCTAATAAAGGTTACATACAGTGAGTTGCAGTTTTAATAAAGATTTTAATGGATTTAGAATTCGCTATTCAGCATTTATGAATTAATTTTGTATTATTAATTTCATACCTGATAAAAAATTAATTTTTTTTGTAATGGTTATTTCTAGCCAAACATTTTTTTTGTTTGATATAATGGTTATTTAACCAAAAAAAAACTAAACTCTCACTTAAATTGGTTGCAATGACCAAAATAAAATTTAACTTATAAAAATGGTTAATTATAACCATTTTATAAATTCATCAGAATAAATGGTTAAACATGACTTTTTTGTCGTATACCTTATAAGTTTTACGTCCCTGGTATCAACGAAAAGGATAATGAAACATTTAATAATATTGGCCAGCGTATGAGAATTTTGATTCATAACGCTGATAAATCAACAGTTTTCTCTTTACATTTCTATAGGAAGTGAAAATTTCTTCATTCAAATAAGATTGAAATGGAGTAGCTCCTTTCTAGAAATGAGTTATTTTCAGCTTTATTAAATTCATATTGTACATATTTTCCAGACATACTGATAATATTTTTATTTTATTATAATATTAATTCTGTTCAAGACGTCCACCACTTCTCTCGCATTTCCCCATTTCTCCCATACAAAGTGGTAAATTACAAATAAAAAAAAAAAAATCATTTATTTTTTTGAATTATTTTTACTTTTGAATGTGCAAAATAATCGATACCAAGGAAAAATTTTCATTTAGTATTGCTATACATAATTAAAAAAGAAAATAAATACTAAACTCAATACAAACCTAAAAATATAACAATTAATTTGCAAACAATTATAGGAAAATTTTTCTATAGTTGTTTGCTAAAAAATGGTTGTCTAACAAAAAATACAGCAACAACAAAAATAAATAAATAAATTTAAAAAAATTAACAATTTGAAAATGTCAACTGATTGATTTGTAACAAAAAAATAAATAAATAAATAGATTAAAAACAATTTAAGAATTTCAAAAAAAATAAACATAAAAAATGCTGCAATTCTTCGATTATTTTGTAATTTTTCATCTGAAATTTCTTATGAATCACTTGAGACTACACGAGAAAATAATAAAAAACATCAATATGATTTCATTTGGCTATTTTAAACACAAAATAAATATGTACTACATATTTTTATGGAACAAAACCCCAAATCAATTGATATCTTTGATATTGGTATCCCTTCAAAGAGGATAAGGGTGAAAATCACTTAAGTTAAAAGCCAGTATTTTGTTTTTTTTTATTTTTTTTTCGTCCATCATATGTGCAAGAGATTTTCTAAAATGCGAATTTAAAATTCATATGAATTTTTCATTTTTCGTTTTTTACTTAAAAGCAAATATTTTTATATTCTTTATTGTAGGGCAACGTTAATTTAAAATCATACGAGGTGGTTTTTCCCATCACGTATTTTTAGGTTTAAATGTATGTTGTTTTTTTTCCTAAGCTTTTATTTTTTGCATTATGTCCATAAATTCACTTAAGGCAGCCAATATTTCGTTAATATTTTCTATGATCATAAAAATTTCAAATTTATTTTGTATGATTTTAGTTAAATTGAATTGCGCATGCAGGATTTTTCCCATCCAAATGAATAATTTATTAAATGGAAAATACGAGTGCCAAATCCAATTGAAAAATGGGTTTTAAATACATGTTCTTATTCATACAGTAATAAATAAGAAATGTTATGACCACGTAGTATAGTTTGATAATAATATAAGAATTTATTAGAAAAACAAACTCATTCAATATCTGTTGTACTTAAAATTAGTTTAAGAATTTTTCGCAACTTATATTTTCCACGGTGCTAAATTTTATCTCGGTGACTTCATGCATTAAACGTTACCGTTGTAATTGCTGACAACGGTTTTCGTCTATTGTGATCCAAAAATGTTTACCGATTTAGTATTTGGCTTCATAATGTTCGCATTGCCATGAAGTATTTGTTTTCCAGTTTGGGACCAATTGCATGTTAAATGTTGCTAGACGGACTGACTAACGTACAGGGATCCAATGAAGTTTAATTAATTCCAAAAATATTATATTTTGACTCATCACAAAATAACACATTGTTCCAAAAGGAATCTGGCTTCGTCTCTATGGTGCACATTTCTGATAGTTTGGGGGTACACGTACACAGAGAAAAAATATATTTGTGCATTATTACTGTAACCATTTCAATATTGTTACAAGTTTTTTAACAATATTATAGTCACAGTAACTATTTACATGATTATGGTAACCATAATATGGTTAATTTACGATTCAAATGATTGTGTCAACCATATACATATATGGTTACAGTAAACAAGTATACAAACATATACCATATTTATTATAATTTATGAATAATTTTATCATAATACTTATGTTGTTATCAGATTATGATATCCATAAGCAGAGAGCAACATAATATGGTAAGTCTTTCATCATATAAATGGTTGGCACAAACATAATTCTAATATTCCTAAATACAGTATCGGACACAATATATTGGAGAAAATTCGCGTTATAACTTTTTTATCCAATGATTAATTAATCCAATTTCTCTAAAAACAAATCGATGTAAAAGTATCTATAGATTTCTTTACATATTTTAAATTGTATTACAATAATTGCATCAGGTGATGTATCAGGCTTAGAGGTGCTAGTCGGGACTGATTTTTGAAAATCCCGGGGTTCGGGATTTTCGGGAAATCTAAATCCCGAAAATTATAAGAAAAAATTATGTTATTTATAACATTTTTTTCGGGTCATTTTGTAATTAAAACCTCAGCAACAAAAACGATTTTTTAAAGTCAGAATTTTCTCAAATTTGTATTACTTTTTTTATAGTAAAACATTGGATTTTTTTCGTTACTGCAAAGTTTAAATATAGATTCGAGCCAGTTTAATATATTTATAAGAAAAACTATTTTCGTATTATAGATAAAAAAATAAAAAAAAAATATCTCCAAACTTTACAGCGTTTTGTGGATGAACTTTTTTTACAACTTAGAAAAAGTAATACCATTTTTTTAAATAACTTTCAATGGTCTATTCGACAATGATAGGGCAATTTTGATATTCGCAAAAAATGTGAAAAAGTTATGGCCTAATGTACATACATATTGGTAAAAAAGAGTACCTTAGTAAAAAATTAATGTGTATTTGACAACCGTGTACACGTACATAACTTTACAAGAAAAGGTGAAGAATTAAAGAAATGAAGGAAAACCAAAAATACCGCTTTCCTTTATTAACTATATTGTAGCAGGCGTTGAACTTAACAACTTTGCTGAACATAACTTTGCGATATTCGGGCATGTAAATATTTATTCAGAAAAGAGTTCGTATTTTTCAATATATGTTAAATTCTAAAACAACATTTCTACATATGTTTGTATATCTCAAAAATAATGGATCTTAATGATCAATTGACTCAGAAAAACTACCTCCTTCATTATGTTCATCTTCTGGCTGGTTGTCCGTGACCAATATACAGGTCATTAATTTGAAAATATATAATTTAATATTGTTGGGCTCATGTCATTATATAGGAGAGGAATCATTTTAAAGTGTAAATATCTATCATTTATTAAATTACAGAATTATTAAAACTTCCCGAATGCAAACTTTTTTTTGCTTCGAAAATGCCGAATTTTGTGCCAACAAATATGAGGGAAGTTTTGCTTTAATTTCAAAAAAGTGCTGCTGAAGCACACCGATTGCTCCATGATGATTGTTGTCAAACTCAACAAGAGCTTGCAAAATAATTGGGAGCTACTCAATAAGAAGGCAGCAGGATTCATCCAAAAGTTGAAAAGCTGAGAGGCATGTTTGAAATGCTGCTTCAACGCTATAAAAGAAAATCATTTTAGCACCGAGTCATTACATGCGATGAAAAATGGATCCGTTGCGATAATCTGGAGCATAAGGGATCGTGCCTGAAGCCCGGCAACAGATTCGTTTGAAGCAAGCTTTGGCCGAAAAACCCCCAGGCATGAAACTTTTATATTCCATTATGACAACACTCGGACACATGTTGCAGTACCTGTTTAAAATAGTTCAGACCTTGTGCAGTCTAACTACTATTTGTTTCGATCGAAGTAGAACGCTCTCTCTGAAGTACGCTTCACTTTGAAACGGAGTATCCGATATTTTCCATTATATTTTTTATTTTGTATGGAAAATTTCCAAATCTAGTTAAACATTTTAGGTATTTTTATAGAGGATGGAATTTTCTTTAATTTAACTCTATTACAAGATTTAAACATTTATTGCATAAATTTACAATTTGGGAAAAATACAGTGTTAAGATACTTTATTATCTTTTGTCCCGCGTAAATTTTGAAAATCCCGCCATTTTTGACCTATTTTTAAAATTGTCCCGCTTTTTGCAAAAATAAAACTGGCAACCCTAGTATAAATATTGATACGAGTATTTCCTAGCAAATAAACTTCAAATGATTGTTTATTTATTTAAGGCCTTATTCATAACACAGTACAACACATGATTTTGGGACTCAATTCTGACAATTGCACGTGAAAGTAGCCCCAAAAATAAGAACTTCTGCATCATTAGTTTTGTCAAGTTGGCTGCCGTAATAATTTAATGGCCATACGAATTTTTTTTCCTCAAGGTGGATTTTTATTACTTTTTCTATATTTTAGCACGGTTATATCTCGTATACCGTACGGAATATCTCTTTTATGGCTGAAGCAAAGTTGTAGATATTGAATAGTAGAAAAAAAGTACGGAACATACCTACCCGAAAAATGTGCACCCAGTACCTTAAAAATTTGATTACAATCGGTCCATTATTATTAATAGCTCCCATATAAGACCCGCTTCCGAAAATCAGTTTAAAGTGAATAAATCTGTTAAAAATTATGGTATACATACAAAATTCATGATAAATAACTTTCATATAGACACAAATCACACGACCTAATTTCATGGTGATCGGTCCATAATTGGATTTGTAATCCAGTTATTGAGCATAAAAGGTGAAATATTGGTAAAAAATTTAAAAAATTGTCATTTTGGCGATTTTTAAGGCACTGGATGCACCTTTTTCGTGTAGATATGTTCCGTACTTTATAAAAGGTTTAAAACAGAATTTCCATACAAAATTTGTTTTATAAAACTGCAATGAATTTAAAAATTGATTATGAATAAAAACATAATGCAAAATTTGTATAACAAAATATTAGTTATTTTCAAATATCCAATAAAAGTATGGAATACTAATTGACCTGGTTCGCTTCGCCACCACAACTAGAAGAAAGAAAAAGTACTATTAAGTCTACCTAATTCATATTTCTGTATACATTATTATACAAAATGCAAAAGAAATGTACCACTAAAGACACCTTTTGTGAATTCTAACTCATTCAGAATCATGTGCCTAATTTCTAGGTTTATTATTATAAAATATTGAAAAAGTTCAATTACAATAAAGAAAAAGTTCCATTAATTATCCCTTTTGAATTCGCATCCACTAAACCATAAATGCTTAATTTCGTGTTTCTAGGTCCATCGTTATAAAATATTCAAAAAGTAATATTAGTTGGAAAAAAGTACATGTAAGTACCTTTTTTATATTCTAACTCATTCAGGATCATGTGTGTTTAATTTTCTGCGACTTTTTTATTACTGAATTTTTTTAAAAATTAAGCTTGACAATGTTCCGCAAATTTATCCAGGAATATTAGGTCTACATTTTTTCTGAATGTACCAACTTGGAAAAAATCCAAATAAGATATGTTTTCTTAAATTTATAAGAAAAATATCATTACCACCACCTTGCGGTAATTTTTTTGCAAGAATTGGTGAAACTGAAAAATAGATAATTTCAAAACTTTTCAAAAGAGGTATCTGCGATGAAATTCTGATAAAAAATAAGAAATTAAGACGTAAAAGTAATAAATATCACAACGAATCTGTTTCTTTATAATTAATTTTATTAATATCAAACGAGTTTATTTAACGTTAGTCAATTTTATATATAGCAAAATTTGTCACAAATTGTTTAGATAGCTATTTTTCATCAATCATTCGAAAAATAATTAAAAATAAAAAATATTTTTCTTTTAGTTTTGCATGACATTAACACCTTCCTGTTTTGAAAACCCCTTCACCAATTGGGGTGTATCTTTAGGGTCATAGTAATGTTGAAATATCAATTGGCATGAAACAGCATCTTCACCTGCAATATATTTTTATACATTTTGTGTAAATGTCCTAAGCTTTCACAATAATCTATTACTGTAAAAACTGACGTGTATGGATCTAATTTTTTCTTAGCTGTTTGAATTTGGGTCAAAAGCTATACATTCGAGGTACAAAAATATTAATTAGTTTCTGTTTTTAAGTTAAATAAGAGATGGAGGTTATCTATCGTATCATATATTTGTTGTTTTAAAAATCAAGCAAATTTAGTTTTCCCTATGGAAATAGTATATAAGCAATCTTTGATAAATGTGTGTTGACCGACACTGTATGCGTATAACTTAATTTAAATAGTCCCTAGAAATCTACTTCATTTTTCTCAACAAGTTCATCATTAATTAAATGATAAATATACATATTTATCATACAAAATAAACAACCAGATACAAACACTATTACGCATATCACATCCAAAAAGCAACTCATCACCTGAAACCGACATAATAAAATTATATAAAAAATGGACGAAACAAAATAAAAAATAGAGAAAACAAATGATGGTGGAAAAAACGAAAGAAAAACAAAAAATTTACATAAGATCTAAACAATAAAAACTAAAACTATAATTAATTAAAATGTTTATCTAACAAAAATGTAATTTGAAAAAATGGCAAATTGTATCAAAGAATGAAACGAAGCCAACAAAACCCACAATTTATTTGGATTCACGCATTCGCGAATCAAAACAACTCCCGTCTAAAGAGACCCACCACAAACACTCTCACCCACCACTCACTCCCGCTTGACTATGAAAACACAACGTCATCATCAAACTCACTTAAACAGAGTCGTATTTTAAGTAATTTGTCTTTCTTTTTCATTGCAATAAAACCGCAGAGAAAAAAATTTAAATAAAATATAGAAATTGTAGAAAAGAAACACTGCTTGCTGCTTCTTCTAACTTTTTACTATGGCAGAAATCTAAATCTAAAGCAGCAAACGTAACAACAACTTTAGGTCTTCAGGCATAATCTTTTATTTTGACAGTTAAAAAACAAAATAAATAACGACTTGAGAGCCTAGAGGGTCTAAAAGAAACCAACACAACATCAGCAATAATAACGTTAAAAATCCACTGTGGTTGGTTGGATGATTATTACTCTTATAACATGGTTAGAGATTGGTAACACAAACTATTTTAAATGGCTGACATGGTTGATTATAGCGGAAGAATGAAATTTTACGAATAAAACAAAAAAAAAAAAAAAAACAGAAGAAAAATTAACTAAAACTCAACTATGAAATCAACATAAAAGCTACAAAAATTAAATTAAAATGTTGTGAAAAAAAAAACTAAATTATAATTTTAACATAACAATACAATGAATTTGTTGTACATCCGCATGCCAGATAGGAACAACCTTTTGAAAATTTTTAAGAGATCAAGATTTTTTCTTATATGGAATGGGGTTTCCAATAAGGTAAGGTTGATGTTGTCAGTCTGTGTCGGCCATGTTGTTCTTGTGGCGTTACTGTTTCATCATTGGTAAAATCGTCATCTTCAACAATAGGCCCTAAATGTCGCACAACGAACTCTTCAATTGACATTATGCCACCAACATCGTGCGATTTGACACCGATATACTTCTAGAGGGGTTTTCTGAAGTCGTAATTGACAGCAATTGACCGATGCCCTCAATTACCAAGGTCATCGTTCAAATTCACGAAAGTCATTTAAACGACATGGACCTTTTCAAATACAAACAACAATTTCGTTAATTTCATTTCATAAAGGAAGGAACAAAAAATCCAATGCCTTCGACGTATTTTTCAAAATAAAGTGAAGCCAAAATCAACCAAGGTTTTTTGCGTTGCTCTCAAAAATGCAATTTATTTAAATAGTGAATATAAATTTAAACTAGAATTAATGTCATTTTCTCTAAATTTGAATATCCATACAAGTTTTAATGTTAAATATCTTAATAATTTCTTTAAGAAGTTATAATTTCAATTCGACCTACTACACAGAAAAAAGTTTCAACATAAATATTATGATTTGATTTCATTGATTTCAATTCATAACATTTATAAATAATTTTTTAAATATTAATATTTTTTCATATTTTATATTTTCAAATTAAATCTAGAAGGCTTGAAAAATAAAATTTCAATTTCATTTATATATATTTTTATGTTGTTGAAAAATGTTTGAAATTTTCCTTGGGAAATTTTTTATTTATTTTTATGATTTTCAGCTACAAAATGAGCAAATATGCGCGGAATTGATTAAATTGCCATACCAAGGGGATGATATGCTTAATGTTTATGGATATTTTATTATGTTTATTGATATTTTTTTAAGTTTTAGATATTGTTAATTCATCTTAAAATAATGGCCAATATATGGCTATTATGCAAATAGTTTTAAATTAATTCATTAGATAATGCAATTTATTATAAAATATTATTAAATTACCAGATTAACAGGTAGTCCATATCCGTTTAAAATCTACCATGCTGAGGACACCCTTTTTGAGCTCTTCAATTCTCTTTTAACAAGAGTCCAATATCTCTCCACTTGCCTTAGCTCTGGGCAGTTTGGAGGATTTGCCTCTCTTGGTACAAATAGCATAGAAGTATAATTTTTTGTAAACATTTCTTGATGTAAATTTCGGTATTTATAGAGTCCTTTGTGGATACCCCGATAGACCACTTGATAGTGTGCTGGACTATTAATCTGAGAGTTGCGGGTTCGATTCACGTCAGATACTCTGGGTGTATATGCTGACAAGCAAAACGCTTCGCAGTTTGTGTTTGTTTTGTAAAAAAACAAATATTTGGCTTCTTTTGCCGCAACTGCATATTGCTTGCCATACCAAGAACTTTTTGTGAAAAATGCCTGCTTTTGAGCCCTAAACCTTTCTACAACATTTCCTCGAGCAATAAATTTTCCAGAACATACGTTTCGTCATGTATTATATAGCAGGTATATTTATACCCTTCACCATGAATGGCAAGAATATATACATACATACATATAAGTTTGTCATTCCGTTTTTAATTTCTACATTTTTCATTTGCGACCCCATAAATTATATATATTCTGGATCGTTATAGCTAGAAGTCGAGAGCGAAGTAGATATAGCCGTATCCGTTGTATGTTGAAATCAACTTTCCGTAGACCCCAAATAACTTACATACATCAATATATCGGGAATTTAAAATTTTAAAATTTATAATTTATATTTAAAATCGACAAAATTATGCCCATTTATGGGCCGAGCACAAAAAAAACCCGGGACAACCTCGATTTTTTATCTATATCTGGATTACTAAGTCATTAATATAGACAATATGGATATCTAATGATATTTTTTAAAAAATAAATTTTGTTTACCTAAAAAAAATATTCTTCGCGGAATATAGCTCTCTTACGCCATTTTGTATACAATTTGTCTTTGGCCTCTAAATTCTTAGCAGGGAACTTTTTGAGCCTTGTATATTTTTAAACGTACTAATCGGACTGCTTTCCTACCAGATGTTTTGGGAGCTCTTTTGAAAATGCTTTCTATTTATTGGCTTTAGAAACATCATATGGACCATTCCTTCTACATGACTATCAACGTACAAGTTCTCCCGATACTGTTTAGTATCATTGGAATCAGTTTGACGACAGAACTTTGATTGTTTGGCCATCTTTTTATTGTTGAAAATATTTAATAATTTTAGAACGCATTTCTTTCTCGTCACTCATTTTAATCAGATTAACAACAAATTAATATAGTTGACATTAAACATTACAAAGCCAACTTGATCAAAAAAAAAGTCAAATAATACATTGGTTAAAAGTTTTAATGAAAAACGTGTGTTTAGAATTTTTCGATCTCAGTCCTTAGACAGCCATGCGGACCACCATTGTTTAATCGAGTAATTCTGAGTCGATCGGTATATTTTAAGGTGGGTGTTGGACTTATATTTTTGATGGTGTAGGGTTCTGAAAAACTCGTAGCTCAAGTATTTTTCTCTTTGCCCAACAACATTTCTTGCAATTTTTTTTCGAAATTATATTTAAACGATCTTCAGTTAATTGTTTTTAGTCTTTATAAAAATTGCATTATTTAATTTGAAGGTCATATTTGGAATATCTTACAGTAATAATAAATTCGGACCCTAGTGATCAATTTTGGCATTACTTCTTTATTATCATTATAGGTCCAGCTAATTGAATTAACAAATACTACTTAATTAAAATCTAGATTTCTTAAATTTTCGACTAGGATTTAAAATGGAATATTGTTGATATTAATAATAATTTGGAGTAATTAAAATAGTTGTATTTTGGAAAAATATTGATCCTATAATAAAATCAATAGTATTTTCAGATTAGAATGTCCCGCTGAAATATTGTAAGTGCGACATGTCGGCCATAAAGCCATTTGAATATAATAAAATGTTTTTTACCTTAATATCTGTGTAATCTATTTGTATTTTGTTTAAAAATGTATGAGCATGTGTTAACTGTTCACTTTATTATATTAAGTTTTTAACACCATTACTGTCTATTTTACACCATTGCCAATTGAAATAAAGAAAACAATCCATTCAAAAACAAAAGTATTAATGTATTTGCTAAGGAAATATTATTTGGTGGAAAAAGATGTTTGTTGAAAAAAATGTTGGTGAACAAAATCTATGTTCCACCGGTTTTATGCTTATGTGGAGTCTATTTCTACATTATAATTTCTACATTTATCATTTGCGACCCCATAAAGTACGATATATATATTCTGGATAGTTATAGATAGCAGAGCTGATATAACCATGTCCATCTGTATATTGAAATCAATTTTCCGAAGCCCCAATATAACTTCCATACATGATTGATACATAAATATTATATCCGCTATAATTGTCATACAAGATTCATACATCAATATATAACCGCTATAGTCCCGTTTTGGTTGCTACTTAAAATCGAGAAAATCAGCCAACAAATGGTTGAGATATAAGCAAAAAACCATGACTACCGAGTCTTTTTTTCACAAAAAAAAACATTTAAAAAGATAAACGGTGTAGTTAGTATTCGTTTGAAATGTATAAATATAAATAATATAATTTTATGCCGGTTAACTGCCTTTTTAAACTAAAACACAAATAAACACATTCGCTGCCATGTAACGCTCCTTCAAGTTAAAAAACATTAAATTTGAATATTTTTTTTTATTTCATTCACATTATTTTTGTAAATTATTTTTTTGTTTTGTATTTCTTTACCCCTATTATTCATTCATTTTACTAGTTTTTTTCTTCATATTTATTTGTATTTTTTTCTACTTATTTAAGGAAAATTTATTTGAAATTTATGCGAATGCGCGCGCATGCTTAATACACATCTTTTTTTATTACAATTTCTTTTAGGGTTTTTATTATGTAGGAGTTTTTAAAATTATTCAATTCAATATTCTCTGGCATTTGTGTGTGATCGCCTAAGGTGTCTTTTATTCCAACTGTAATGTGAAGAGGGAGTCATTTATGTGTTTCAGTTTTGTTTGCTGTTGTTTTTTTTTAATAAATAGCGGTCGTGTTTCATATTCAGGAAGTGTTTATTACCCAAACAAATACTTAAAATCCTTTATATTGTTTCTTTCTTATTAACAACCACTTGACCTTTTCTTAGTTTTGAATTTATAAAAAGCAGGTGACAACCTCAGGGTATTAAGAATGTAATTTTGAAAAAATAAAAAAAAACATGTGTGCTGATCGAAAGAGTTAAATTGATCGAAAAAAAGACAATTGGAATTCACCTTGTACATTAAAAATACAACCGCGTTTAAAAGCTGAAAAATATTTTTATTAAAAATAAAATGTTTCTTAGCAAAATAAAGAAGTAAATTTATATTTACACTCGGTTATTAACTTTAGACTCCTTATTTTTGATTAAATATAATCAGCTTAACTAATGAATATTTTTTTCATCTGATGTTTAATTTTTGCCACCATATAAGCATGAACAATTTTATGTATTTAAATTCATACTTATGTTCAAAACTATTCCATATCCGTAGCTCTACTGACACTTTCTTAAACTTTAGACAAAAAGTTAAATATTAATTAACCTTTAAATAAAAAGTCTTTGTAATATTCAATTGCTACGACAACAATAGCATGTTAATAATGTAGATTTAAAAAATGACATATTTGACCAGGGCCAATATCTGTCTTATATCTAGACAATAAAAGAACAATAGCTAAATTTTGAAAGTAGAATAAGGTTAATCCACTAATTTAACACCCCTACAAATATAATACAAACTACAACTTAATTCAATTTCACTTCATTTTTTCCCGTTTGAAGGGGGAAAATACCAAAACTGATATGATAAGCCAGCGTTAAAATATAACTATTGTTTAAAATGAAACCATAAATTTTTAAAAGTGCCATAACACCCGCTGATTTGAGAAAGAAGATAAAAGAAAAACTATTTGGGAAAAACTACTGGACACTGGCATAAAAATTGTGGAAAAAATAGAAACAAAAATTAGAAGACAACCCTGATTAATATTGGGAATAGTACAAATGTTTTAGTTTTTTTTTTTTTAAAGTGAAATTTAACACCTTTTATTTAACAAAACAAATGAAAATTACTATATGATTACAATTTTAACACAAACAATTTTTGAACATTTTATAATTATTTATACGGCACTATTTTATACTTTTTGGGGGAGGTTTGTGTTGGTGTTGTTCACAAAACATGATATTTAAAATTGTATGCTATCAAATTTGTAAGGTCCTATCTGTGAAGGATATGTTATAAAATTGGACACATTTCTTATGTTATAATAATATCTGTAAGAAAATAATGAAAAATATGAAAAACATGGTTGTAGTAATCATAATATGACCCAAGTTAATTTAATATGCTCTAACATAATCATATTTATGATCCAATGATTTCATATTATGATCCAACGAAGTCATATTACACTGTGCATCAAATTTCGGGTCATTAAATCTTTCCCGAATGAGACCAACGGAAAGTGATAGTAGAACATCAGTAGACCAAAATTTTAAAGTTATGAGCCTTTAAAGTTCAGCTTTTTTGAGTAAAAATTGTTCATATATATTTTATGAATAATCTATTGAAGTAAGTCAATATTTATATAAAGTAATTTTAGTTGAATGTTCTAGTCCTAATATACTTAAAATTCATTAATTTTAACACTTTTTGCAGATTTATTTTTTTATTTTTATAGTTTTTGGTACTTAGATACGCAATTACCAATTTTTGGAGAATTGCTGAATATTGCTGTAAAAGTATTGAGATCGTGTATCGAGTATTTGCCATATTGTTTGAGTACTCAATACTCAACTATATAAATAACTTTAAAACACGAGCTAACTTTTAAAAACCCTTTGGGGGTTTTTGTATACTAATTATCTACTTTCATTTCCCGTTGGTCTCATTCGGGAAAGATTTTCTTGTTGCACAGTGTTATTATTAAAATTTATTTTTGGGAATACAAAATTTAATTTTAATAAGTTTTAGTTTTAACGTACTAAATTCCCAATTATAATATTATTGGTAAATTTGCTCAAATTTATTATTATTCGCCTTATGACAATCAAAATATAAAAATATCATAGCTTAGACAAACACTAATATTTTGCTAAAACCCGCCCAAGCTATGGTGAAATTTTGAAAGTCGAATTTTCAAATGTGACTTTAATAAAATTATGAAATTAGACGCACCACAAACAAATCGAAAGCGTTTAAAAGTTTTGCGTGCCTAAGGTGCCATAATTTGAGAAACCACAGCGTCAATCCTTGGAAAATGTGGAGTCCATCGTCAAAACTTAAGATCAAATACTCTAATGCAACGCGTGCAAGGAACTGTGGTTTAGAAACGTTTTTTTTTTGGTAATAATTCGGTATCTCGGGAACTATAGGAGATACTTTAATGGGGGCCGGTATTTTGGCCCTCAAAGTAGTGCACCTCGGGTATAACATTTTTCATGGGATTGATTTAAGGACACGTAGTTACAAATTTTGTTATGATGTCTTAAACTGTTAAAATTTTACATTAAATCAAATTTTATAATTTTCTTCATGATAAATCACCATATTATAATTTTTTTAGTTTTAAATGTAAAATACGCCTGAAAAATTTATAAAATTATTTAATTTTACTAAAATACCAATCCTCAAGTCCTAAGGTTTTCAACAATACTTTATAATTGAATAGTGACTAGATAACAGTCACCAAGCCTTTTTATTTTATTTAGAATTTTATTGCAAATATAGCTGAAAAGAATTTCGACCCTCCGTAGGCCCGCCAAATCTAAAAAACCAAAACAAAAGATTGAGCAAAATTAAAACAAATAAATATACCTAAATATCTCTTCAACTAAAATAGATAACCTACATACATGTAAGCAGATTTTTGTTTTTGATTTTTTCAAAGACTATTTGTATTTAAATTTCAGCTTATGCGGATCATAAATGGATTTTTTAAAAAAAAAATGTGATACCCGTGGTGAACATATTTGAGGGGCCACCCACTGTGCCCCATTACGCATACGAAGCTATACAACCGCAAATCGAATCGAAAATTCCTCAGTTCCAGCCATGTGAAATTATGTAACAACATCGCCAGTAGTCCCCGAAAAAAGCAATCACTCAAACCAATCTTGATAAATACTATGGGAACTCTGCACCATCTATTTGTAATGGTAAAAAAGTGGTTTAAAATTTTAATCATCACTTGGGTTTGAGAATGTTTTACTCAAGATGGGTGCCGCGTTTGTTCACAATCGACCGCAAATGCAATCGTGTGACAACTTTGGCGTTGTACAGTGGTATAGAAAACAATAGAGGAAATAAATCTGTAATTTCTAAACGCAAAGTCTGTTTTGAATGAAATTTGATATGGTAGTATTGTTGAGTTTAAGTTTTGAGTTTGGAACTCAATTTTTTTTTCATTTAAAATATTTCATGTAAAGTTAGCTTTTCAAAAAGTATATACTCTTTATAAATCTTCTAAGAAATTTGTTAGAAAACTTAAAACGAAGTTCTTTTTTTCCCAAGAATGTAGCGGAAAATCGCCTATAAAAATAGGCAAAATCGGAAAATATTTGGATCCGCAATTATCAAAAAACTGGAGTCGGGTGGGAAAAAATGTTGAAAATTTAATTTTAAAATGCGAATATCTCATAAGCTTTCAGCAGTGTTGCCAATTCATGGTGAACAAAAAGGGCTAAATACTTAGAAAAAAAAGCTAAAAAAATACGTACATTTGACACAAAATACAACTTAAATGTTACATTTGGGTATGCCGAATAGACAAACAAAAATGTATGAATATAACACATGTTCAAATGCAAGAAAATAAGAATATTTATTCCTGTATGTTGATCCTTAACTTTAAAATAACATAATATGGGGCCACACGTATATCATATGCCGATGTTTTTAAAGCCTCGTATTAATCACCTGGCTTGCAAAATGCTCCTATGCTAATTTTTTTATATGAAAGACATATTATGTATAAAGTAATCCTTTGTGATAACTTCGATGGAGAATATTTTGATAAATGAATATATTATTGCAAATATACCTCTCATGTAATGCAGAAAAAAAATATTATAAAAATTAAACACGTCGCCGGACAGATTTGATTTTCATTGGCAAAAACATAAATTTTGCCATTAGTTAGTAAACATATCAAAACTAAGGTAGAAAAAATATGTAAACATAAATATTTAATTTAAATTTGGAAAAAAGTTAATTTTTTATATTTGCTCAGATAAAAATGATCATAGCTAAAATATTATCGATAATGAACTGAATTTTTCTTTCTAAATTGGTTGGATTGTAGTCTTTGAAAACGGTGTACTACATGGCATGTGTTATAAAATATTTGTTAAAGTAGTATATTTACGTCAATACATCGCCCAGATAAAGTTAAAAGTATTCTCTTTAACCCTATATATGATTTTATAAACGCACGGACCCGCGCGTAAAACATTAACATATTTATTAAAAATTTTTATTCAAATAACGTCCATTTTCTCTATATTAGTTATGGCATTTTTTTAATGTATGGAAGGTCCAACATAGAGTATCCAAAACCGAAAACCGGTCAACCGGTTTTTTCGTCTTTGTAAACTCGACCGGTTTCGGTTTTCTTTAACATTCCGGTTTTTTGAAAAACCGGTTTTTGTAAGACGGTTAACCGGTTTTAATGAAATATATTTTTGAAAAAATTTGATACCATTTTTAAAAATATTGATTCATTTTATGGAATATTGTAGCATTTAGCAATATTTCGAAAAATATATAAGACAATTGCATTAAGAATTCCAAAATTTTAAATTAGCGTATTTTTCATATTGAATAAAAATTTAATATAAACCGGTTAACCGGTTTTTTTGAAGACAAAAACCGAAACCGGATAATCGGTTTTTTTAAAAGATAAAAATCAAAACCGTTTTTTTCAAAAACACACTTTTTCGGTTAAACCGGAAACCGGTTTTTTAAATTTGCCGGTTTTTTGGACACTCTAGTCCAACAATTTGTATGTGCTTAAATTGTTTACTGGTTCAACATTTTTAGTTAATTTTTGTCATAATTCCCTGCCAATTTTTTTGAACTGATTTTACCAATTTTCAACAGCAAAAATTTCAGATCATTAGAGTAAATATATAAGTTTTGATTTTGTCATAAAAATGGCTAAATGAAAATAAAAAAGGCTAAAGGCCAAATTAATTTTTTTGTGGCTAAACAAGATTGAAAATGTCTAAATTTAACCCAAAAAGGGCCGAGGTGTCCTACTTCGGGGACCCAAGGTCGCGCCCCTGGTGGGCCCATAAGGCCCAAACTTAAATCTTGAACTTGAAAATACTTCCTGTTTGCGCATGTCAAACTTTATTCAAATCGGGCTAAGCGTTTAGAAGAAGGATAGATATGAGTATGTCATTCCGTTTGTAATTTCCACAATATTTCCGAGCCTATAAAATATATATATTTTGGATCTTTATAGATAGCTGAGTCGATTAATCCATGTCCAACCGTCTGTCTGTTGAAGCCCACAAATAACTTACATACACGATTCATACATCAATATCTCCGAAATTCTTCCGGCTCGGTTGATATTTAAAATCGAGAAAATAAAAAAGAGATATAAAAAAAAACCAGGGCAACTTCGATTTTTGAACTATTTTTGAAAATTTTAAAAATTTAAAAAAAACAATTCGAATTTTTGTTTTTTCAAAAAATGAATTGGAAAAAAAATAAATTTTGTTTATCTAAAAATATTTAAAATTTTCGGAACAGCCGAATATAGCTATCTTACTTGTTTTCTATACCACTTCGTAACTGTGTACAAAACGTGGACCTTCCACAACTCACTAAACAGCAGTCAAAACAGTGGGTTTATTGGGATGAATCTGCATCAAAGAAGGACAAGGGGTTTGTCAGGCAATAAAGTCATGGCGATAGTTTTTTTGGATGTACGCGATATAATCCAAATTGACTACCTTCAAAAGGATAAAACAATCAATGTTAATTTAATGAGGATTTGAACAGAAACGACCGCATTTGGCCAAGAAAAAAGTATGATGATATTATTTAGATATGAGGCAACATTTGATTCAATAATAAATTCAATAATTAATACAACAATTTACTGCTTAATTCAACAAAGATGACTTAATTAAGTCAAACAAATAGTGCTGCAAAGTAAATTTAGTTAAAGTGTGTTAAATTAAAATAAAAAAAATTAGTAAGAGTGAATTATTCGGCTGTGCCGAATCTTATATACCCTTAAAACATGTTTGGTGAAAAAAATGTTTTTGCTTATATCTTAGCCATCTTCTGGGGCCGATTTTCAATCATCACCGATCAGTCATGTAACTATGTAAGATATTTGGTGGCTTTGGAAAGTTGTTTTCAACGGACATGTCTATATCGATTCCGTTATATATAACGATCTAGTATATATATACTATATAATTTATTTTTGGCAAACGAAACATGTAAAAATAACAAACGGAATGATTAATTTATTATATCCTTACCACTCATGGTAAAGAATATAATAAATGATTCTATTGTTGCCAAATGTCTTAATACTTATTTTTCAACCGAGTTAAAATTTCTTTATTTCAACCGATATATTTGATTTAAAAGAAAATACTTAAATTTTGCATGCGTGAATGCAAAATTCAATACTTCTTGACATTGCAAAATATTACATAACTACCACGTCATATCAAATAACTTCTTACCTATTTACTTTAATATAAATAATATAAATTAATATAACTAACAACACTTGAGGGATGGTAAGCGCCACCGGACTGGTCATGTGGTTGACTCTTTGTGGTCTCTAACCTGTTCCTTTTTAATATCAATTTCATATAAATTTTATATGAAATTGATATATTGTGACAGGTCACGTAACTAACCCAAACTAGCTTAATATGTTTTTTTTTATTAATAATGCTTATCACAAAATTAATTGATTATAGCTTTTTACAAATTTTGTTTAAAATTTATTGATTTTTGAAAATTGACTTTGAAATTATTTCCAAATAAAACTGATCAGGGAACATTTCCAATTGTATTTCAGAAGTTTCTAATTGTATTTCAGAAATTTCCAATTATATTTCAGAATTTTCTAATTCAATTTCAGAATATGTATTCCAATTATATTTCAGAATTTGCCAATTGTATTTCAGAATTTTCCAATTGTATTTCAGAAATTTCCATTGTATATCAGAAATCAGAAATATATCTAATAGCAATACCAATTGAAATTTCTGAAAAACAATTGGAAAATTCTGAAATACAATAGAAACTTTATAAGTAAAAATTAAAAATTCTAATATACAAATGGAACTTTCTGAAATACAATTGGAAATTTCTGAAATACAATTGGAAATTTCTGAAATACAATTGGAAATTTCTGAAATATAAATGGAAAATTCTGAAATATAATTGGAACATTCAGAAATTGAATTAGAAAATTCTGAAATATAAAATGGGAAATTTCTGAAATTCAATTGGATATTTTTGAAATACAATTAGAAACTTCTGAAATACAATTGGAAATGGTGTAGACATATTTAAGGAAAACATTTTTAAAATAGTCTACAATTGCAATTTTTTTAATCTGCTAAGCCATTTCTAGCCATTTTTAATCCGCCAAAGGATATGTTGTGAGACCGGGTATGTTACAAAAATCGAATAACTTTATTCTTCGTTATTGTTTTTAAAAAAATTTGCGAATTTTAATATTGAAGTAAAAGAGCTTAAATTGATTAAATATCACTGTTTAATTAAATTAATAAAAACGTTCATCACCATTGGCGGATTAAATCCCAATCTAGCCATTTTCGGATCTAAAAAGTTGACACCTTGGTTAGAAGTATACTCGATGAAACTCGAGATTTTTAATAAATGTCTAATTCAAGGACCAATTTTTAGAAACTTTATCTCTAATCCGACTCAAGGCAATTGCACAAGTTGTAAATATTTGCTGAATGAATATTAGTCCAAGACTGTTCAATTGGAATTCCAAGACTGTTCAATTGGAATTCCACGACTTATAATTTTAAAGTAAAAATCAAATTTGAATAATATACAATTCAGATTCGCCAAAAGACAATAACGCCATTCCAGTATTTAATTTGTTTGTTCTGCCATTTTCAATTAATTAAAAATTTGTTCCGCTTTTTTAAAATAACACTGGCAGCCCTATTCTATACCTCAAAAATAGTTATAATAATTGTATTACCCGCACTTACATGCAACACATTTCTTTTTGTTTTTTTTGTTGCATTGCACGGCGTCAATTGTCAATTGATTTTGTGGTTGAGTTTTGTTGTTGCACAAACTGTCCTGTTGATTGTTTTAACAAACAACACCAACAACAACAAATTACAATTTTTTTAACACCTATGCCCACAGTGTTGTTGTACTAGTGTTTTTTTGTTTTAATAAAACAACAAATTGGTTAGAGTTACGCCTATTTACGCCCCTCTTTATATTTATACTGACGCTTGTAGTAGACGAGAGTACATAGTTTTTTTTGTTGGCTGCGTTGTTGCACTTGTTCGCTGGAGTGTGTGTATGTTTTTTACACCCTCATTCGGCCACAATCGTGTTGACCAATTTTGTTTTTTTTTTTTTTGCTGCTGCCTTTTGTTGCATTTAATGTTTAGTCAGATCCTAGAAAAGAGTTTTTTATACCACATTTATTTTAACACTTTTGTTTAACAATTGACAATATTTACTTTGGCTAACCAGAGTGTTGATGTTAATGAAAATACGAAGCACAGGAAAAAACAAATAATTATTTTTTTATATTTAAACAATTACAAAAAAAAAGTGCTAAAATAAAAATTTAATTGCAACCACCGTACTCAGTATGGCCGGCCAATGTAAATAAAAATTTAATTACCATAAAAATTATTCCTCCTACATGTTACAAAATAAGGAAATTTATAATTTTTACCTGTGAACGAAATTTCAAATGTTCCAAATCTAGTTCTAGTTCTTTTATTCAACTTACCACCATAGAGCGTAACAAATTTTGGAAACAATTAATGTCTTTAAGAATTATTAAAATTAATAATTATCATAAAATTGCTACAAAGTCTTTACAAACGAAAAACAAAAGAATTTCATATTTCATAGTGGCAAAAACTATTAAGTAAAAACTAAAACAAGGTTCTTTAACAATCATTCACCTTGACCACATTCCTTTACAAGACAAATCGTTTGAAGCCCAAACACACACACACATGCAACTTACCACACGCAGTTGCTCAACTGAGGCAACATCTTAAACCAGACTCTACAAGTACAGCAGACTGTAGGCCAAAGAGTCTTGTAGAAGTACTTACTTACTTATGTATATACTAAAATATTATTTTTTTTGTTTTTAACCAAAATCTATTTAAGATTTATAGATTTTATTACTGAGTAGTTGTTGTTATGAAATACAGTTTAGACATATTTACGATTGTCTTTAAAGATTTTTATAAATTTATGACTATTTAGCACACACACACATAAATGCAACTCATGTTGAAGCAGATCAGTCACAAGATCTGAGTTTTTAGTGAGGCCGTTTTGTTGGACTCATAAATAATATTTTTTATTGTTTTCAAGACAAAAAGAACACAACAAGAATGAACTAAATAAGTATTTATTAATGTTTCTCAGACACTGACAATGTGTAGTTTAACATTTACTAGGCAATGATGAACTAAATTCTAAAGGTCATTTGAATGAAAAAACAGTGATAAAAGTGCATGCAACACACGCCCAATTGGTTGCATCCAAAATTATTGTTTTGTTTGGTATTAAAATATTATGTTAAATAACCAGCTGTTGAGTTAAGGATGAATTGTCAGACAATAGAATATTTGCATATGCAATAAAGAGTGTTTAAAACTTTGCAACTAATTTAAATATGGCACATTGTAGTGCTATCTATATTTAAATATCAGATATCTATAGCTTATAGAATTAGTACCGAGTTACTTCGCGATATTGGCGGATATGAAGCCTGAACAAAGGAGGTAAAATACAAACTCCTACAAAATTCTGATATTGAACCACCACACAATTTTGGGGGGTCACTTTTTACAATCTTACCGCTTCAGTTATTCACAGAAATCACACAAAAATTGCGAAATAGGAACAAGGTTCTCAAAGTATATATAAGTTATAAATATGATCAGTTATGCTTCTGCAGCATAATATCATTCGTTGATGCAGCAGTTCCTTTGAACTGTTATAGGAGAGGTCACCCTAACTTTACAAGCTTTCAACTTTATGATGTTGCGCATCTTGATTGCAAAAGCACATTGTGCATAATACTAATTGGCGCTGAAGTTTAGATAATAAGCGGTGAATAGACATTTTCACCGTTATTTCCAGTTTAAATAAAAATAGTTTTTTGTGGATAAAAAATCGTTTTATTTTTGAATATAGTCTCCTTTGAGTTCTATACACTTTGTTCAACGTTTCTCTGAATACGAAATTTTTTTTTTCAAATCCTCATTACGTAGACAAAATAAGTTTGAATAATATTCTCCATTGATTGTTTTAGACTTTTGAAAGCATACAATGTGGATTATACCGTGGGCATGCCCTGGTATAATCCACAATCTAGCTCAATCTAGCCGGAAAAAAGTCTTTTGAAAAGCCGTATCGACATAAAACTTTGTACGTTTATATATTTCATCAGTATAAACAATCTGAGAAAAAAAAATTTTTGGGCATGAATGTGTGTTTTTGTATGTACATTTTTTCTTTGTGGGTTTGTTTGAAGACTATAAACGGCGAAACTGCTGGACCGATTTTCCTGAAATTTTCACACCGTCTGTCTGTTTGTGTGGAAGGAATTAAAGGATACCATTCATTAAAAAATTTGAAGTGGGCGAAATGCCACGCCAACCTTAAAAATAAAAATACAGTTTCTTCCTTGTAATTGACATGTTAAACTCTAAATGAAATAAAAATCGTTGAGGCAAAAAGTGGCAGCTAGTTTTTTACACATTAGAAAGCTACATATATATAGATGACGACAACATAAAAACTAAAGCTTAACTCTGTTAAATTACCATTTGAAATTCTAATAGAATTTGGACATTGAACAAAAATTTCACATTTTAAACACATATGTACATAATTGCATTTTTTTCTAAACAAAACATATTTTATGAAAAATTTAAACAGTGATTTTTACTCTTACCTTTGTTATATTAATTACACCAACAATTTTTTTTTAATTGTTCTTATTATTTTTTGACGACAATTTCACTTGCACGGTTAAATGTCGCTTGAGATATTAATTTTTTAACAAAGTAGCAATTACTTGTTTTTGAAGCAATGTACCAATGCTAGTGTAGCTATTTAAAGAAAAAAAATATGCCGTTATGTACTATGGACACTTGTCAACATATTGCCATACAAAAAATTTGCTTTTGAAACATTTAAAAAAAATGACTTTTTTCCGGCTAGATTGAGCATCCTTGGTTAATCACCTTGGCCTTCTTTGGCGATTAACCAAGAATTCCACTGTTTTGACTGCTGTTTGGTCTCTGGCGTGTTGTGGTGGATACACGTTTCGGTAACAAAATGACGCAAAAACTCCTCCATATTGCGGTTGAACAACGCCAAGCACTCTTGCGAAGTTGTCACACGATTGAGTTTGTGGTCGATTGTGAGCAAACGCGGCACCCATCTTGAAAAGGTTTCATATACTCTGTGAGTATTCAAAATTGAATCCACTGAGCACTCAGAACGGTCGTTCAGAACGTCTCGCATCTTCTGTAATTGTACGGCCACAAGAAATTCAGTAAACCACTTTTAACCATTGAAACAGAGTTCCCAAGTATTTATCAAGCTTATCCCTTCTTCACCCGAAATTCACTTTCTCCTCCTCAAGTCGCATGATAGTCTGCTATCAAAATTTTGACATGAGTCAACTAACAGATGCCTGTTGACAAGACCAATGTTGCCCTTTCTGTTAAAACACGGACTTATTGACCCGCCCTCGTTTTTATTTTATCATATCATCGTCTTGCCTGAGAACAGAAGAGCAGAAAACCATGCAAAACAGAAAAACATACAACTATGCACATTATCCTTCGGAAACAGTAGAGATATTTGAGCAAATATTGGTAATTGAACAGATGATTGAACAAATAGTTAAATAAAATAGAAGATGAAAAGAAAAAATAAACAATATGTAAACTTTCTAAAAAGATAGAAAACCCAAAAATCGTTTAACAAATATTCAACTATGTAATCATATATTCTCCAGATCATTTAATGCCTTATTTTTAATAGGGTGATCTCATAGTTTCAAAATACTTTTTCTCGATCACTTTGATTGATACATTTTTTATTAACAAATGTTGTGAAATAAAGAAAATAAAGAAAATGGAAAATTATATTTTTAAATACGAAAGACAAAAGTTTCAAAGAGAAATTACTTTTAGTATTTTATAAACAAGTGGATTTATAATGTCTATATTGTCAACAAAATGTCATATATGAATTATAAATAAAATATTTTTATTATATTATTTATAAATAAATAAAATATTATATTGTATTGTTTACCCAATAATGTACATTGCTTACAAAATATCCGCAATTATTGGGAAAATTGGATATCTAATGTGTTTAAATGACACTAAAAATAATTAAATTTGTTTTATTTACAACAAATTTAACATTGTTTACAAAATGCCATCAAGCATATTTTACATTACTTACTTTACAATTGAGATGTAATTATTAATTACAATTTAATAAGTTCATTCACTTAAGAATTTTTTAATTAAAATTAAGTTTGTTTGTGTATATTTTTCGCACTAGAAACGGTTTCATTAAAAACAATTGTAAATCACAGCTAATAGAAATATTTTTATTTGTGTCATTCAACACTTTAACATTTTTTTACTAAGACTTTATTATAATTTCAAGTTAATAATAAAATCAGCACAATTTAGTTCAAATTAAATTTTAATTACCGCTTTTTTATCGTCTTCAGTTAATCACATTTTTTACTCAATATTTTGCCTAAAAACCAACCAACAATCATTTAAAAAAAAAATATATATAGAGGCAAAATATACTAGGAAAAAATAAAAATTCCCATAATATACAATATATGTATGTTTATTTAATTACATTATTTTTATTAAACACTTTAAATGTCAAAATTTCACACGGTTTAAATAAAATACAAAAATTTTGTTCCATTTTTCCTCAAATTTGTTATTATATCAGAAATCATACATGGCTCAGCTAAAGTCTGGTGGACTGACTGACTTACTTACCTTCAACTTCATTTAAATTCCAAACTCAAAACAAAATATTCTGTTATCTAAATGAAAACAAAAAATAAATAATTTGAAATAATGTTGTACTTTATCGCTTCATTATTTAAATCCAAATAATAAAAAAAACAACAATTTTAAATTAATTATAGACTTTATATAAAGTAAATGTCACACTTTAACATTAAATTTATATACATATTGTACAATTTATTTAGGAACTTTATTATAAAGAAAGCCCATATTCATTTACAATAATTTCAAACAAAGTCTACAAAATAATTATAATAAAATTACCAAATCTTTAAGTTCACAAAAAAAAGAGTTTAATGTTAAAATTATTACCATGAGAATTTGTTGTACGTTTTTTTTGTCTCTACCAACAAATAAAAAATGTTAATTTGCCTTAAAAACTACAGTAAACGAACAATTACAATAGTTTGTGTTTTTTTCGAGTTTTAATTTATTTTTATTATAGTTTACCTTTTGTTTTCTTGGTTAATTTATAACTGAAATAGATAAAAGTTTAAATATGTTTGTATCGGTATATGAACTATATAATAAAATATTTATATAAATTTTGTTGCTACCTTTTGTAAATTATAAGACGTGATATGAATTCAATTAACAATAATGCGGTAGAAAATTTTTTTAAATAAATAAATATTTACAAAGTATTATACAATAATAGTAAATTACCAAAGTTTACATGATAAATTAATAGTCTCTGGACTTTCTTATTTACATTAAAATAAAAAGCAGTGGGAAAATTGTCTTTAAGGTTATTTAATTGTAAGGAAATTTATGTTTAAGTTATTACAATGTTTGAGTAATGATTATTTAATTCATACCTACATTAGTACCTCAATATTTAAGTCCAAGGCCACCTTTGTGAATTTTATTACTATTGCTTATTTTTTTCATTCCCGGGGACTTTTCCATTCTAAATTATTATTTATTATCTTTTATAACTGCTTACTTTCTAATCATTTATATGAGCATATTCGGTTTGTGTGAGACCTAAGTATCAATGTAACCTAACCTAACCTAAATTGTTTTGGTGATATTAAAGTAATGACATATTTATAAGCAGTTGTGGTAAGTACTTAACATCAATGACATCATTGTGTTAAAATAATGAGTAAAAATGCTAGTGTGTAAGTAGTGAAATGCAGATATTTAGCATTTTAACTCATTACTTGGCAATGAAAATGATTGCTTCGTTTTGAATGAATATTTCATTATTTTCTCTAAATAAGAATATTCTTAGAAGTTGCAATGATAACCTGCTTAATAATTTATTTAAGAACACAACATTTCAAATTTGTATTAAGTAGACTTACTCGGAAAGTAATGTTTCCAGTTTCAAATAATTATTGTGATAACTTAATTTATTGCTAATCAAATAATCAGTCCTAATGACTGAAAAATGGAACGAAACATTAATTATTTTAATAATAATTGTTCTTTGTCAACTGTCTTTCTGTTGCTATCTGTTCCGAATTAATATTTGTAAATATAAAAAAAGCTTTTAAAGAAATACCCCAAAATTTCCAAAAAAGTTTCCCAGTATGAACCCTAATTACACTGTCCAACAAATTGAGACTTTTTGATTGAAAAAGAATAGCGAAAGGCCATGTTGAGTAGATCATTTTTGTAGAATAAACTTATAGTCCAGCTGGTCTGCAATTTTTTTTATAGAGTTTCAAAGTTTTAGTTTTTTGATCGAAGGGTGCATTATATTAACTGAAAAAATATTGTAAGTTAATGTCTGAGAGAATTCTTATTGTCAGATTTATATAGTGGAATTTTATGGGGATATTTTTGTGGAAGATTGTTTTTTCTGACCAATTGAGAATTAAATTCTAAATTGTACATTAGGGTAGGCTTTATTTTGCACTTTTTGGATTTTAGATGTTCACAAGGTCTGAAATTCTTGAGAAAATCGATATGATTTTCACTTTATTTGAAGAATGGAGTTTTGGGGCAATATTTAAAAAATATATATTGGGTGTATACAATAGATGACGTATCTTTATTTTGAAGGGTACATATCTGTCATTTATTCTCACTTAGTTATTGAACATTTACACAACAAACTTTTTTTTGCTTCGAAAAGATCGAATTTTGTACCAAAAAATCATCATATGCGGGAAGTTTTACTTTACTTCTTTAATTTGAAAAAAAGTGCTGAAGCACACCGATTGCTCACCAAAGCTTATGGTGAATGTGTTCCATCAGTTACAACGTGCGCGAGATAGTTTGTGCAGTTCAGAAGTGGTGATTTTGACACAGAAGACGAAGTTCGCACAGGCCAGCCAAAAAAATTTTAAGACCAAGAACTGGAGACATTACTCCATGATCATTGTTGTCAAACTCAATAAGAGCTTTAAAAATCATTGGATTTTGAATGTGCGAAATGATGCTTGAACGCTATAAAAGAAAATAATTTTTGTAACGAATCATTACTTGCGATGAAAAATGGATTCATTACGATAACCCAAAGTGTAAGAGATCGTAGGTAAAGGCCGACCAACCAACGAATCGACACCAAAGCCAAATATCCATGTCGCTAATGTAATGTTCTGTATTTGGTGGGAGCAAAGGTTCCTATTTATTATGAGCTGCAGAAATCTGGCCAGGCCCATCACATGAAACTCGTGCCGAACACAACTAATTCGTTTGAAGCGAGCATTGATCGAAAAAACGACCAAAATATGCTGCCAGATAATAAACAGTAATATTCCATCGTGACAATGCTCAACCACATGACGCTCTCTCTGTGATAGGCTTCACTTTGGAATAGAGTATCCGATATTGGCTTCAAAAGCATTTCTTTTGGCGCGAAATCCATTTTTTGTCGAAGTTTCAAAAAATTAAAAAAAATATTTTTTATTTTATTAAAAGCTAAATGTGATTCTAATTTTATTATGGGTTAGCGTGTTGACCGATTTTAAATTGCAGAATTTCGAGGAAATGTTTTCTTTGTTTTTCACAAATTTGTTAAAAATTATTTATCAAAAATACATTTCGTAGCCTATTTTTTAATGTATAATGTTGGATTGTAGCCTACGGTTGCTAGTTTATGTGTACATGATATTTATACCCTACACCACCATAGTGGGGAGGGTATAATGCGTTTGTGCAGATGTTTGTAATGCCCAAAAATATTAGTCTAACACCCACCTTAAAGTATACCGATCGACTTAGAATCACTTTGTAAACCTTGTGCGCAGAGTACAGGTCGCAATTTTGAATATATTTCGATGACATTTGGTACATATTATTTTTTCGGCTCAAGGACGAAGACTATTGAAACTGGCTGAAATCGGTCCATTATTTCACATAGCCCCCATACAAATGTCCTCTCGAAATTGGACTTTATCGGTAATAAATGTTTAATTTATATATTTATCTACACAATTTCGCTCCAAATAAGTTTTATATACACAAAATTCATGTCACCAAATTTTGTTACGATCGGTCCATAATTAGTCATAGCTCCCATATAGACCCGCTTCCGAAAATCCCTTTAACGTGCTTAAATCACTTAAAAATGTTGGTATATACACAAAATTCAACATAACAACATATAGACATAAATCACACGACTAATTTTATGATGATCGGTCCATAATTGGTCATAGCTCCCATATAAGGCCCACTTCCGAAAATCACTCACGAATATAAATTATTGATATTTTAAAAGAAAAATATTTTTACTCATTTACTGTAGGGTATTATATGGTCGGGCTTGACCGACCATACTTTCTTACTTGTTTTTACTTGGAATTAATTAACGCAGTTTAGACGTTGTGAGCATCCATAATCCAAAAGGCGCAAAATACGGGCCATCTATTGTACATACAAAAATCTTCTATGCTGATATTTTTTAAGTTGTTCCATTTAGCAAGAGAAGCTTTAAACCGAATACAAAACTTATTTTTAAAAAGGACTAATACTTATTGTACTTAAAATTTTAAATTAATGAAAGTTGTTCAAACTATTACCGATTAAAACATATAAGCTTAAAGTTCAAAAAACTTTTCAAGCAAATAGTTAAATTCAAAATAGTTTTGAACATCAAAATAAATTGCTAAATAGAAATACATATGTACAAACGAATCAGCAGCCATCATTATCTATTTGCTGGGATCTTTTAATTTAAACTTATTTCCGTTATAAATGAGTATTATGTTTAGAAGAATTTAATCAACAAATTTACTATTGTAACAAATTTGATAAAATTGCCCTTATTTTTCACGGTTTTCATTTGAAAAACCAATAAAGAAATTGTTTCATACAAACTACCAAACGAAATGGAAAGAAATTCCCCCGATATTGAAACAAAATGAATTGAAAAAGAACTCGTAAGATATTTAAACAATTGAACTAATTTTTGAGATTAAACACATTAATAAAAGCAAAGACAAATAAAATAATACGCGTACGAGTAGTTTGTGTAAAAACAACAATATACCCTTTGAATTTCAAACGATTTAATTTTCCAACAAATTCTACCCCAAAAATTGTCTGTGAATGCTCTGACCAGTGGTCAATTGGCGCACGTTTAAGTGTATAAATGAATGAAAAGCTGACATATGTCAGCACACCCTCATTTTGCCAATGATTTCCACAAATGAAATACATTTTTATTGATGTTTCAAAAATATACACGCTGAAAACTGCTCACAAAACACAATATAAAGTGTTAAAAATTATTGCAAATGTTACAATTGATGTTAGATTTGAGACGTCTCTTAGAACAATAGAATTAAATTTTTCAAATATTTATTAAACAAAAATCTCCACAATGCTACCAAAATGAAAAGAAAAAAAAAATTAAAACAATAAAGTTTTAGAAATTCTAAATCATCAGGATGCTGATGAAAATCAAATTCAATTAAATGAAAAGATATAAGCGGATTTTTAACGCCCACAACAATTTGTAACGGTCATCGACAACAATCAATATTGTATTGATTGTTTATGTAGTTCCTAGCATTGTTGTTGTTGATGTTGCTTATTTTGGTAGGTATTACTGTTACCGTGTGTTTAAAAGGATGCCCCTACATATGTGTGAACCTAATAATATACATGAAGGCATTTTCTTCATATACATACGTACCCGTACTAAGACCAGGTTGTAAAAGATACGATTCATTCATTTATGACATAAAACCGTAATCGGTTAATGTTTGCAAAAGTTACAATTTCGGAAATATTTTCCAACTTAGGCTAATTTTGGCCGACTGTAGCTCCATCTTTACTGAATACTCACACCTCCAAAGACAATGTTCTAAAATCCCCACTCTCCCCAAATCCGGTAATTTAGTTAAGTTTGCACAGTTTACATGGGTCCATTTGCTTGGTCTCTTTGTGTTACCTGAAAAGAAATAAAAAGAAAGGTAATGATAAAGTGAGTGGAGGGAAAATTGCTTCATTAGAAGATAGTTTAGTTTAGTAGGAGTGTCGAAATGTTGCAGAAAAAACGAAAATAAGATTTAGAGATACCATTAGTTCGACGGATTCAAAGCCACCATTAGGCAAGATTTACATATTGGGTCCCAGTAGCCATCTCTTTGTTTGCGATAGTTCAGAATGGAGTCTCTCCCAGTGCCTGTCGGTGGCAGAAGTCAGTATTAGGTAGCAGAAGCCTTCCAGCATGTTCACCAAATGTACAAAGTCCAAGACTATATGCATTTAGTTTACGGTCTAACCCGGCACATTATTTGTGCGTGATCATGGTAAGCATTATTAATACGTTGTATACAAGTGGACAACTGGATGTCACATATAAAATCAATCTTCCTTCAGATATCATGACGACTCTCTTCGCCAATTCATTAGCAACATTCTTAGTCAGAATTAATGTTCGGTATACACAATCCGGGGTTTTATCCTAGCTTGGTGTCAGTATATAAACGAATATCACTTCCAGATGAAAAATGTTCAACCCAATTTATATTCCAAGGGACATCCTTATCTCAAATTCGTGTATATAGAAACATCCGCCAATTATATGCCTTTATTTAGAGCTATCAGTATCACAAGCCACTCTACTTATCTCATGTGCTCCTGTTATCAGGATTATCATTCTCCTTAATAAAGAATATGGAGTTAGAGACCCTACACCAGATAGAGACCCCATAAAATAATAATGGTCTAGTGCTAATGGGTCAAATGCCCCATCTCATGCCTACGACTTCCTGCCGATTTATGTACATAGCTTTGGATATTCTTGCTAGAGAGTTGGGTTTCCAAGACTGTTTTCTGTTAAGAATGATTCCATAATATCAGCACTATCCGGGAGTATCAGTTCACTTCTATTCAGTTGGAATGGCTTGAATGTGGGAGTCTTGTATTTCGTTGATACAAGTTTAGTATTGCTCGGATTCGCATCGATGCTCCATCGACGTAATATGTTAAGTGCCGCCTCCATTGATAACGTTCCCAAATGAATCCCTGAAATTGACACTGTTATATCGTTCGCATAGGCATAGTTTTTATAATTAATGGAATCCAGTTTCTTGAGCAGACAATTTATGGCCAAACACACAGTGTAGATAGGTGCGTGACCCATTTGGCAAATCCTGAGATCGGATTACCTTACAACAACTGGATCGATGCTCCATCCTCTTAATATTTTGAGTGTCGCCTCCATTGATATCGTTCCCAAATGAATCCCTGAAATTGCCACCGATATATCGTTGGTATAAGTAAAAGTTTTTATAATTAATGGAATCCAGTTTCCTAAACAGACAGTTCATGTCCAAATTTCCCAGAAGTGGAGATAGGTGTGAGACCCATTTGGCAAGTCCTGGTATCGGATGATCTTATAACAATTTATAAGCCCAACTCCAAATCATGTAGGGCTGTGTCTATGGTTCAAATTCCACGTTGTTGAAACCATATTCTATATCCAGAAATTCGTGAAAGGAAATTATTCTCTACAAAACAAATAGGATCCGTTTCGTGGTGTGTTATGCTTTTCCTCCCTTAGAAATAAAAGTCACGGTATATTCGGCCCATCGATCGGATATGTAACATTAAATAAACGTTTTACGTGAGATAGCTCGTAAACGAGTAGACTAATCTTAACGAAATTTAACACAGTCAGAGTTGGATTATCCTAGATCATCAATTCGGATTCTATGAGCATCACGGAACAATTGAGTAACTGGTGAGATACGAAAATCTTTCGAAATAAAAAAGTACTGTTCAGCAATATTTCTAGATGTTGCCCAGGCGTTTGACAAGGCTTGGCATAAATGTCTAATACACAAGATAAAATGCCTACTACCTTCTAGTACACACAAGCTACTAGAGTCTTACCTATCGGATCGCTTGTTTAGGATAAAGTGCGGCAATTGTGTGACAAGCGACCATGCGATTAATGCTGGTGTACCTCAGGGAAGTGTTCAAGGACAAACCCTGTAACTATTATACACCTCTGATTTGAGCGATTCCGAAGAATTACCATTTCCACCTTTGCAGATGTCACTGCAATTCTTAGTTCACATGTGGACTCAAATTTAGCACCTAGAAATCTAGATAATTATCTCAGGTACGTGGAGACATGGTTTAAAAATGAAATCAAAAGTAGGCACATAACATTTTCACTTAGGAGAGGAAATTGTCTACCAGTGGCACTAAACAGTGTGAACATCCCAAAGTCTGATCACGTTAATACCAGTATAGATCTCATACAGAGGGAATAAACCAAAATTCCTAGAATCATTGCGAGAGCTCTATGGTACATAAGAAATGAGAACATCCACAGAGACTTAGGTGTGCCTTAGGTCAAGGATGAATTTAGTAAAACTTTTGAAGTTTATTTGTCAAAATCACATCATCATCCGAACCCGCTCGCATGGCTACTTACAGTAACTCAAGGCAGATCAAGGCAGCGTAGAGCTGATTTACCACTCATCTAATTTGAGACTAATTTGCCAAATATGATTCTCCACTGAGAGAACAATAACACTATACAACAAAATTTTTTCCAAAATTACAAGGTCCGACCAATAAATTTTGATAGAGGAGACAAAAAAAAAAACAAGTAAGAGTACTATATTCGGCCGTGCCGAATTTTAAATACCCTCCACCTAAATATGATGGTATAACAACTGAAATAATATAACAATTGTTAGAAAGACTAGTTTACGCAGAAGATATTTTATTTCAAATGTACAAAAAATTGTATCTAATTCAGCAATTTATAACTAAAATTCCTATTAGAACGTATGAAATTTAACAATATATACTTAATAATTAGTTAATACGTTTGGATCAACATTTTTCCCTTTTAACCTCAAGTGAAGATACAGAGTATAAAAAAGGGTATACAAATATATTTAGACAAATTTCAAAATATTTGGTTGTGGGACTTATGTGGGAGCTATGACCTATTATGATTCGATTGTCATAAAATATTTGAACGTGACTGTTATGTATTTATATGAGAGCTGTGGCCAATTATGGACCAATATTCACAAAATTCAGTATTATGATTTTTTAATACAAATTACTGATCTGTGTACTATTTTGGTTTAATATATGGATGTTATGACCTATTATGGTCCTAAGTATTTGAGAGCTATTTTTGTAGAATTTCATATAAACAACGCTATTAACAAGAGTGGACCTTATATGAGAGCTATGCCGAATTATGGACCAATATTTAAAAAATCTTCTAGTACGATTCTTGGATACAAATTATTGATCGGTGTAAAATTTTAGTTCAGTATAGATTTTTTGGATATTTGTGCAGGTTAATTTGTTTTCCTGAAGTGGTTCTTATATGGAGGCTATGAATAATTATGGGCCTATCAGCATAAAATTTGCTACATCGATTTTTGTATATATTGAATAAATTTGTTTCGAATTTCAACCTGATATCTATATTTGTAACAAATTTATTAGGATTTTAGTGATTTTCGGGAGTGGACCTTATATGGGAGCTATGGCTAAATATGGACCGATATTCAAAAAATTCAGAAGTATGATTACTGGATACAGGCCCTTCGGAAATGGGCCTTATAAGGGAGCTATGACCAATTATCGGCCAATCTGCATACAATCTAGTACAGTGATTTCTATGTATATGAGTATTATTTTTGTCGAATTTTAGCACGATAAAGATATTTATAAGAGATTTATGAGTACTTAACTGATTTTCGGAAGTGGACCTTATATGGGAGCTATGGTCAAATATGGACCGATATTCACAAAATCCTGTAGTATGATTTCTAAGTATAAACTATGGATCTATGTAAAATTTTGTTTTGATATTGATATTTTTTAGATATTTATGTAGATTATTGTGTTTTTCGGAAGTGGTCCTTATATGGGAGCTATAACCAATTATCGGCCGATCTTCATAGAATTAGGTACAGCGATTTTGGTATATATGGGGACTATTAGTGACGAATTTCAACTTAATAGCGTTATCTATAAGACATTTATGCTTATTTAAGTGATTTTCGAAATGAACTTTATATGGGGGCTACGGTCAAATATGGGCCGATCCACAAAAAATTTGGGGTTGTAATTTTTTTAAGCACGAAACTTATTTCTCCTGAATTTTGTGTGGATACTGCAATTTTGTAGGCATTTACAGACCTAATAACCATATTTCGGAAAGAAATTTGTATGGGGGCTAGGAGAAATCATAGACCGATTCTTATAATTTTCGTCAGAGTAAGTCCGTTTAACATAAAAATACCGTGTGTGCAATTTTATGGTATTATCTGCAATGTATTTGCACAAATAAAATTATCAAGTTTTTTTTTAGGTTGTCTCACATTTTGGTTCATAACTCTGGTTCCACTGAACCGATTTTGCTGATTTTCAATACCAAACTGCTTAGGAGAACAATAAACATTTTTTTTGCAAGTCTACCAATTTTGTTTGCCTATTTTGGACGTGAGCGTGTTTTACACAGACAGACAGACGGACAGACAGACGGACATGGCTCAATCGACTTAGAATTTCACAAGGATCAATAATATATATACTTTGTTGGGTCTCAGATGAATATTTCTCAATGTTACACACGGAATGACAAACTTATATATACCCTCATTCACCACTTATGGTGGTGGAGGGTATAAATATGCTGGACATTGTATGGCAATGAAGTGGAATTGCCTACAGCTAAAAAAATGTAATTAATGAATACTTCCTATCTAAATTTGCTATCGAAGGTAAAATAATAGAGATATTAGTGATTTTTAGTTAAATTTGAGCTATTCATGCTAAATTTTTGGGGTACTTTAAAATAAAATTCTTAATAAATTAACCCTAGGCTCTCTTTTGTTGTGTCTTATTTCTGACTTTCTGGTTGAATTTTCCGTTTTGGTGTATTCAGGGACTTATAGTAAAATTTCACGGAAAATATTTTTGCGAAACATTTTAACGCCTTAAATCCCTGTTCTAATTTTGTTTTTTGATCTTTTTTAAAAGAAGGACAAAAAAGACCCATGCCTTGAGGATTTAGTGGGTGAACATATTCTACAAAAATGTTCTAACGTAACATTTTACATAAATTTGCTGAACACATTTTATAACTAAAATGTAAGGATCACATGGTTTCTTATGCCGATTAACAATAAAAATGTGCCAGAGTTGGGAAACTTTAACCCCCCTCAAATAAAATTCAGATGTAAACTTTCAAAACGCCGATACACGTGTCTTTATTTTTTGTATCCTCTATCAAAATTTATTGGTCGGACCTTGTAATGATTTTTTTGTGTTTACAGTGTAATTATAAGATTATATTATAAAATTTAATTACTTCTTGTAAGGCCTAGATATTAAAGGCAGGAAAATATTATAATAAACGTATAAAAGAAGAGGTAAATGAATTTAGACAATTATCCGAATGTCCTGTAGGGTATATATAAGTATTTTTTATACCCTACACCACCATAGTGGGGAGGGTATTATGAGTTTGAGCAGATGTTTGTAACGCCCAAAAATATTAGTCTAACACCCACCTTAAAGTATACCGATCGACTTAGAATCACTTTTTGGCAGTTTATATAAACATTGTGCACAATTTTGAAGATATTTCGATAAAATTTAGTATATAAAATTATTTAGTACATACATATTATTATAAGGACGAAGCCTATTGAAAATGGCTGAAATCGGATCATTATTTCACATAGGCCCCATACAAATGACCTCCTGAAATTGGTCCTTATTCTTGATAAATGTGTAATTCATATAGGTATCTACACGGTCCAAATAAGTTGTATATGTATGGAAATCATGTCACCAAATTTTATTATAATCGGTCCATAATTAGTCATAGCTCCCATATAAGCCCTCTTCCGAAAATCACTTTAACGAGCAAAAATCTCTTAAAAATGTTGGTATACACATACAATTCAACACGACTAACTTTCATATAGACATAAATAACATTACCTATCTAAGTACGATCGGCCCGACCATACTTTCCTAATTGTTTTTACATGTATTTTGTGTTATTCAAAACTGTATAACTTGACATTTTAAGGAAAATATGTTTTTGATCGATTTTCAAAAAATTATTTACTACTATGCAATGTAATGTAAATATAATGGCCAAAAGTCTTTTACGTGTCAAAATAATAAGAAAACATCCTTGTAAAGTTCTGTTGTATACTGCAACCTATTCTAGCTCGTGTCCAATGCAAATGAATTCTATATATGAAGGGATTAACACATGCTGTTTTATTCCTACTTTTTTTTCACTATTTTCTTTCTATGTCTGTTTCCAAAACTAACCAAAATAAGAATAACCAACCAAAACCATTGTTTTGCCCATTACACGTAAATACTACGGTGTTAAATGTCTCAATTGATTTCTATATTGTTCTATATGGTATTTATTTATATTCGAATATTTTTAGATCTTCATGATTTCTATTGTTTGAGTTGGTAGCTGAGTGTACATGTGCATTAGTTGCATTTAATAATAATAATAGTCAAGGTGTTAAAATGCAGTTCTCCTTTCAGTTCCTACCATACAATAGGGCATCCACATCAAACACATTCATGCAGACACACATTTAAATGTTTGTAGGTTTATCATCTTTAACAACTTTTAGTATTTCTGTTATACATATTGTATTTATTTTGTGTCCATGTTCATGTCCATGATTTTTAACAATAACAATTGTTTGAACAAACAAAATCAATAATTTTTACTTTTTATTTCCATAATGGACACATGCCATAAGTGTGCCTGGCCTGGTCTGGTCTGGCCTCTTCCCTTTTTAGATCTGTCTATAGTATATGTGTTTTGCTGCATTTGTTTATTTTTTTTTGTTAAGTAAAGGGCTGCTGGTGTTGCTGCTGCAACTGATGCAGCTTCTGGCGTTAGTTGCTGTAAAGAATTTTTATGTGTCTGTATTTTATCTCCGGTATTTAGTGTTGGGCTAAGGTCTAAAGTCTATTGTTACACTTTTGTTCAAATGTTATTGTTCATAATTTTAATGTTTTTTAAATGTTTTCCGATCGTTGTACAAATCAATTAATGAAAGTATTGTTTTCGGAAACAGAGGTTAAAATACAATACACAGTAATTTGAAAGAGTCATTAAGGAAATAGGAATAAGTAGTTAAATGGTTTGATTGAGCGTTAATATTTTAATCTAGAGGTGAATTGTTGCAATATGTGTTATAACCGGGCTACTGCAAATATTAATGAAAAACGTAAGTTATTCCTATCATTTTAAAAACTTGATCTACAAAAAATCTTATCCCAAATGCTATTGAAAATCCACAAATTTGTGGATAAATCCGCACGTGTGATAAAACTGACCACGTGAACCAAGGTGGAGGTATCGTATTTAACATACAAAAAATCACCGTGCAGTATAGATCACTTTCTCTTAATCTGAATACTCAGAATCCGCTTTGGCACCCAAATCTTGAGAAAGAGAAGAAGCATCGCTGACGGAACAGGTTGACGAATCTGCTTGTGTCCACCAGACTCGTAGATGAGCTTCATGACATCGGACGTACAGCCCTGACGATTCAAGAATCCACATGAGAACATATGGAACAAATGGTTGGATCATTTCATGATGTACTGGCATGTTGTGGTTTACAGTTCGGTCTCTTTACATCTAGATAAAAAAGGATTATAAGGGCTGCGATCAAGTTTGCGGATATCCCCACATCCATCACAAACCGTGCGCGCGTTCTTTTAGCTGACACCCCCGAGATACAAGGCAAAAAGAAATATTGTTCAAAAACTATATGATCTCTCAGTCTCGGACAAACCGTTGCAGAAGCCATCACAGCAATCAAGCCTCCAAATACCATATGATTTAACTGCTTATCCATGATGGTGTTGCAACCTAGGAGTCCAGTATCCGACAATGGTCAGTAAGAAGCATAATAATAAGCTGGCTGAACAGTCGAGTGATCCCGTTGTTAAAACTATGGAAAATCACGAGTGAGGATCAATCGTATAGGCCGATATCACTCCTGTCACAAGTAGCGAAGACACTTGAAACTCTTTTCTCAGCTGACCGTCAACTACCAGCAGCTCGTCCTATGAACGGACTATCCTAGTGGCATTGACCAGTTGACGCCACACTCTTCCAGAAAATCTTGCAGTCCACAATGCCAAACAGTACGAATAGTGAAACATCTGAGTGGCAGGCAGTCGTTCGTGGAGGTTAGATACATATATTCAAAACCCTGTCATGCCGCCGTTCCTGTTAAACTTCTACCTCTGGATGCATTTGAACGCAGCTCGTATATGGCAGCTGTGAAAGGTAGCAGGATACCATATGAATGTCGCACTTGTTGGTCACCCATATCCGAGCAATTCAGGTAAAACTATGACCAGGATGGAGCAATAGGCTTAGTGCCTTTTGGTCCCCAACTAATTTTCCTCATTACATCCCTCACATATTCAACTTTCCAGCCAGTCCTACTTCACTACGTCCTGAGAATTTATGGACTCATCCTGCCGAAGTTGAAAAATTTCATGGATTTGATCTACATGCAGAACTCCAAGATTCAATATTGTAAAATTATTTAAAACAACAGCATGAACCAATTTTGAATTTATTGTCCTGGACCCTATAAAAAACACAACGTATATGAGGAGTACAATTTATAACTCAAAGATTCAAAAAATGCCCTCGAAATACGAGGCAAGGGATTTTTCAATCCATGTACAGATTTTAAGCTTTTAATATCCATCATTATGCATTAATAAAAATAAGTCTAATAATTTAAAATTGATTTGCTGCAAGCTAAAACATCCGTTTACAAACAATAAATTTATCACATCATACAACCCACGCATTTTCTTACAAAATCAATCACAAACTTTGCTCTCTGATAATTCCTCAAAAATATACATTCATTGAAATTTTCTTCCAGTCTACTTCCTTACCATACGCATTTGGTTTGTTCTAAATTAGTTTTTCTTTTCCACCAGCCACACCTTTAACTCATAAATCTTATTGAACATTGGAAAATAAATGAATGATTAAAAATTCAATATTCTAAAATTTTAATGTGGCATAACCGAATTAAAGCCATAATAATGTCATCCATAAATTATCACTTAATGAAAACCGATAAACAGAGAGATAGAGAGTTTTCCATTCAAATGAATTAATGATTAACAAATATTTGAAAATACTCGAGGCAGAATGCAGACTACATAATTATAACGATAAATGTCCTAAGATAAATAGTTTATACACCAGCACATTAAACAAATCAAATTTTAGGGGAAAATTTAAACAAGAAATGCCAAAATTACCACTTAAATTATGAGGATTTTTTTTTTTGGATTTAAATGAGTATGAAAATGCAAATAAATTGAATGTGCATTATAATAATGAATGAAGAGATAAAATTGCAATAATTTAAAAGCAAATTGTGACACACTGTCCACAGGTAACTGCAAAGGTCGACTCTCCAACTAATGCCTACAATTAACCTTAAGTGTGCTGACCTTTTTTGTAATAGACAATTTTAGTTACAAATACAAAACACAAGAGGGACAGATGATAATTTAACATATTGAGGGAGGAATTCAATTCTATTACTTCTATTTGTATGCATCCATATGTAAATATTCATACATAGATACATAAGTAGTTACTTGCATATGTATTTGTATCTATGCATTTGTTTGCTTTCTGTATGTATGAATATCAATTTTGAAATGTTTAATATGTCTGCCGGAGTGTGCATAAATAGGCGTTTATGTGTAGTTGTTTCAAATCTAATAAATTATTATATCATTTCCTCAATAGATATTTAGGAATCACACAAACAAATACTTATTGTTTATATTACTTATGCATATGTATATTTGTATATGGTTTTAGAAATATTCTAAATACATATGATCTCTAATTAAAGTAATGAGATGCCATGTAAAGGGATTTGCATATAAAATCCTTATAGGAATGTCTTAGAAATCCTTTAATATTAATTTAATATTTACAAACTAGTAAATATTTGTATAATTCACAATCGGTGTCGGTGCGTTGTATCGTAGTATGTCGTAGTTTTTTTAAAAATGATAGGAGACCTTGTGGTTTGACCAAATATCTGAGAACTTAAACTGTTAATCGAGTATAGCAGATCTCAAAAAGCAGACGACTGTTCTACTTTCTCCTCAGCTCATCTTCACAACTCCTTTAGAATCGTTGTATCCGACTTGAATGACCCGTCATACCATACACCATTACAAAGACGTCAATGTTCGTATTTAACGTGACTGTCTGCAGCGCACAGTGCGAGATCTGAAAAGAAATATGGAAATAAATCTGTAACTACTAAACGAATAGCCCGATTTTAATAAAATTTCCCATGGCGTGGTCCGGAGCGTTCTGAAGTAGACCTATTTTTTATATAAATTTCAAATTAAGACAACCTTTTCTCAACTCGCATAGCTGCTTTCAAAAAATTAAGACCTGTTTTGTGTGTCCCAATATGTTCTCCAATATTGTGCAAAGAGATTTCATAGCCCCGAGCTTGGTGCCTTCAATAAATCAAAAAATCGAAAAAATCCCAATTATGGGATTTATGGAAAGTTTTTTTTACAATTGTGCAATTGTCATTAACAATTCACAAATATCTGTTACACTTTTGGATTTGGATCGAACCTTTCTATATAAGTGTAAAATTTCATTAAAAACGATTCATAAACAAAACTTTTATTGCATTTTAAAAATTAAAATTTTACAAAAAAATCAGCTATAATTGTTTATTCCCATATTTTTGAAGAAAGTCTTCTATAATTTTTTAAACTATATGAGATAATATATGGCTAAAGCAATTTTTTTTGTAGATCTCGTCTAGTAGATTCCATATACATATATAAAAATCTTTCACATCGGATCGCAAACAAAAATTTCGCATCATTTTTAATTTTTGATATACCCGAGGTGCCCCACTTTGGGGCATTGTGGCTCGGCCCCCCCTTGGTGTTATAAGCCCAAATTCAAAACTTAATCTTATCAATACATCGTCTATGGCCATGGGAAATTTTATTAAAATCGGGCTATTCGTTTAGAAGTTACAGATTTATTTCAACTTTTTTTTCAGATCCCCCACTGTGCAGTGTAGGCCTAATCTCACGATGCTCTCAATGTGTATGACTTGCAAAGAACCTACAATAGGGAACTTTTTGTGCATGACTACATGCATCAAGGTACAAGCACATTTCTGAAAATTTTAAGGTATCTCATATCATAGCTTAGTCAATACTCGGTTCCCTCCCATACATTTCTCACAGACCAAGCCAATTGTCATCACTACTTTCAATGGCTCTGTTGTTTTGTGAACTGCACTTAGAAATATACATATTTGGTTGTTTGAAATTTGTTACTAGCACAAGCATAAGTCATGTACCCAACAATCTTCTTCCTGCTATTTTAGGTTTAATTCATAGCCATTACATGCTCGCCGAAGATACCTCATTCAATAGCCATTTAGGCCAAGTCCTGAGGCAATTGGTCTCTGTATTACATACCAGATATGTGTCTGGACAGCTTTGAATTTAAAACTCTCACCAATAAAGTCCGGTCGCACTTAAGCTTTAATATCTACATAAAGAAAAATGCGATTTAATAATGTTCAACCATAAATTTAGTCTTATTTATTAGCAATTATGAATATGAAAAAAAAAACTAGTTAAATATCTTTATTTCTAATAAAAATTTTCGGTCCACCTGTACTGCATATTTATTCCAAGCAGATAACATTTTTTTCCCTTTTTTCTTTAATTTAGCTTCCACAATAGCCCAATATTTTTCAATTGGCCGATGTTGGGGACAATTGGGTGGGTTCATATGTTTTGGAGTTAAGCTTCGATACAATCCACGACAGCTTTGCAATAGTGGCAGGAGGCCAGATCAGGCCAAAACTTTACTGAAGAATGGTGTTGTCTAATAAAGGGAAGATATTCTTTGATGTAAATATCCGAAGTCATAGTTGTAGAGGTTACAACCGGAGCACTCTTAAGATCGTAACAGCAAATAGCTTGCCACACTTACCTTCTCATCAAATTTATCCACGTTCGTATATTTATATTTTTGATTGACATTTCCGCGGCTCTCTGCAACAAAAAATTCACGTCCTGGTAGCTGTTGAAGGGGCATTTTCACATATGTTTCATCATCCATGATAAGGCACGTAAGCCAGCTTCCAGGCGTATTATTCTTGCTGTACTATGACTGGTTTTATATTTTTTGGAGCGATCATTATCAGATAAACCAGGATTTTGTTTAATGCAATGCACTATTTTCGTTGGTCTTGTCTGCTAACTTTTTTGGTTTCTTTTTTCTTACGATCCGTACTAAAGGTTAATCTGTAACGTTTTATAACACCATTCACAGTACTTTTTGGAAGCTTCAGTTTTTTTTGCTATCATTGCACCTGACAATGTTGGATTTTTTCAGAAAATTGTGCACAATTTTTTTTTCTATTTCTCGCCACGTGTACAAATATTAATATACTAATTTGTTTAGAAAGTCATGCCAAAAGAAAACAAAAATGTACCCACTAGTTTTTTGTAAAAAGCTTCTATAGTGCGATCTTTTAATATTTTTGAAGATTTTAAATTAGTTTTCTCAAATAATATCTACATATATAAGATACGTTATTATGGTAATTCACAAAAAAATATTTCATGTAATTAACAGTGCTAATTTAGTAGAAATATCAATTTTTATTTTTCAATTGGGGAAAAGTAGATTAATTTATTTGTTAGTTGTTTTTTTTATTTTAATTTAAAAAAAAAATAAATTAATATGAGATTAAGGTACATTGTGATATATTTACTCTTATATTTATAACCTATACTACCATAGTTGTAACGCCCAGAAATATTAACCACCTTGAAGTATCCCCATTTAACGATGTCCTTCCGTCTGGGTGGCTGTATTTTGGAAATATTTCGATAAAATTTGGCACATGCATTTCTTTCAGCTGTTGAATGTGGCTGAAATTGGAAAATATCCTTTTGAAATAGAACTTTATAGGTTATAAATGTTTAAATTTCTCTACAAATAAGTTTTATATATATCGTGTCACTTAATTTAATGGTGATTGGTCCGTAACTCGTCATATCTCCCATAAAAGACCCTTCTGATAATCACTTTAACGAGAATGCACATAGAATTCAACATAAATAAGTTTCGTGTAGACATAAATCACACGACCTATTTTCATTTCGATCGGCCATAATTGGTCATAGCTCCCTTATAAGGACCACTTCCTAAAATAAATCTCTTAAAAATTATGGAATCCAAATATAATTTAACTAAAATATGTTACATATAGAAATAAATCACACGGCCTTATCTCATGGTGATCGGTCCAAAATTGCTCATAGATCCCATAAAAGGCCCACTTCCGAAAATCACTCACGAAAATAAATTATTGAAATTTTAGATAACAGTTTTTCTAGTTATTTATTTAAAGAATTTAGTTTCTGATATTCCAAAAACGTTTTTATGCACCATATTAGTTATGATTTGAGTTGGGCAGTTCTGTGTAATTGTCACTTTCTTGGAAGTATTATTTTTTCCACATCTACAGAATAAATTATATTATCTATGACTGAGTAGTCGCGGACTTGGGATAACATGTTGAGCAGCTAGGTTGAGATTTTTATCGCAATTGATTAAAAAGAAATGGATATTTTCTGATTTTCCTAGCGGTATGTTTTGCGAGCAACGTATATTGTTGAGTCTGTCATTGCTAAACTATCAGATGGCGATACAATTTCTTGGAAGCTCAATAAGGTAACAATAGTGGGTGATTATTATACTAACAAATAAGATCTGGTATTAATCAGTGAATTAGTATGCAAGTATTAATAATATTAATAATTCAAACCCATTTTAGTTTTATTTGAGGCGAATTTATTACATTTTTTCAATTTTGAACTTAAACATTTTGAAAAAAAGATTCAAATGTTCATAAAAGAATCAAGAATGAAAGAAAAAAAAGCTTGTCTCGAAGAGCGCAGAATCAAATATCGCAACAAGCTTTTATACCTATCATATAAATTGTATAATATAAAGTTTGATTTGGAGGATTGTTTATGTTCTTTTTAGAGCATTTAAGGGCCTCATTTTATAAAACGCAATGGCAAACTTTAAACAAATTGTGTATGGAAAAAATTCAAGTTAAAAACCTTTTTAAAAAATTTATTATTATTTTAATTTGTTTTATATTCCCTAAAATGTCCATATTAAAATAAAGTTGAAGTTTTCTATAGATGGCAATATTGCTACTACTTTAGCTGGACATGTTCAAATTCAATACAGTATTTATGTAGATGGATTTGTACACATGTAAATGTAATTTACATACTTATGTATACATATGAATATAAATTATGATATTATGAACCTACTATTTAGTTAATAGTTGTCATTTTGTTTCTTTCATTATAAATTTCTATACTCAAGTGGTTGTTGGTTACATTTCAAAAACTTCATTTCTAAACACTAGAATAGAAATGGCAATTAAAAATTGATGAATAAACATCTTATATTGTATACATTTCTAGACGAGTAAGAGGGGGAAGTTTAAGTTTTTGTTAATAAATTCTATACCCCACCTACCCTAATAGCTTGTCAAAAACGCTTTTTTATTTTTAATATTTATTTATTCCTCTCCACAGTCGTGCATGTGTTTATAGGTTGATGTTTGTATATTTTTGATTTTCTTTACATTTTCATTTCATTAGAATTTTTCTTTAAAATTACAACTTGTTGTTCATTTTATGAATTGATGATGTTTTTGGTTGTTAAATCAAAATGTTTGGCGCGTGCATAATGACATGTCTTTGTGGATCATGACAGGGGGATTAATGGTTAACCGAATGAATTTATTTCATGATACAAAGAATTCTGTTATATTTTTTCTGGGGTTTTTATTAAAAATTATTCTGTTGAGTGTTTTAAATAGAATTGAGAGGCATCTTTGTTTTGTTTTAGAAGGTGCATTTGTAATAAATTTTATTTGAAATAAAATTTATTTGATGGAATATTTTATGATGCGATTTGTTAATGTTCATAAAGTGATTTTATATAAAATATACAAATATAAATTTCATATCTGCTCTAAGTGATCAGTTTTAAATATTCAGTGTGATCTTTCAGACTATTACTATTGGATAGAATCGTTCAATCCATTTGTATAAAGAATAATAAAACCTTATGTGCTCAGTTATAGGTTGTTAGCCTAGAGAAAGACTGTGAATTTTGACATATATAACATCAATTTCACTATTTAATTACGTGGTTATTAGTTTTTCCCAATATGTCAATATTATTCTTTCAAAGAAATAAGAAAAGCAACCATAACTTTGACAGCACGTGCCTTTAAGCTATTTTTAACAAAAACTACTTGAAAGTAAATGCCAGTGGCTACTATTTTCATTACAAATCCTTTTTTATTGGAAAATACACTCTAAACTTGAATCATTATTGAATTTAATACAAATAAAACTACTGACTGACTGGTCCTGTGTCATTGTAAAAGTAAATATGTGTGTGAGTTTTATAGGAAATGGTTATTGGGTCATTTAATGCAAACAATAATAACAATACAAAGAGATAAAATATCAAATTTCATAAAATCCCCTTTTTAAAAATAACCAATAAACCATATACATCTACTATACATTAATAATAGTATGTCTGTACATCAAAACACACTTGAGTCCTTATTTTCGAATACATTTTAGTGTGTATCCTTATTTGTAAATGTGCATTTGTGTGCTAAATATTTTAAAACTACAGTTTTTAGTGAAAACATTAATTTTTCATTGGAAAAATGAAAAACTATTTTTAACAGCCATGTGTCAAATTCTCCAAGAAATAAAAACGAGACATTTTTATGAAGCGGTAATAAAACTGTATGTGAGAGTGTTATATTTCAATTTTTGACAACTTAACCTATACACATCCCCCTTTAGTCAAACTCCCTCCCTACACTTTTAAAGGGAAAATGACCTCAGGTCAGTCAGTTTTGTCACCGTGCCACAGCCGCACATTGTCAGTGGCATCATTGTTGTATTGTTATGTTATATTTCTGGTTGATGATCAACACCCCCTTTCATTAAATCATATTATTATCCTGAGGGTCATTTTTCTACAACATTTTCCATTGACGCTGGTGACCTCTCTTCTGGTTTTCACTATTGTCTTTTATTTATTGTTATTTTTATTAGTTCATACACTCGTAGTTTCACAGTAAACTAGTAGTGGAGTAGTCAGTACGAATATTGATACGAATATTTCTCAATTTTATATTTATTTGTTTTTGTAGTTTTTACCGATTTTTATGGCTTTTCATCCTTTTGTTTGCCATTGACACGCGTTAGTTGTGCAGTATTGCATCCTGTTAATGTATTCCAGTTTAAAAATAATCATTAGTTTTTGATTTTAAAATTTATTTTGTTGTAAATATTTATATATATGTACACCATTTCTAAATAAAATTATTTAGTTTTTTTTTTAAATTTTATAAGAGCAAAAGTGACGAGTTCTGGATGTTAATGGAGCTATACTATTACATCAGTCTCATGCTAAGATATTGTGGAGTTTTTGGAGCTTTTAAAATAAATTCACCGAAAAAGATTTCAAGAAATTCCACATGGCAACAAAATCGAAAAAAGTTTTAGAGGTTTTTTAAACCACTACACAATTTTGATGTATTTTGGTTCCAGTAGTACAAATATGATCCAAAATTAAAATTCTATGGAGAAATTTTTTTGTAAAATTGTGAATTATTTTAGAAATTATTCCACATATGTAAGTAATTTATGATAACTCAAAAATGGTTAGTCCGATATTATTAAAATAAACTTTGAAAAGTTTAAATTTACATAACCATTAATCCGTTTACGTATTGCGTTTTAATCGGCTCAGTAGTTTCGGAGTTATATTAACAAATTGAAGCAAAAAATGTATTTTTTACGTGAAAATAGCAAATTTTTGTATTTTAAAAAACTCATGAAAATAAGCGAATTCACTTAATTGTGAATAAATTTTAAAATAATCCATCGATTTTCATGGCCTATATCTCATTTTGTTCAAATGAACATTGAACATACATTTTTAGCATGTGACATGTGACTTTGCGACAAAGTAATAAACCTGAGCAAGTTCTGCCGTTTTCGATTTTTCATGATTTTTTTGAAACACAAAAATATGGTATTTTCACGTAAAAAATATATTTTTGCAGATTAAAGGCTATGTAAATTTAAACTTTTCTAAGTTTACATTAATAATATTGGACTTACCCTTTTTGAGTTATCATAAATTGTGTGGAGAAACATCTAAAAAAAATCACAAATTTAGAAAAAACATTTTTTTTAACAAAATCTATCCATAGAATTCAAAAACTTTACCATTTTTGTACTTAGGTAACCATGATGCATCAAATCTATATAGTGGTTAGTGAAGCCTTTTTTGCTGTTGAAATGTGTTATCAGTACATCTTTGTACAAGTGTTCACCTATCAGTTGTAAGATTATGTTTATCAGAAAGGCGACTTTGTCGATAGCCAATGAACAATATTTTTGTTAGAAAAATTAAAAATTTTGAACTAAAAAACAAACTGTTTATTATTTATTCGGAAAAAATCGTCAAAATAAAAAAAAAATCGACCAAGTTGTCACAAAAATTTATAATAATAGCTATGTTCAATAACTAAAAGTTGTTACTAGTTAGTAACAATTGTTACTGGAAAAGCGTTCAAACTATTACAAGTTCTATTTTGAACTCGTAATAGTTAGCAGCTTATATTTCATATATTTTGTGTTAATGTTTATTTATTTACAATTTTATTTTTGTTGTGAAAAAATGTAAAAAAAAGAATTTTCAATAAAATTTAAGAAAATATAAGTATTTAACATTTTAAAAAGAATACAAACAATTGTTACTGGAAAAGCGTTCATTTACTTTTTACTATTTTTGAGAATTTAAGAGAGTAATTTTGTAAATTTTGATTTTATTCTCTCGTTGCAAGTATTTACTGGGAAAGTAAATGAACAGACCTAATATTATTTATTTAAAGGGAGACAACAAATTAAGCAGACTTTAATTAATAACAGAAAAAATTCAATAAAGATAAATTAAATTAAATTAGCAGTGTTTTTGTTAGTAAAATTTTAAAACAATAATATTCACATTAAAGCAATCTGAAGAAATAAATATTTTTTAAATAGTCTTTTGAAAACAAAATGTGTTGAAGAATGTCTTGTCTTAGTTATATTTACATTTAATTGGCTAAAAATACATTTACAAAATCGCATAAATTCGGAAACGCTGGTTTATTGTTTGATAAATAATTGATTTGACCTTTTTACATATTAAAATCGAAAGAACTTTCTTCAAACATATGTATCTGTGTTATTTAATTTAATTTTTTATAATTTGATATGTGTCTATAGCATGCGCAGATCCATGTCAACCATTTGGGGGACCGGTAAAATTGATTTTACATTTTTTCTTTATATAAAAACTTTTCGGTTTTGTAGCATATAACTGAAAAGAGAAACCTTTAACAATAGGATGCGTTTAAGTAAAGCATGCATATTTTTCTCCGGCTCTGGCTCGTCGGCTAACGGGTGGGGTAAATATACTTAACGCGAGTAGTAATGAAGACCACATAGAAATATAATTTAATTGCATGCAAATAGTGGGGTGTACATAACTTATTTTGATTAAAGAGATAAGGGCAAAAAGTGAATAAATTTTAAGAATTGATAATATGTGAAATTATGACTTCATTGCATCTAAAGTCTGTGTTGCAAATAAGGTGTTAAACTTGCAATAAGAGCCCTCCCGACCATGATCATCAATAATGCATAATCCAATGTTATTTATTGCTGGATGATCCCTACTACATTCCATTGCTACTCAACTCTACTTTGCCTTTAGAATTAAAACGTTTAAAATTTATAGATTCATGATTTCAGTTTTTATTTTAGAATAATTAGCAAATACACTAGTATATAAGAACATTTTTAGAATAATTTTTAAATTCAAAATAATTTTCATGCAAAAACATTTTAAAATTAGTAAATATAAATCAGTTAATTTAGATAACAAAATATTTTCCAAAAAAAATTGTACCAATAAAATTGTAACAATTTGAAAAATTCAAAACAAAAAAAATTAAAGATAAAATTGGTTTATGTACCTTGTATTATTTTTTTTTTTTTTTTAAGATTCACGAATATAAAACAAAATTCAAATTAGGATAGGTCAGTTTAGAAGAATATAAAAAGAAAGAAATGTGAAAGGTCAACAGACTGACAGAGTTGTAGACCAAACAAAATAACAAGGGGGTATTATTTAGTGTAATTAATTAAAATAAAGATATTGTAGAATTACTAAAAATTTTAAGTTTACCTTAAGATTTTATGGGTTGAATTGTTTTTCACAAATTCACTATTTAACATAAAAATTTTTTTTTTTTTCTTTTACTTTAGGTAGTATTTGAATTAGATCTTTTTATTAATTGAAATAGATTTCTTATTTTATATTGATTAAATCTTTTAACTTTTGTTGCTTTTCGTATACAATTTCTATTTAATTTAACTTATTTTTCTTTAATTTGTTTTAATTTTCATTCGCTTTTATTTTCTATTTCTCATCTTTTTCTCAAATTTATAAAACTATCACAACACTTTAACTTTATAATTTTTTAAATATATGTATATATTTCCCACTATAAATTATAATTTGTTTACTACTTTTTATTTATTTTTCTTTTTTTTTAGCATTATTTAAATTTGTAATTCTTTATCAAACAAGAAAGAAAAATCTTTCTTCAATTATTGCTCCACTTATAAAGTAGTAAAAAAAAACTAACTGTCAAAAATATAATAGAGATTTTCAACTTACTTTTGTCCAGTTTAGTCCATCGATGAATGGCCATTCAGCAATGCTTAGCTGTATGTGATGAAGGGAGACAAATTATAAAGCTTAATCTGATGTGATTTCTGATTGATTTTTGTTTTCTACTTCTTCCTTATTTTACATATACTGCCAGCAACATGTTTTAAAAGACTTTAGCAACATTTCTTATATGATACCCCTCTGCAACATTTTTGGAAATCCTAATTTTTTTTTTAAAAAATAATATTGGGAAATATTTAAATCAATTTCACCATGGAGTTCTAATAAAAAAAATGACAATAAGATACTTTATACTGTAAAAGTATATAGAGATTGAATATGAAGAATACGTTTACTGGGCTATTGATGTTGAGGACGATATTATGTTCTTCTTATTAAGGTTGATCTGTAAACTTTTATTGTATCTTGCCTCGATTACAGAATTAAACACATTTCTGGCAATATTACTCCTCAGGAAAATATCACTTAAATCCTGGTAAAAATGTGGTTCGACTCACAGAATTTCTTTTCCCAGGGAAGAGTACTAAATTGCTGTGTGTAAGTTATTTTCCGCCAATTTTTAGGTGTTGGGATAAGGCAATTTTGGGAAGATGAAAAGTATGTAATGGTGCCAAATCTAAAAAAAAAACATGCATTTTGTTTTCTCTTAGAAAAAGTCTCGATGAGAAATTAATTAGATTTTAAATCTTACCCAAGTAGATGTGGCACCAAAACTTATTTATTCGAATAATTGCAGGCTTATTGATGTTTGGCAATAAACTTGGTGAATAAATTTATGAAAAATTTTACTGTTTAATTAAATTTTTGAAATTATTTTAGTTTTTATGAAATTATGTAAATTTTCAATTATGTAACTTTTCTTGGATAGTTAACAAAATATAAATTTTAGTGTTTATTCTCAAAAAACGGTATAATAATGAAACGTGTTCATATAAAAATTTCAATATATATGATCAGCAAATGTACAATGTAAATAGCTTAATAAAAATTGGCGCGAGCCACAAGTAGAATGAGAAGTAACTAGTAAAAACATATGATACAAAGAATGTACTTTGTAGCTGGTGGTGAATTTGAAAATATAAACAGTGGGACAAAATAAAAGAAAATATCAATCTATATAGATATTATTGCAAAATTCGTAATACAAAATGTAAAAGCAATTAATAATACAAAATCATCTTTTAGCTTGAAGCTTATTTGTATAATTTCTTATTTTGTCTTAGAACATAAACATTTTGAGTAACATACAAATATAAATGCAAATTTAAATAATTAAATTGAAACTTCCTAGATTTTAACTAATAATAGTGTTTAACGAATAATTTTCAAATGTAATTGTTTGAAGTTAATAAAAAAACAGTTTCTTTTGAAAATGTAGTACATTTTAATAGAAAATAAATAATGGGAAATTTTGATTTGTAGCAATCATTAGTAGATGTTATTTCTCCTTTTCAACGAATAGTTCAAGTTGAGAGTACAATTACCAGAAATCTAAAGAGGAAAACTGTTTACTTATACAAAACTCTGTTGCAAACTGCCAGCACTTTACACAGCCCCCCAAACAAGATCGAATTTTGGGGTTTCACATTATGAGCACCAAAATTTGATCCTGCTGGCAGTACTGTTAGCCAGGCTTTATATCCTTTGCATGATATTTGCCTATGTAATTACCACTCAAATCTTCCAACTCATAATTACAATTTCCAATTTTTTTTCTTATCCTAGCTTTTACAAATATGTTATCCAGCTTGGCGTTATAACCTTTTTCAAAATTAGACTGCTTAAAATTTCTTCTATACACTTCTTGTCCTTCCTTGTAGTTTGAAACTCTAGAACGTAGATTATATTTTTTTTCATTTCGCTGAAACTGTTTTTGCATAAGTTCTGTTGCCCGTTTCCTTATAATGTCTATTGAGTCTTCTCTAGTAAAACTAACTGTCCTGTCTTCTAAAATGCCAAGCGTTCTCAATAATGAATATGTCTGTCCATTAGTTATCATATTTTGACCAAATGTTATGTAATAGGGTTCAATGCCAATAGAGGAATGTATGCTGGATCGCAGAGCACAAGCAATGCTGCTTAAAACTTCATCCCAATTTCGTTGGTCAGGATTGACATAGGCTCTTATGGCTGCTATGACTGAGCGATTAATACGCTCCGAGGCGTTTGCCTGTGGAGAGTGAACCGCTGTGAGAGTGTGGAAAATCTTGTAACGATTAAGTAATTGTTTAAAAATTTTTGATTTAAACTGAACGCCGTTGTCAGATACTATCGTTTCCGGAACCCCAAAAATGTGGAAAATATCCTCTTCTAAGTATTTACAAACTACATCAGCAGTCAGTTTTTTCACTGGTTTCAGAAAAGGATATTTGGAGAAATGGTCTAAAACCACGAAAATTCCAATATGGCCACTTCTCGATCGTGGGTATGGACCTAAAAAGTCTATGTAAAGTTTCTGGAACAAGCGTTGTGTCATAGCTGGCTGACCCATAGGAGGGCGAAGGACAAAATTTGGGTGTTTTGTTGATTTACACACTTCGCATGCATTTACGTAATCCCTCACACTATTAACAAGCCCTGGCCAAAAATAATATTTCCTAATTCGTTCGAGCGTTTTATTTATGCCAAAATGTGATGACAATGGGTCATCATGTGCCTTAGTCAGAATGTCAGTTTTAAGTTCCTTTGGTATCCACAACTTCCAGCAAAGGTCATCGTGCATTTGTTCCCCGTTCGCATGTTCAGTCCGTTTATATACAAAGCCATCCAAAATTTTCATGTCCGGGAATTTTGACTGATTATCGCATATGTTTTTTATAAGTGCGTTATACTCGTCCGTTTGAAAATACTTTGACTTTAAGTCGATGAAAACCCCGTTGTCTTCGGACAGACTACAAATTAGAAAATCAGACTCGTCTTCGGATGGACTGTTGACTTCGTTTTCGAGAGTGATACGGGAAAGAGCATCTGGCACAACGTTAAGAGAACCTTTTCTATGCTGAATCTTGAACGAAAAGCCCTGTAGTTTAAGTGCCCACCTCGCCAATCTTGAACTCAAATCGGTTTGGGACATGAGCCACTTTAATGACGCGTGATCTGTCACTATTGTAAACTCATGTCCTTCGATATAAGGTCGAAACTTTTTAACACTTAGCAAAGCAGCTAAGCATTCCTGTTCGGTCACTGAGTAATTACGTTGGGCTTTGTTGAGTTTCTTTGACATAAATGCCACAGGAACTTCATCACCCTCCGTATTTAACTGGACCAATACACTTCCTATCCCTGTTTTGCTTGCGTCACAGTGGATATGAAATGGTTTTTCAAAATCCGGACTATGCAAAACAGGAGCTGAGCTTAATAGACACTTTAACTTTTCAAAGGCTTCGGTAGCTTCATCGCTCCAAACAAATTTTCTTTTGGCTTTAAGCAAGTCTGTTAGAGGTGTGGTTATTGATGCATAATTTCCTATAAATTTTCTATACCACCCCGTCATACCTAGGAATCGTCGGATTTCCTTAACTGATCGCGGTGTCGGGTAGTCTAGAATGGCAGAAATCTTGTCTGGATCAGTTCTAATAATTCCCCTTCCGATAACATGTCCCAAGTATTTAACTTCCTCCATACAAAATTTGCTTTTTTCCACATTTATAGTGAGTCCAGCGTCTCGTAAATGTTTCGCAACTATCCTAAGTACGTCCAAATGTTTACTGAAACTATCGGAAATGACAAGCAGGTCATCGAGGTATATGAAGACTTCGTTCCGTAAATTTGCAGGTATTACTTTATCCATCAATCGGGACATAGTTTGGGGTGCATTACAGAGTCCAAACGGCATTACTTTATATTGATATAAAGGCCGTCCGGGCACTGTAAATGCTGTTTTGTCCCTTGATTTTGGATCTAAAGGGATTTGCCAGAAGGCATCTTTAAGATCCAAGCTCGTAATAAACCTTGCTTTCGGAAGCCTGCTCAATATACCATCGATGTTGGGTAAAGGATAAGCATCCTTTACCGTTAAGTCATTCACCTTTCTACTGTCTAAACAAAGGCGATTTTTTCCGGGTTTCCTAACTAACACACAAGGCGAACTCCAAGCACTGTTGGACTCTTCAATCACTCCTAATTTTATCATACGGTCTACTTCTTCGTACATTAGTCTTTCTATGGCTGGGGATACAGGATAATGGCGTTGTTTCAAGGGTTTTGCCATTCCTACATCTATAAAATGATTCACTAACGTGGTCTTCCCAAGCCCTTCTCTTGCAAATGAAGGAAATTGGTTAACAACTTGGATTAGTTGTGATTTTTCTTCTTCGTTCAGCTGGCATTTATTTAATGACAAACTAACACTGTCAATGGTTGAAATTTCCACTGAGTGGAAGAAATTTGGTGGCAAAAGATTAAAACTGCGCCAAAAATCAATACCTAAATAGAGATTTTGTGCTAAACTGGGTATGATAAATAATTCAATGGGTTTTTCTGTAGATTTAAAAACAATCTTAGTTGTAACACAACCAACAATGCTTTGAGGGTTACCATCGGCCGTGCAAACTTTCGAATTTATCTTTTTATACGGTTTTCCTGAATCTACAAACGTTTTTGCTAAATTTCCCCCCATACACGATATAGCTGCACCCGTATCTAACAGACCACTCAATTTTTCACCAAAAAGACTTACTTCAGCATAGGGACGTAAATCATTATCTTTCTCAAAAATGCTTTCTATTATATCTTTCCGTTTCCGTTTTACATGTGACCAATAGTTCCTCATACGTTTAGTTGACCTATTTGACGCTTTACTTATTTCAGAATTAAATATTCTTGAACGAATTTTCTTATAATTACTCATACGTATATGTAATGGTATTATAGGTTTAAGTCTGCTTTCGTTATTGTTTTGAAAATGATGGTTATTATTAGAAAAAGATTCGTAAGGAGTAGATTTTAGTCTGTGCTTGTCGCACGATCTGTTTTCTTCACAATTATCTGTCTGCGTGCACTTGGTTGTGCACTCGACGATAAGTTTTTTGATGGTTGACATTTTGGACAAGTAGGTTTATAAACATTTGCTGCACCGCAGCCAAAACAAAAAATATTTCTTTCCGCCATACACTCCTGATACCTATGCCCTGTTTTCCTACAGTTCCAGCAGTTCAGACCCAATTCGGAAATGTCTACAATATCTTCCGGTTCTTCGAGTTCATCATCATATAGCTCTGATACCTTTTTAGGAAAAACTAAGGGTCTGTGAGCCAAATTTCTTTTACGAACATCATGAAGAAAGAATTCTCTTCTCCTACATATGTCTCTTAAGTGTGCAACTGAAAATATTTGTAAATTTAATATCTCATGTTGGATTTCAGGAAGAAGGTTTCTCCTTAAAATCTCAATCATGGATGATTCGGCTATAGGTTGTTCAAGGTGGTCTATCAATTCCAAAATGGAATCATAGAAAGCGTCAAAACTCTCACCGGGTTTTTGCTTCCTGTCTCTTATGAGTTCCCTGTAGTCCATATCAGTCCGAGTGTCCTTAAACTGTTGACGAATGGACAAACAAAGGTCTGGCCATTTTATTTCGCGTACTGATTTATGGTAACGCCAGAACCAATCACTAGCTTTACCATCAAAAAGTACAGAAGCATTACGGCATAGTAGTTCAAAATTACCCCCTAATGTTTGATTCGTAAGAGCTTCTATTCTGTAAAGGAAGGAATCAACAGAAATGCCTGAGGAAATCCCAGAGAATTTTAGTCGCCAATTACTTATAATCTGGCCAATTTTGTGGGGGTGAATAGAAAGATCCGTGGACAAACCAGAGTTTAATCTCGTTAAATTCGAAGAGGGGATAGTCTGAAATCTTACCTCAGCTTGATTGTTATTGTTAGAAGAAGGTGGGAGACCTAACAGTTGATCCAAAGTTTGTGTCTGGTAGTGAAAATTCTCTGCATGTTCTAAATTATTGTGAGGCGGTTCCGTGACCGGTCTGTTGGTATTGTTATCTATGCTAAGCCTACGAAAACCCGCTTCTATATTATCCTGTATTAATCTAGTTAATTGTTCATTCAATGACGATAGCATTTCAGCCTGTTGGGCTCCTACTGCCGCAGTAACTAAATTTCTGATCATATGTCTTTGAGCATCCGGAGATGAATCTGAGGACTGTGTTGTATTAGGTGTTGTTTGAAGGTTTCCAGAAGCGGAGTCATTTGCTGACCTAATTGCATCAACAGTCTGTTGACGCAATTGGCTTCTTGTAATTACGTTGGACGTCGAACCAGTGGTTGGCTTGGAAAATTTGGGCAATGTAATTGAAGTATTACAAGTTGGACAAGTTGTCTTATTTTGAGTCGATTTTGAAAGACAAGTTTTATGGAAGATGTGGTTACAAATAGTCTTGGTAGAATTTCCTTTTGACGAAATATGATTTTTACAAACTCCACAAACATCATAAGTTAACGGAGGAGGTTGTACATTTTGCGGTTGTACATTTTGCGCCCCTGGAGAAGGCATTACTGCCAAATTTTCCATGCTTCGCTTTACTGACATGTTACTTTATTGAAAATGAGATATTACAATAGAATAAGATGGCAAAGATCTTAATTTCTTTTTCTTCTCCTTTTTTTTTCTCTTTTGAATGACGCGATGATGAAATAATGGTACAACTTTCAGATAAATTTGAATCGTCTGGACAGAAAATATTGGAAATTCTAATTTAAATTAGAAACTAGTTCTATCTTTCAAACTTTTGTTTAGTAAATGTGTTGAATTTTAAGCAATATTCAAAAAAAATGGCACACTTTCATAATACTGACATAAACTCTTTACGTCCACTTGCGATTTACAATCATCAAAGTGAAATTAGCTTGAAACTAATTTATAAAAAGCAATATATATGGGAAAATATCACTGATAAGTTTTAATTCTTTTTGGCAAAGTTTATTGAATTAAGTAGCAATAAATTAAAGCTAGATTGCAATGAAGTAAAAATAAAATAAAAAAAACTGAAATTTGGAAATCTCTCAGAGAACACAGAAGGTCAGAAGTAGTAGGAAATAAAACAATCTGATGGCTTAGGTACATTTTAATATAATGATATCAAAGTTCCAATCCAGATTAAAGATATAGTAGAAGTTTTCTTTTAATGGCATAAGATCAAATATATTCAGTCTTAAGATTCCAATTAATATATCGAAAACTAGACTTTATACAAACAAAAATACGATAATACAAACTAGATCCTGGTCACTATTCAAAATTTGTATTTCAAAGTAATGATTTCCAAGATATATTAAATTGAAAGATAAAGATTCAAACAAAGATCTTGAGAGATTGTTGGGCTATTAATACCAGAATTTTGAGACCCACAATAACTAAAAGTTTAGGTGTTAATTAAAAAAAATTGCTCAGTGTGGGCCCCACGTTGGGCGCCAAAATTTATATTATCTATGTAGCATATAACTGAAAAGAGAAACCTTTAACAATAGGATGCGTTTAAGTAAAGCATGCATATTTTTCTCCGGCTCTGGCTCGTCGGCTAACGGGTGGGGTAAATATACTTAACGCGAGTAGTAATGAAGACCACATAGAAATATAATTTAATTGCATGCAAATAGTGGGGTGTACATAACTTATTTTGATTAAAGAGATAAGGGCAAAAAGTGAATAAATTTTAAGAATTGATAATATGTGAAATTATGACTTCATTGCATCTAAAGTCTGTGTTGCAAATAAGGTGTTAAACTTGCAATAAGAGCCCTCCCGACCATGATCATCAATAATGCATAATCCAATGTTATTTATTGCTGGATGATCCCTACTACATTCCATTGCTACTCAACTCTACTTTGCCTTTAGAATTAAAACGTTTAAAATTTATAGATTCATGATTTCAGTTTTTATTTTAGAATAATTAGCAAATACACTAGTATATAAGAACATTTTTAGAATAATTTTTAAATTCAAAATAATTTTCATGCAAAAACATTTTAAAATTAGTAAATATAAATCAGTTAATTTAGATAACAAAATATTTTCCAAAAAAAATTGTACCAATAAAATTGTAACAATTTGAAAAATTCAAAACAAAAAAAATTAAAGATAAAATTGGTTTATGTACCTTGTATTATTTTTTTTTTTTTTTTAAGATTCACGAATATAAAACAAAATTCAAATTAGGATAGGTCAGTTTAGAAGAATATAAAAAGAAAGAAATGTGAAAGGTCAACAGACTGACAGAGTTGTAGACCAAACAAAATAACAAGGGGGTATTATTTAGTGTAATTAATTAAAATAAAGATATTGTAGAATTACTAAAAATTTTAAGTTTACCTTAAGATTTTATGGGTTGAATTGTTTTTCACAAATTCACTATTTAACATAAAAATTTTTTTTTTTTTCTTTTACTTTAGGTAGTATTTGAATTAGATCTTTTTATTAATTGAAATAGATTTCTTATTTTATATTGATTAAATCTTTTAACTTTTGTTGCTTTTCGTATACAATTTCTATTTAATTTAACTTATTTTTCTTTAATTTGTTTTAATTTTCATTCGCTTTTATTTTCTATTTCTCATCTTTTTCTCAAATTTATAAAACTATCACAACACTTTAACTTTATAATTTTTTAAATATATGTATATATTTCCCACTATAAATTATAATTTGTTTACTACTTTTTATTTATTTTTCTTTTTTTTTAGCATTATTTAAATTTGTAATTCTTTATCAAACAAGAAAGAAAAATCTTTCTTCAATTATTGCTCCACTTATAAAGTAGTAAAAAAAAACTAACTGTCAAAAATATAATAGAGATTTTCAACTTACTTTTGTCCAGTTTAGTCCATCGATGAATGGCCATTCAGCAATGCTTAGCTGTATGTGATGAAGGGAGACAAATTATAAAGCTTAATCTGATGTGATTTCTGATTGATTTTTGTTTTCTACTTCTTCCTTATTTTACATATACTGCCAGCAACATGTTTTAAAAGACTTTAGCAACATTTCTTATATGATACCCCTCTGCAACATTTTTGGAAATCCTAATTTTTTTTTTAAAAAATAATATTGGGAAATATTTAAATCAATTTCACCATGGAGTTCTAATAAAAAAAATGACAATAAGATACTTTATACTGTAAAAGTATATAGAGATTGAATATGAAGAATACGTTTACTGGGCTATTGATGTTGAGGACGATATTATGTTCTTCTTATTAAGGTTGATCTGTAAACTTTTATTGTATCTTGCCTCGATTACAGAATTAAACACATTTCTGGCAATATTACTCCTCAGGAAAATATCACTTAAATCCTGGTAAAAATGTGGTTCGACTCACAGAATTTCTTTTCCCAGGGAAGAGTACTAAATTGCTGTGTGTAAGTTATTTTCCGCCAATTTTTAGGTGTTGGGATAAGGCAATTTTGGGAAGATGAAAAGTATGTAATGGTGCCAAATCTAAAAAAAAAACATGCATTTTGTTTTCTCTTAGAAAAAGTCTCGATGAGAAATTAATTAGATTTTAAATCTTACCCAAGTAGATGTGGCACCAAAACTTATTTATTCGAATAATTGCAGGCTTATTGATGTTTGGCAATAAACTTGGTGAATAAATTTATGAAAAATTTTACTGTTTAATTAAATTTTTGAAATTATTTTAGTTTTTATGAAATTATGTAAATTTTCAATTATGTAACTTTTCTTGGATAGTTAACAAAATATAAATTTTAGTGTTTATTCTCAAAAAACGGTATAATAATGAAACGTGTTCATATAAAAATTTCAATATATATGATCAGCAAATGTACAATGTAAATAGCTTAATAAAAATTGGCGCGAGCCACAAGTAGAATGAGAAGTAACTAGTAAAAACATATGATACAAAGAATGTACTTTGTAGCTGGTGGTGAATTTGAAAATATAAACAGTGGGACAAAATAAAAGAAAATATCAATCTATATAGATATTATTGCAAAATTCGTAATACAAAATGTAAAAGCAATTAATAATACAAAATCATCTTTTAGCTTGAAGCTTATTTGTATAATTTCTTATTTTGTCTTAGAACATAAACATTTTGAGTAACATACAAATATAAATGCAAATTTAAATAATTAAATTGAAACTTCCTAGATTTTAACTAATAATAGTGTTTAACGAATAATTTTCAAATGTAATTGTTTGAAGTTAATAAAAAAACAGTTTCTTTTGAAAATGTAGTACATTTTAATAGAAAATAAATAATGGGAAATTTTGATTTGTAGCAATCATTAGTAGATGTTATTTCTCCTTTTCAACGAATAGTTCAAGTTGAGAGTACAATTACCAGAAATCTAAAGAGGAAAACTGTTTACTTATACAAAACTCTGTTGCAAACTGCCAGCACTTTACACAGTTTTGTGGGAGGGGCTAAAATTCTTTTTTTCACTTCCTGAATCCGCGCCTGGTCTTTTGGAAAACCTTTTAACCTTGACCTCTTCGAGACTAATTTGTCCCATTTTAAAAATAATATTTTTCTAAAAGTGAGAGGTTGATACATTATTTTTATTTAATTTCAAATGTCAACGTTAGGTTTTTAGAATAAAAAATGGCAACAAAATATCTATAACATATTTTGCACTTAAGGTCTTCTGGTTATATTTGACCTGGTGCAAAAATCTTGAATTTTTGTTACGAGCAATTAAGTTGAATGCTTTCAGAGCTTTGGTAGCACTAATATATTTCTGTCTCTTTTCTTCATACTTGCTGAAAATTATACTTGTATGAAAACTGGCATTCCCCGGGTAAATACCAAAGCTACATTTTTCTTATCCTTCATAAGGTATTCGTAAAAATTTATTTTACATTTTTCTTTTTTATATAAAAATTTTCGGTTTTTGGGGGAGGGGGTGAATTTATTTTTTTTTCTTTAGGAAAACTTTTTAACAAATATGTAAATAACAAGGTTTGTTAAAAGCAATACAAAATGTGGGTCGTACACCATCTAATATAAAGTATTTTTGCAAGGCAGTTGGTCTTGAGAAGTCCAATGTTATGATCTAATGGCATTGACTTCAAGTATCCCTTTCTAGTATTTATCCACCAGATATACCCTAATGTAAGAAAATTTATCTGGTTGATAAATACTAAAGTCAATGGCCCTTAGAACAAAAAATTGGTGTTCTCGATACAAAATTGATATATCACACTTTAAACTAAGTCTGTAAATGCCAAAGATTAACGATCAATTTAAAAAGGCGACCCCTACGTTCGGCAAAAAATATTTATTTTTACGAAACTGCCTTGCAAAAATATCTTATATTAGAGCTATTTTACAGATTCCAAACTACTGACTTATTTTTATAAAAAAGAAACAAAAGTCAGTTTATAAATATTAAGGAGTAATTTTCATACAATTCTCCAAATACTCTGTAATTTCGAATATGTAAACCGCGGTAATATAATATTTAAAGGCAAAAAAAAACAATAACATTAGAAATTAGTGCTAAAAATGTGAATTTTATTTCTCATAATTAAAGCAAAAAATTATTCCAAATGCATTATTAGAAAGGGTGAAAACTATAAGTTCTAATTAAAAATAATTCCAATACCATGGAATTCGCACCATAAATGATCGTTTATATCATCAAATATTAATCCTAATCCAATGACTTTGTAAAAACAATGTAAATTGCGATGATTTATGTATAAAATTATAAAAAAAAGGTTTAAAATATTTCGAAATAATTTTTATTTAAAATAACAGTATGAATTATTAAATTTATGCTATTTATAATTGCATTTCCAAAATCGAATATTTATACATTTGAGAGCATAATTCAATATACATAAAATAGTAAACAATTATCAATAAAAAATGTATTGTAAATTTTATATTAATTGACATTGAAAAATCTTGTCTTTTTTATATAAATTCCAAGCTAGACTTCCTCTCCGTTTTCTTTATTTAATTTCTATAATAAAATTTAACTTAAACAAGTATGAGTGTTATATTCGGTTTATATACCCACCATCAATATGTGACAATAAAACATTTTCACCTCATATAAAGGGGTAGGGTCACTTATGAACCGATTCTCACAAAAGTTGGTAGAAAGATTTTGGTTCATATAAAACTTGAACTCGTCCAATTTCATTAAGATTTTAATTATTATAAGACAATTAAGAATGTTCAAATTATTTTGTTAGGGCAAATGTTGCCCGACTCCTCAAAGAGTATTCCCCTAAATTTCAAATCTCTAAATTTACCCTAAAAAAATCGCTTCGATCTGCTAGACGGAAATTGATCTCCAATATTCTTCAAATTGTTAAGTGTGAAAATACAATATTCTGAAGACATATTTTAATGTTTTGAAATAGGTAATAGTAACTGAGATACAGATTAAAAAATTAAAGGGTTATAAGACATAATTCCAAGAAGAAAAAATCTATTATTTCGTAATTATTTAATATGAATTGATGTTATTATGCATGCGCATTAAACAAAACATAATTTTAAATAATGTAATGATTTCTGGTTCAACTGAACTCATTTTTTGACATTAAAACCGAATATCGTTAGTCAGTTACCTTGTATTTTCGAAAAATGGAGTTACCTAGTTTTTTAAAAAAAAAAAAAATTAATTTATTTTTATTTAATTTCAATTTATTTTTATTTAACGGATTTAAAGCAACTTCAGAAATCATTTGTGAAAAAAACCCTTAACTATTTGACTGAGCCCTTCAGTTTACCCGTTTTTTACGAAGAAATGGAGTTACCCAGTTTTTTTAAATAATATTTTTTTATTTTATTTTTTTATACATATCAGAAATAGGAAGAGTTTTTTTTCGTTTTTTATGTTCAAAATTTGGACCCAAAGAGCCCGAATTTGTTCTATTTCGCTCTTAGTTTTCGAAAAAACGTCATTTTAAATTTCTAATTTTTCTGTTTTTTAGGAAACTCTGGGTTTCGTTGCTTTTCAAAAAATTCATGGAATTAGCTAGTTTTTACATAAAAATAACTTTTAATTGAGAAACTATATCTTTTCGAGAAAAACGGCTTTGAATGTTTTATGACATTTTACTATTTCTTAAATAAATTTTCAACAAATCATGAGATTTCAGAAATAAAACCTGATTTTAATAGTAGAAATTAGTATCCTTCTAATCTGTATTTAACCCAAATTTTTATTGTCATATATACGAGAAAACATGCATTTTAATTCTGACGTTTACAAGGAAAAAACACTCTCATACAAAAGATAATTGACTTTTTTAAAACTGATAAAACTATATGAAAGACTAAAGAACAGCGCATATTTTGTATTACTTAGTTCAAAACACCGGGATTTTGAGTTATGACGTTGTTGCAGCAAATGAGAGATATATATTTATAAAATCTATTTAAAACGGTGTATTTATTAAAATCCACCCTCTCTTTATGACTACTTTAGATTGTCATCTGTAAAAATAATCCATAGAATTCCCCTTTTATTCACGAATTGTTCACAATTAAAGTCGTCGATATTAAAAATGACATTTTCACAATTGTTATGGTGAGTTTCTCCAGTTGGAAACCAATAAATGTCATTAAATTTACAACAAGTTTTGAAAAGAGAAAAAAAAGAGAAAGAAATATTGAAATATGTCCATTTATATTGTGTTTATTTATCAGTGACTGGTTGTCAGTCAATGTGAAGAATTTTTAGGTTTTCCAAAACATTAAACACCCGCTTATTTGAAAATATGTTTTAGTTTCACTTTTATTTGTTTTAATAAAAAAAAAACAATTTTCTATATTAAAAATAAATATGTCGAATGTAATTTTTTATGAATAAAATTTGTTTCAATATTTATTAAACAAATTTTAGATTTGTTTGTCATTAATTATATTCTGTTGTCATATTTTTCCGTTACATCCTTCTGTTTATTTTCGTTTAAATTGCATTTTTTTTTTTGTTTAATTTTACTTTTATTTTTTATTTATTTGTTTGTGGGTTGTTCCATTTGTCACTTCCTTTGTTTTGAAAAAAAAAATATTTGTAATTTATGACTCCTGTTTAAAAAATAAAGAAGCAGAGAGACAAAAAATAAGGATCCTTTTTCAAGTGGCGTGTTTAGTTATGTTACTAGGACTGGCCTGTAATGTGTTGACAAATTGTTAATTTAATGGCATGTGGAATTATGCATTTATGAATATAATATTATTTGTTTATTACCATGTATTTAATACCTTTCCTTATGTATAGGAATATATAAAAATAAGTAAAAATAAAAATTAAAAATTTTAGTTTCTATGAAAGAAAATCGACAGTTGTAACATTTTAAAATTCTTTAATATGCACTTAATTTAAAATGATCAGATATTTAAAAAATCATTTGTGTGTGCCGTAAAACTATGTTTTTGATTTATAAACTCTTTTAGCATTTTTGAAATATCAACAAATTAATCAAAATTCCTCTTGCCCTCAAACAAAACAAACAAACACTTAACATTTCTTGCCCCCTGAAATATGTTTTTCTATAAACAAATAAATATTTGTTAAAAAAAGTGAAAAACATTAACTCATAACACAAACAAACATTCCCGTTTAAGGAATCAACAAAATCATTAGAAACATTTTGATTATTTTGGCTTATTAACCCCGCGCTCACTCCATCGCACACCCACCTTTAACACGCAACAACAAATGCAACAAAATTGAATAAAAGAAATTAATTTTGAAAATGAAAACATCTTTCAGAAGATCATCTTCTGAATCTGAAATAAAATTTATAAAAAATGTTTATGAAAACAAAACATTTACAAAACGATTAATCATCGAACATCTTCAGTTTATTAGCGTTCTAAGAGTGAAGAGCATGTAAGTGATTCCCCCCTTTTTCTGGCGGATTTAAATGATCATTCATATTTGAAATATACATTTAAGTTGTTTGGTAGCTGTCATCGTCGCCATCACCATCAGCATTATTTAAGTCTTCATCATTAAGTTGATAATGATCATCGTAATGAATTTGAATGCTTCTCATCTTTTTTACACGTATGTATGTGTTTGTATGAGCAGAATTTCAAAGGTATTTATTCAATTAAAAAAAAGAGTTAGAGAGTTAAACAATATTACAGCATATTTTTTGGAAATTAATTTTATACTTGAATCTGTGGTTAAATAATAATGTAAATACATACATTTCTAAATAAATCATCACAAACGCAATACACTTCCATATAACTCCACCAAACAAAATCTATCTTTTTGTCGAAGTAAATTTTCATTTTGGAAACTGGAATTTAGTTATACACAGGTCAACAGCAAAAGAATGGCTTGAAGCAAAACATATATTTTTACGTGAAAATATAAATTTTTTTTGTTTTAAAAAAATCATGAAAATCGAAAACGGAAGAAATTGTTCAGGTTTATTGCTTCATCGCAAATCCACATATAATAGCAACAAAATGAAATATCGGTCATAAAAACCGATTGATTATTTTCGTATTTATTCACAATTAGGTGAATTCGCTCATTTTCAGAAATTTCTAGTTTTTTGTTTGATATACATAATATTGAGTAATTAATATTCCTCTTTCAATTATTTGAATTTTGAAAAAATCTTCGCCATGCTATGTATAAATTTTCACATATATATTGCTTTTCAATCGGCTCAGTAGTTTCGGAGTTATAATAACAAATTGAAGTAAAAAATATATTTTTTATGAGAAAATAGCAAATTATTTTGTTTTAATCAAATCATGAAAAATCGAAAACGGCTGACATTTTTCAGATTTATTGCTTTATTGCCAAGCCACATGTAATAGAAACTAAACGAGATATTGATCATAAAAATTAATGGATTCCTTTCGAATTTATTCACAATTAAGTGATTTCGCTCATTTTCATAAAATTTTAGTTTTTTGTTTTCCCCATGAATGGTTCCTCGGGTACGGACCAGTTCCAATTCTAACCCTTTATATAAAAAGGGATAAATGGGTAAATGAATTCCTACTGTTTCTAATATAATACTGAACACAAAATTGGATTAAATGTTATTAATAATTTCTTTAAGAAAAGAATTGTCTTAAAATTCAAAATCTATACATTAATGAATTAATTCCTTTCAACGCCATCATAAACATTAACGTGTAAAAGCTTAATACTCTCCATAGAAGCATTTCCATACGCGATTGTACCTATTAGATCAACATCAATTTCCATAGACATGTCTTCCAAGTAAATACTGGTACATAAATACATAAGTGTATGAATAAATGTATGAGTATCTGTATGTGATTGTGATTTGCTGCTGTCTATTAAAAGTGTTAAAGATCTGGTAATTTTCTTGTTTTACACGCTCAATTCTTCTCGAAATACACAATTCCATACAATTTGGATTGAGTATGTTATTTTTGTTCGTGTTTTTCGATTCTTCAGTGTTTCATTCAGTTTCATTTGAAACTAATTTGTTAGACAAATTGGTAACATTTTATTGGACAAGATTAGATGATGTAGTTAAATGATTATGTTTAAAAAATTTAAGTTTGTCTATGTTTTTAATAAGCTTTATGAACTTTTGGGTATTTGAACTTTGATTCCTTAAAAGATTTGTTCATTCATTCATAAATTAATTTCAATTGTCATTGTTTTTTTGAATTTAAAAAATTTTGTAAGGTTACAACTACAGTGCATCAACGATTGTCAACTAATGATGTTTTGTTTCCTATGGAAATATGTTGACCTTTTTCTGCATTATTTTTCAAAAAAAGCTTAGATATATGTAATGTACTGGGTGTTGAACATCGACCTATAAAGTATCAAATTAAACGAGCTTTAATAGCAATCACAATATACCTAGTATATATATTTGTAAATTCAATAAATAAAGAAGAACATTATAAAATTGTAAAAAAACGGAATAATGGCAACTTTTGTTTACCGAAAGAAGAAGTTTCATCAGAGCTGTTACAACGACAACAGAAACAGGAATTTACAAAGTGTTATCCACTGACAGACTTGCGATTTTAGTCATCACTTCTCCAGTCAGCATCTGAGTACCCAGTTATGTATTATATAATCCGATCTTAATGTTCAGTGAGTTATATATCGATTGTATTCTATAAATATCTAGGGATACAAATTGTTTTGGAATCGGTTAAGTAATTTCTCGATATAATCATTAAATACATGAAACAGCCAATTAATTCTTTGTAACAATTTAGTTTAAATTTTTAACTTAAAATTACTATAACTTTTGTCTCCTTCACCAAAGTGATGCAAAAAAAATCATATAAATTTTACAAGAAAACTTCTTCATAAACTCGGTGTTAGATATTATTTTTGTATATAACTGTTAAACCCTTCGTTATACATACTAGGAGCGCTTTTGAGGCCATTTAAAGCTTTGTTTTATTTGCACACATTATGATTTTCATGCAATAATTGTGACATTACCAAGTCTAGATATTAATGGGGAACGAATCTGCTTGTATACTAACTGGTCACCTTAGTTTTAGGTTATTTCCTTTCACCGAATCCAATCCTGAATTCAGTACTCAAATTCCTGTAGTGCTATGGCTGTAAAGTAGTCGCCCATGCTGATGGTGTTGCTTTTGCCGTCCACAGCAAGCTCTTTTCTATACACGCAGAGGAAAAATATATATGACAACCATTTATATGATGAAGGAGTTACCATATTATATTGCTCTCGGCTTATGGATATCATAATCTGAGAACAACATATTATAATAAAATTATTCATCATAAATATGGTTGTCACAAACATATATTTGTTTCTGTAACCATATATATCGTTGATACAATCATGCGAATCGTAAATTAATCATATTATGTTTACCACAATTATGTAAATAGTTACTGTAACTATAATATTGTTAAAAAACTTGTAATAATGTTGAAATGGTTACAGTAAACATGTACAACTATATTTTTTCTCTACGTGTATAGGAAACTTTAAACAGGGATTCGACCTTGCCATTAAACCCAGACAAATTAAGTTCTTATCTCTACGAAAATTCCTAGAACCATCGTGAAATATTTAGGTATCATTCCGTAAAGTCAGTTGACTCCTAACTTCTGTTTCATGGAAAGGGTAAAGAAGAAAAGATAGTCACTCTTTACACATTCGTAAGAGCTGTCATTTCTCCAAATATCGTAAGCATTTGATGATGTATAGTTGATATAAAAATACAGAGATTGGTCTCGAAATGGGTGCTTATCGTACTATATCCTCCGATATGATAGATATAGTATATAGATTGAAAGGTTAGAAAGGTTCCATGTACCGGGGACCAATGGATATTTTGTTCAGTCCTTAACTTCACTACAATAGACTCAGACTACTTATGAACCCAATTATGCTGTTTATTGAGAGATCAAAAATACCCACTTTCGATATTAAAGCACTTTCAAGCCCTTCACTTTTACTACCCTAATATAGGACAATAATAATGTAGATCGTCAGAGGTCTAGTCCTGTATCTCCCAATATGATTGAACTTAACATTACCAAAAGCCATTTGATTGTATATAATACCAAAATGTCCGGTAAATAGCCTCGTAAGTACTCTAAGATCGATCGTTTCTAGTGATAGCAGCTTCTGCGATTTAAATCTGAACAGATTAATAAACCGTTTCATATGCCTCAGTATATTTAAATCACCCTATTGGTTAGAGAATTCGGATTCAAGCCAAGAATTAATCCTCCAGGAACCTTTCTTCGTCTCGGACGGTGACAAAGACAGGTTCGGTTCTATAAAAGTGTGCAGGACTGACTCTCTGTTAACCAAACAATCGTCAAGTTTGGTGCCATAGCTCATGGCATAACACTTATGACCAGGTAACCATCATAATGTCAACGAGTTTCATTATAGATGTTACAGTAAAATATCAAATATTGTATTCGAGCCCAATCTTAACATACTTAAATGTTAATAAAAAAGAAATCACTAAACCTACAGTTTTGATTTTTTTATTTGATTGAAATTACAAACAAAAAATATTATTTGTATAGTTCTAATCAATAGTAACTAATTTATGAACCTTTCCATTAAGGTTTTTATAGAGCTTTCAGTAACTTTGTTCGAACAGGTAGTCCATATCCGCTTGCTTACAATAGCAACAGGATGCCAACTCAGGCCAACAAAAGTGGATACATTAAGAAGTGTTATGAATGGATGCATCCTCTTTTGTAAACAATGCTTGATGTAAATTTCGGTATTTATAGAGCCCTTTGTAACAAATGCGAACTTTTTGGGGAAAATTTTCTGCTTTTGGGTCCTAAACTATTCTACAACATTCCCTCGAGTATCAGCAACATACAAATATTAACCCGGAATAAAATTAATAAAATTTGACATCAATTTCCGTGCTCTGTCTTTGCTCTCTAAATTTTTAGCAGAGTTCCTGTCAGGAATTTTTTGAGCCTTGTATGTTTTTAAACCTGCATTGGCTTTAACTTTTCGTACCAAATAGTCCGAGCACTGAGCTAACCGGACTGCTTTCCTACCGGATGTGTTGGGAGCTCTTTTGAAAATACTTTCTATTTATTGGCTTTAGAAACATCATGTGGATCGTTCCTTCTACCTGAACCCGGTTTTCTATCAACGGAAAAGTTCTCCCGATATTGTTTAATAACATTGGAATCAGTTTGACGGCAGACCTTTGAATATTTGTCCAACTTTTTGTAGGACCAAGTTGGGGTTTGTTGAAAATATTTAATAATTTTAGTACGCACTTTTTTCTCGTCACTCATTTTAATCAGATTAACAACAAATGAACATAATTGTCATTAAACATAGTAACTGACATACTTTTCATAGGTAACTTGTTAAAAAAAATCAAGTAATACTTGGTTTAAAAGTTTTAAGGAAAATCAGAAGAGGCTAAGCCTCCAAGTGCTCTCTGGCTAGCTGACATCATAATGATTCTCAAACTCCTCAATCAAACACCTCCCCACTAGGGTGGCCCTTAATAAACGAAAGTTGGATTTTGGCCATTCTCACCCCCCAGTTTGGTGAACATTAGTAAAAAAATCATCCTGAAAAAATTTTAGGTAAATCGGTTGGGGTTAAGACGTGCCGCAAGCCCTCTGAAGTTTTGAGATGCATTTACAAGGGGAAAAAATTCATTTTTTTCAGTTTTTGTAAAAATTTTGCCATTAAAAAATTACTTTTGTAATTCAATTTAAAAGAATCGAAATGTGTACGTAATTGTCGTTCTAATGAGACATAAAAAACAGAAATCGGTTAAAAAATTTTAAAGTTATTAAAAATTCGCCAGGCCATTAACGTGTCTCAGGCCACTAGAACAAGAAATGTTGGAACAAAATTAACATATTTTGAGAAATATTAAAATAAAAGCTCATTTTTACTTAAAATATGTCCATATTTACTTGTATATGAGTTTTTGTCTTCGTAGGATACCGTTAACCTATTCTTAGGTATGAACAAAAAAAAATAATTTTTTTAACGGCAGTTTCAAAACTCCATTTTCAAATTTTTAAAAATTTTGTTAAACAAATTTCAGAATTTTTTGATCATCTCATTGGGATTTATTAAGAGTATAATAGGGAATTAAATCGTGAAAAAATTATGAAAATATCTCTTATAGTTTTTCCGTACCTGCGATTTAAATTTTGAAATTTTCGAGAAAAACCAATTATTTGGCAATTTTTAGGCCAATGAGCTCTATTTTCTTACTCTTATGAATTTTAAGCAAAACTTAATTAGAATATTATAGTCCAGATAATTCTAAATATACTCTGAAACTTTTACTAAAATCAAAAAACGTTAACCCTTAAATCGTGAAGTTCAAAGGTCAAATTTTTCAATATTTGGAATTTCTCTTGGAAAGATTTTGAAATGTTCGAAATGTTGTATATTTTTGGGCCGATTTTGATGAAATTTAACAAAAATATAACACAAAGCCTAGTATTTACAAAAGCAGCAGAAAAATTAAAATTAACCCTATATAGCACTTGGTGTTAAAATGACCCCAAACTTCTAAAACTATAAAAAATTATGATTTTAAAAGTTTGGTGTCATTTTAACCCCAAGTGCCATTAAGCGTTAATTTCCATTCTTGTGCTGTTATTATAAACCCTAGAGTTTATGTTATATTTTTGTTAAATTTCATCAAAATCGGCCCAAAAATATACAACATTTCGATCATTTCGAAATCTTTCCAAGAGAAATTCCAAATATTGAAAAATTTTACCTTTGACCTTCACGATTTAAGGGTTAACGTCTTCCGATTTTAGTAGAAGTTTCAGAGTATATTTTGAATTATCTGGACTATAATATTCTGAATAGGTTTTACTTAAAATTCATAAGAGTAAGGAAATAGAGCTCATTGGCCTAAAAATTGCCAAATAATTGGTTTTTCTCGAAAATTTCAAAATTTAAATCGCAGGTACGGAAAAACTATAAGAGATATTTTCATAATTTTTTCACATTTTTATTCCCTATTATACTCTTAATAAATCCCAATGAGATGATCAAAAAATTCTGAAATTTGTTTAACAAAATTTTTAAAAATTTTAAAATGGAGTTTTGAAACTGCCGTTAAAAAAATTAAATTTTTTTGTTCATACCTAAGAATAGGTTAACGGTATCCTACGAAGACAAAAACTCATATACAAGTAAATATGGACATATTTTAAGTAAAAATGAGCTTTTATTTTAATATTTCTCAAAATATGTTAATTTTGTTCCTACATTTCATGTTCTAGTGGCCTGAGACACGTTAATGGCCTGGCGAATTTTTAATAACTTTAACATTTTTTGACCGATTTCTGTTTTTTATGTCTCATTAGAACGACAATTACGTACACATTTCGATTCTTTTAAATTAAATTACAAAAGTAATTTTTTAATGGCAAAATTTTTACAAAAACTGAAAAAAATGCATTTTTTCCCCTTGTAAATGCATCGCAAAACTTCAGAGGGCTTGCGGCACGTCTTAACCCCAACCGATTTACCTAAAATTTTTTCAGGATGATTTTTTTGCTAATGTTCACCAAACTGGAGGGTGAGAATGGCCAAAATCCAACTTTCGTTTATTAAGGGCCACCCTACTCCCACCTTGAAACGTAATCTAAACGCACGTATCTTTTATACAAATATTTGAGGCAGGATCTTTTAGATGGCTCTTAGAGCATAAGTAGGAACTCATTGCCCATCAAAAGAAACAAAGAAATCTAATAAAATTACAGAGTTGTCATATAAAAAAGCATTTCTCCGCCTTTCCTTCTCCAATCTATCACCTTTCCAAAGGAAGTAATATAATTATTATATAGGCATTAATCACCTGAGTGTTAATTCTCTTTAAAAAAAAAATAAATGAATTATATGAAAAGTAAAACGAATTTAGCACAATTCTTACTAAAAAAATTAATTTCTTTTAATTTTTTTACTTTATTCATTCAGTTAAAGAATCCAGGCCGTATTCGGTTCCAATTATACTACTCTCAATTTAGCATTAAACATTTAACTTAATCTAACTAAAACATAAATTTTGTAGTCCCTAAAATAACTTTTTAAAATAATGCCAACGATAGGGTTAACCAAATTATAACCCATGACATTGGACAAATGTTAGCAGCGGATAGTCAAAAGTGTGTTTCCCTCAAAAATACTATTTGACAGCTGACAGTTTAGGATTAGAAAAATTTATCTTTACTCGAGATAATAAAACTATTGTTGAACTATTTATATTTCCAAAAATGAAGATCAACTTATTGGTCTGTAGCATTTCCCCACATTATTGTTTATTTAGAAAAAAAACTGTTATAATTTTCTTATTTGAGATTAAGGCATTCGATATTTAGCAAGAAATTTAGTACATTTTATTAATATTTCGAAATTTAAATTATTCGGCAAAGAATGAATCGATTATATATAGACTCTATATATAATCACTTGTGATGATATAGAGTGACAGATTAAATGTTTAAGCCAGTTTTCATTTTTAAGATTAAATCATTGTTAAAATGAAATTGAACTTTTGTTGACATTACATTTTATTTTGCATCTTTCATAAATATTATGTACTATGCAAACAAATGAGTTTCGCATTACTTCCGAAAAATACGTAAAATAAACAAAAGCATACACGTTTTTTCACACACACTTACAATATTAGCTACGCATACAATCAAATATTTAATGTTTGTTTTTGCCCCCTCTCTCCGTAATTTATTTTCACCCTCACCATCATTCAAAATACACTGGCAGTTCCACAAAAAGCCAACATTTATTTAACACTCTTCGTTACACGCGACTTCTGGTGACACCACGGAACTGCGAATAGAAGCGGGATTTCATGCTCCTGTTTTGCATATTGTGAGAGTGTGTGCCTGCGTGGGGGTTGTGCATGTATGTGTGAAGGATAATGATGATTATAAGGGTGTTACGAGTATTTTCATCATAAAAATTATTTTTTCAATTTTATATGTATGAATGTGTGCATTTATTTTTAAGTTTAATGTGCGTATGTTTTTTTTATTCATTCCCTTTTAATTTCAATTACCATTTTTTGTAACAATTTACTTATTCTGTATAAAACACATACACACGTTGTCATAAAATTACTAAAAAAAAAGAATGGAAAGAAAAATAAAAATGTTAAGCTTGCGTGCAGAATAGAAACACATGCATAATTATTTAATTGAATTAAACAATTTTCATAAGCTTCAGCGAAAGTTGAAGCCATTTTTTGTGTTGCTGTTGTTAAATAAATAAAATTGAAATAAATGTTTTGTTAAATGATGCGTCAGACAAATTGTTCGAAAGATGGATATGGTGGTATTTTAATGGCATGTAATATACATATTTACATAAATACTACTTATATAATGAGCAAAAACCAATATAATCTGAAACGGAATGTTTATTTTAGAGAAATCCACCAAGATATGATAACAACTGATATTTCAAAGAAATCGAGATACGTCCTCTCTACATTTTGCCATTGCACTATAAGAAATATTTTTTTCAGTATATAAAATATATTACAATCATTGCATTTAGTACAATACAGATACATACATATTATATATCTTATTTTATTAATATATGTATCATTCATTACCATTTATCCATGTTTTACTTAAAATTTAAAGATAAATAACTGCCTCCACAACAGCTATAATAGATAGTTTGAAATGTTTTTCGACCTTTATTAATGTACCTTGAAGGAAGTCAAATCTTTCCTTGAAATTTTCCCTTAAACAACTAGAATATATAAAATTTGTTTGCTGCTGAGGAAACCTTGACGCCTCTGCCAAATTAATTTATTTTTGAGATTACAACTTACCACATACTATTTTGACGATATAGCAGTTCGGACTCTGGATATTATGAAGTGCTTTCTTTGACGGGATTTACAGATGAGATTAGTTTCTGCATTGCAATAAAGTCTAATTTTAATACCGATTTCTTAACATACAGGCCTGTCACACATTTTGTTCGGATTGGTTTCAATTCCGTACTTTTTATTCCGATCGATTTCGTTTTAGGTTCTTCAGATTCCGTGTAATTTATTAATTCCAAAAATATTTAATAATTCTATATTTCTGATTTAAATTTCAGAAGATTTTTTATATTAAAACAAAAGGGAAGCTTTTGGTACAGAAATTGATTAAAAATTTTAGAAAAACAAATAATTACAAAGAAATATCAATTCCACTGAAGAAGCAAAATATGGAATTAATTCCACTTTCGATCGAAATGGAATTCTGTTACAGGCCTGATAGTTAAACTTAAGCTCTATTTAAAACAAAATGATTTCGGACCATTCACTCGACAGCCGGTTCTACACATCGGAATGCTACGACTTAATTGACCGAAGGGGCTGTCAACATGCAGCGGAGCAGCATCTTTCGGCATTGCTGCTCCATATCTTATTATCATCATGCGCCGCAATCATACCATCGTCACTCATACTCTAGATTGAATTACGAAGACCTTTTGCAGTTCTACTACATGTCCTCCGATAAGACAGCACCAGTACGGAAGTGAAGTATATATTTCTCTCGATACTGATACTAGAAACCAACGCTATGAGGACATACCAATAGCGGTCAGATTGACTGTGCATCCTTGCAAGCTGTATAAATTAATTTCCGATGATCGACTATCTGTAGTGAAATAGCTGAAGTACAAAAGCTGACAGTGGGTTCTATATAGAGTGTCCAAAAAACCGACAAATTTAAAAAACCGGTTTCCGGTTTAATCAAAATAGTGTGGTTTTGAAAAAACCGGTTTCGGTTTTTGTCTTCAAAAAACCGGTTAACCGGTTTATATTAAATTTTTCTTTAATGGAAATTTAGCATTTTTGAATTCTTTATGCAATTATTTTATATCTTTTACGAAATGTTGTCAAATGCAACAATTTTCTATAAAATAAATCAATATTTTTAAAAATGGTATCAAAGTTTTTCATAAATATGTTTGAATGAGCTTTAGAAAATATATTTCATTAAAACCGGTTAACCGCCTTACTAAAACCGGTTTGTAAAAAAACCGAAACCGATGGAGTTCAAAGATAAAAAAAACCGGTCGACCGGTTTTCGGTTTTGGATACTCTAGTCCTATATGAAACTTATTTCTGTTGAATTTTATTTGCATTCCCATAAATTTAAGAGTTGTATGATCGTTTTTGGAAGTGGGCCTTGTATGGGAGATATGAGCATTTACGATACTTAGTTGTGTTGAATTTTCTTTGGATACCAATATTTTGCATGTTCTTTAAAGTAGTTTTGGGAAGTGAGCCTTTATGAGTATATGATCAATTATGAGCCGATCCTCACAAAATTTTTTAGGGGTGACTTATTTTTATAAAAAAACTTATTTGTGGACAAATTTGTCTGGGTATCTATATAAATCAAGCATTTATGACGGAACAAGTCCTATTTCGGGAACCTATTTGTTTGGGTTAGTTTCAATAGGATCCGTCCGTCCGCCAAAAATAACCACCTCCAAGGTTTTTCCTGGCAGCTGGCGATTATAATGTACATACTCACTGGGGATCAAGACTTGTAACCCCGAAAGGTCGCGATTTGTTTAATACAATTTCAAAATTGAATTTGCATGCGCTGTCGAGCGGAGAACTAACATACTGGCCTACTGACCCAAGCAAAATACCCGATGTCATTGATTTTGCAGTTACAAAAAATTTACCAGTGAAACTAATTCATGTTTAATCTTCATTAGATTTATCCTCGTATCACTCACCCACCTTCGTTACACTATTGAACCCCCGAGAAATAGTATCCCCGACTGGTCACTCTGCAATATCAAGCACGAAAATAAATTGGTTGAAATATAGAAAATATATTAGCACACACAGTACAGAAAATGTAGCACTAAGAACACCAGAAGATATCGATATCTCACTCAAACATTTTGAACAAAACTTAAAACTTGCCGTTGAACACGTCACTCAAATAACCCAACACATAAGATACAATAGACTCTATTCTGCAGACATTGAACAGTTATTAGCAGAATAAGAAGAGTTCGTCGAGAGTGGCAACTCTACAGATCCCCTCAACTTAAAACGGAGCTTAGAAAATATCGTAAACGCCTCAGTATGCTTCTTCACAAACGCAAAACTGACTCAATTAAAAAATCACTTGGTATTAATAAAATCAGAAACAAGATGCTCCTCGAGCTACGCTAAATTGCATTACGAATAATCCAATTTATTTTTAATGCTATATTACGCCTTGAATATTATCCACCTGAATGGAAGGTTTCTTTAGTTACAATGATACCAAAGCCGGGAAAAGATCACACTAAAGTGGAATCATATATACCCATTAGCCTATTGTCAAATATATCAAAGCCATTCGAAAAACTCTCAATGCACAAGTTAAAGCCGATAGTGAATCATTTTGATTATATTCCAACTCATCAATTCGGATTTCGAGAAAAACATAACAATATAGAACAAACTTACAAGCTGGTAGATTGCATATCTAAGATATTTGAAGAAAAAAATATTGTTCTGCGCTCCTCATCGACGTTTCGCAAGCCTTCGACAAAGTATGACATGAAGGATTATCGATTAAAATAAAACAATATTTACCAGTAAGCACACATAAGCTTCTAGTAAGTTATTTAAGTCATCGAAAGTTCGTTCTTAAAGAGGGAGGCTCATAAGTTCACCACAGCCTATTGAAGCAGGCGTACCCCAAGGAAGTATACTAGGTCCTATATTTGCTACATATATACTTGTGATATGCCAACTAACAGTCGAACCCACATATCAACATTTGCTGATGACACAGCTATACTAGCCATTCATGATGATTGGATCTATAAATTAAACATAATTTTCGTCCAAATGTGGTGGGACGTAAATAAAAATTAATATTTAGATTTAAGATTTGAACAAATTATTGATAGTTCACATCATTTTGTGAAGTCCGATTAAGTTAAATCTGGAAGAATTCGTTTCGAAAGACAACCTTTTCAAATCAATATTATTGTCATTATTTCGACCTACTAGAAATGTTAATTTTCCTGAATAGACACCTGAGCCACAACTTTGATAACCGACATATGTGGTCTGCAAATTGTTATCACTTCTTCCATCTTCAGCCATCGCCACATGAACGAATTAGGTAGTGGAAAATTTTGGCGTCGTAGAAAATAGGGTTCAGATATCTAATGTGAGCTACAGTTTGTCGGTTACCTTAGACAACATCCATAGCTCATGCAATCACTCACATATTCCGATGCAGAAACAAGGTGCTCAAAGTTCAATCCGGCAGCGCTTGGGGAATAAATAAACCTTGTTGGCTAACTACAAGATTAGTCAGTCAGCGTTAAATTACGTTGGTTCAAATTGAGCACTTTCGATGAATGATTCCCGAAGTGACAAATATGCCGAAATGCTATATTGAGGACTGTCATTGCCTACATACAAATTTACTTCGGAAACCCAATAAAACTAGAAAACAAAGGCTCTCCAAGTCATGGTACATACTTTCATTTTGACAAATCAATTAAGAGTGAGAATAATCGGTTAAGATTTTCATTATGCTACACAATGCATAACTTATTTGTATGTAATTGATGACTAAATTGATTTAATTATCTGTCCCTAATATAATTATTTTAGAGTTAATAAAAAGGAATTTCCCTTTACAATCTTTACATAACTGAAATACTGGAAATTATTAAAAATTCTACCCAAATCAATACTCAATACACTCATCAGCATTATTACTCGTACTACAACAGCAATATTTTCTTTTCCAACACACCATAATACTTGGACACTGAAAATAGTTAATTTTTCATTTCACACCATCATTATTAGTTTTAAATTTTATATTTTCTAAATTATGTGCCTGGCATAAATTTTAGAGAATTATTTTTTTATTCTATTCAACTGATAAATGAGCATTTGCTTGTTTGATTTTATTTTACATTTTACTACTGAAAAATATAACAAAAGTTTACGACATGTTTTGCATTTTTGAGTAGCAAATGAGGTTTCTTTCATTTCACCAGGTAGATTTGTTTGCTGAGCTGTGTGTTTTGCTTTCAAAAATGAAAAATTTGATTTCTTTTTAAATGTTCTAATTAAAATTAGTACAAATCATGAATTTTTTATTTTAACGAGCATGTGGTGTGACCATTAAGTTGAGGGCTTTCTTTTGATTCTTTTATTAGAGTGTCGGAATAAATGGACTTTCAAAGATTCTCGATTTTATAGATTTTGTAAGAATTTATGTTTTAAGGTGTGTTATAAGAATATTAAAAGATCTGTTAGTAATTTTAATAAAGTTATTAAAGGCCATATGAAAAGTAATAAAAATTATAACAAATTATTTGAAATCACCGCCAAAGTACTTATTAAAATTCTATAGACAGAATAGGGAATTAATGAGACATAAGTGATTAAATTTTGTAATTTTATAAAAAAAAAGAATTAGAATTATTTCAATTAATATGATGACAACTTTTACCAATACGTGCATATAGTACAGGTCGACATCAAAGTCGTCAATCCTTAAGATATGTAAGTCTAGTAATGAAATATTTCCACTGTACATTAAGGTGGCCCTAAAAAAAGTAGTGCATGTTCCGATCTAAAATAAAAGTTTAATTAATTGTATGATACCGTTTATTAAAACAGTGCAGTATTTGGTGAGCTAGATTAAATGATAAAATTTCTTATTTTACTTATTTCTCGCAAAGGAAACCTACGACATGTTAGCATCATGAGAAAGGTCTTTGGCGGTTTCATTGCCAAATCTGAAATGACCGTGTAAGTAAAAAATATTCAATCTTTTTTTAGCAACCATTTTAATTTAATTTAATTTTTACAAATAACACCAGTTTACAAGGTTTTTGTTAGTGATGTGAAACATATAGGAGGTAATGGTTAAAAATAATGATTTTTTTTAAACAAAATTCTAAAGTTATCATTAAATAATGAAAATGTAGAATGGAGTTTTTTAAATTTCTTTACAAATTATAATAAATATATTGGGTATATGACTTAAAAATGAAGGATTTTTTAAAATTTTTAGCTTTTATTTTAAAACATTTGTTCAATATAAATTTATTCAAAGAATTGGCCATTGTTAGCTATGAACTGATCCCATCTTTCTGGTAACATATGGATTCCGCGCCATCACTCCTCATCTTTTGAGGCCAAAAACGAATCAAGCCAAATTCGTATACTCTGTTCTTAAGTGAAGCGTATCTCAGAGAGAGAGCGTTCTACATCTATCAAAATATATAGTAGTAGTAAAACTTCCCAACCACTTCATTCTAAATAGCTTTTAACGGGTAGTTAAACGTGTGACCGAGCGTTGACATGATGAAATATTACGGTTTCATGTCTGGCCGCATATTCTGGGCGTATTTCGGACAAACGAATCAGTTGCATTCGGTACAGGTTCCCTGTGATGGCCGGGTCAGATTTCAGCAGCACCAATACACAGACAATTACCTTAGCTCCATGGATATTTGGCTTTGGTGTTGATTCGGCTGATTGGCCGGGCTTCATATACAATATATTACGCTTCGAGTTATTGCAATAGATCCATTTTTCATCGCAAGTAATGATTCGGTGCAAAAATTATTTTGTCTTTCCAGGTCTCTCGTCATTAATTCTTATGATACTCATTTGCCCTGTTTTTGAAATTGCTGTAATGGAGTAATGCCTTCAATTCTTGGTCTTCACACTTTTTTGTCTGGCCTGGGCGGTCTTTGTCTTTCTTGTCACTTTTCTTTAAATTAAATTTAAAATTTTGCGAAGCAATAAAAACTTTGTTGTTTTCCCTATAATTCTCAATAACCAAGTAAGAATAAATGACAGATATGTACCCTTCAAAATGTTCAAAGGAAACGCCATCAATTTTAAATCAAACATTGGAATATGTAATTGTTTAATGTAATTTAACTCCAAAATGTGGACAATGTAACTGATTTTGAAAAAATAGTAAAATTTTTAGTTAAACTAAAATGTTTTATAAAACAATATTGGGCTGTGCCGAATCTTATATACCCTTCACCAAAGTATACTTCAAAATAAAAATGTTAAATATTTTTAGGTAAACAAAATTTATTTTTTTTCCAAAGTTGTTTTTTTTCATTTTTGTAAAAAAAAATTTTCGAATTGTTTTTTAAAATTTAAATTTTTTTTTTGATATTGAGCGAAAAAAAACTTTTGGTGAAAAAAAATTCGGGTTAAAATTTTCCGATTTTGACCCATTGTATGTCCAACTTACCAATATCTGTCATAGATATCCATATTGTCTATATTAATGACTTAGTAATGCAGACATAAGTCAAAAATCGTCAAATACTGACGCCAGGACCAACGTTTGAGAAATGTTCTACTCAATCTAAACTTTCATTATAGTTAAGAACATCGACACCTTATTTTTCCTTCATACAAACTGGGTTACATTACTGTACATATACCAACTATTTACTGGCAGAGTAGAGCAGCAACAACAATTGCCCATCAACATTTGTCAAATGAAATTGCTGGCATACAAATTAATAACAACCAAACCATATAAACCATACAATTAAACATCATCTCGGTAATCAGATGGCGTGACAGTTGACTTTTAACTAAAAATTACCCCAAAAAAATTAATGACATTTCTCCGTTGAATATGTAATTTGAAAGATATGGTTAATGTCTACTCAAAATACAATATAAAAAACAAAAAACTAAAACAATAAGTGATAACAAACAGAGAAAAAAAATATTCTTTAACTTTAATTTATGACTATTAATTCACTGAGTGATTATCAAAGTAACGATTAGTAAAGACAGAAGACCTTAAACAAACAACCAAATATTGCTTAATATTCAATTTCAAATAAAATTTTAGGGTTCATTGAGCAGCCAACCAACCAACATTTACTCTTCTGTTGTTTTCATTCACAAAGTATGAGTGAAAATTGATAAAAAAAAATAAATGAAACCATTCAAGCTCATCTTTTTTCCCCCGGTTTTATTTTATTATTTTCGGTAGTAAATTTCGATAATATGAATTTTATTCGATTATTGTTTTTGTTGTTGCAGTAATATTTATAAATTTGAAACAAACAGATGCGGTCATATTGGCGGTTTGCATTACATTTGTACGCTCACACACACTCAAATGTACATTCGATATTATATCGCTAACGATTTTATAATGAAAATGCGTGGTAAAAGTCATAAACATTAATTAATTGGAAAACGAAACTAAAATTTAATAATAAAACCATGCACTACTATGTACTATGTAAAAAGGGAAAGAATTCAATTCTTTTTTTTATTAAAAATCATAAACATTTCAATAAAAATTAATTAATTTTTTTATTATTCGTTAAGATAAATTTCATTTATTTATTTAGTTAAAATATAATTTATAATTTTAATGTGATAGTGGGACCATGATGTGGATAATGGCTATAGAGCATAATAAATTTAAAGATTTGCAATAAAATTATTATATGAAAACTAATCGGCGTAAAACTTGAGTCAACCTGACTTATTCGGGGAATAGGGTCAATCAGATTATTGCGCTATTATGGCAGGATAGTGCAAAAGGGTTGGTAGTGGATGAACCTTTAATGGTCAGTGGTAGCGCCCATAGTCAAACAAGGCGTGTCAGGCTCCACTAAGATCTTCTTTGTCCTGACAAATCAGCCAAACAAATAACATGAATGAAACGTCAATACAGAGAATAGTCTCCCAGGAGGTCATAGACTATGACTATTCCCTTGTCTCATACAACGATACACAGTGGTTTAGAAACTTTTTTTTTTTGGAAATAATTCGGTATCTTGGGAACTATTGGAGATATTGTCACGAAATTTCACATGGTTTGAGCTGAGGTGATTTTGAGTTGATTTACTTTTGTTTTGCTTCCTAGCCCTAATGGGGGCCAGTACGTAGCCTCTCAAAGTTGGGCACCTCGGTTCTCAAATTTTTTAAAAAAATAGCCAAAAATCCATTTATGATCCGAATGAGCTGATAGGACTGGGGGTGGTATATCCGCTTAAGTGAGCCAAATTTTTCTTTACACGCTTTTGCATGAAAATTCTATACAGTCCCGAAGACATTCTTTTTCTACAAAAGAAAAAATATATGGGCTTTTTTGGTAAAAAAACGTAAAAAATACTGCCCTTTTTACAAGTTCCAACTTTGGATGCGTATAACTTTTTATAGGGAAGAGATAACTGTTAGCAATTTTTTTTATTTTATTTAGAATTTTATCGCCAATATAGTTGATATGGCCGTAGGCCCGCCATATCTAAAAAAAACATAAAAAGATCGAGCAAAATTTAAAAAAATAAATCAATAAACCTGAATATCCCTTCAACTAATAGAGATAACCTACACTTGTAAGCGTATCTCAAGGACTATTTATATTCAAAATTTCAAAATTTGAGGGGCTACGTACTTGCCCCCATTAGCTAGGAAGAACAAACGTAAATCAACTCGAAAACACTTCAACTCAAACCATCGTAACAATATCTCCAATAGTTCCCAAGATACCGAATTATTTGCAAAAAAAAAAGTTTTTAAACCACTGTGCGATAAGGATTTGATCAAAGACAAGCTATTCGACATCACAAGAATGCTTGTATCCCTTAACCCTTGTGGAGAGGATTAGTTATATCAAATTATGATGTTTTAAATACGCTTAAAATATTAAAGAATATTTTCCCATATGTGAGACATATGTATGTGAGAGAGGCTCTCATGGCCTTAGTGATCCTGAGAAGACGTAGCTGTTACAGCTTTTGCCACCATTTGAAGGCGGCTTAGGTCAGTGTGGACTTAAATTATCATTAGATATTTTAGATCCCATACCCTACCAATAAGCCATTGACAGGCACAAAGGCAGGGACGTTTTCTGATAATGCAGGACATATGCCCAGAATAATACCAAAGCTTCCTCCGAGAACTCAACAGTCTAGCGGTTTAAAGTCGTATTGATAAGTCTCATAGACATTTGTCTTGAAAATGCCACAATTCGGGTTGACTTTCAGCCCTCTATACTCTCTCCATTTGAAGGTTAGATTCTGAGCATGCCGCATAATTTTCAACATCTTTACTTCGTCAAATCTGACGAAACCCAAATCATTATGCTGCCCAGCAGAGTATCGACAAATAGGGTACATATTTGAGGCGATAATACGCCACTTGTAGATATCATCTGGTTACTGATATTCCACATAGGTCCAATTGGACATAGTGTGGATAAGTTAACTTATTGAAGTCAGCATATTTAGCTCCATTTCCTAACAACAACCGGAACATGTTTCACTAATAACGCATTGCCAAAGATTCCCATTTGGGTATTTGATTCGATCCCAGAATGATGTTGGTCAACCGTGGCAACCAAGATTTACCAGTAATGCTCCCTAGAATTGAATTGAGAGATGTTTTCAAGTCTTTCGTTAAGCTAACAATAATAGCTGCTTAAGCGATAACGAATATAATTAAACGATTAGTAAAGGTTGTTTTTTAAGCCGTATAGAACTTACGAGAGGGTTAACTGTCAAAAGAACCGTCATACTGCGCTCACTTTGTGACATGGATTTTTACCCCGGGAATTCCCGGGACAAATTTCCCAGGAATTTTGTCAATTTATCACTACCCGATTCCCGGGATTTTTAGTCGGGATTCCCGGGAATTAAAAACTGACGAAACTACAAAGAAAACAAGTTAGAGCTCTAGGTTTTTCACAAAAAAGTTTTTCGTTTATATCTCGCCCATAATTCCATTCATTCCTTTTACTAAAAGGCTTAAGAAAATGTTTTTATACCCTTCACCTTCGTGAGAAGGGTATATATAAGTTTGTCATTCCGTTTGTAATTTCTACATTTTTCATTTCCGACCCTATAAAGTATATATATTCTGGATCCTTATAGATAGCGGAGTCGATTAAGCCATGTCCGTCTGTCTGTAGAAATCAATTTTCTGAAGACCCCAGATATCTTCGGGATCCAAATCTTCAATAATTCTGTCAGACATGCTTTCGAGAATTTTTCTATTTAAAATCAGCTAAATCGGTCCACAAATTGACCTATATCTGGATTACTAAATTTTAAAATTTAAAAAAAAATTTTAAATAACAATCGAAAAAAATTTTTTTCCAAAAAATGAAAAAAACAACTGGAAAAAAATTAAATTTTGTTTACCTAAAAATATTTAAAATTTTGAAGTATAATTTGGTGAAGGGTATATAAGATTCGGCACAGCCGAATATAGCACTCTTACTTGTTTTTCTATACCACTGTGTGTCGCTTACGATAAAATTTGTTTACTGTAAAATATAAACATTGAGTTGCGATAAAATCTTACCCCCTATATTTTTGACGTTATTAACAATTTTGATATTCTGAGAATGCTAAAACATCCACAAAACGTCCATAAAATTTTAATTTCAGCAATAAAACAAAAATTTTAAAAATGTCGCTTACGATAATTTGGCGCTAAGGGCTCTATATAATGATTATAACAATAAGTTTTTATATGAAATATTGCTATAATATTCCTAATTTACAGTATTGTTATATATTTCGAGAATAGCCGGGTAGCCGGGAATGTAGAAAAAAATTTCCGATTCTCGGCAATCAAGAAAGGTCGGGAAATTAAAAACCATATTTGTGAAATTTATTATCTGTATACTCTGGCAAATCATCATTCACTCATTTACATCCAGAAAAATGCACCTCATCATCAGATGTTATTTCTTCAAAAATTAAGCCGGATCAATGATTTCTTGCTTGAAAATATGGTTGATATTGATGCGGGCGAGATGTCGCTACGAAATCAAAATTTGGCGATAACTTGATTTCGAGAATTGGACCTGTCTATTGGCCTCCAAGGTTGTGCGTCAAACCTCTCAGCGAACTCGAATTCGGGTTACCCTGGGTGCCCCACTGGTTTCCGAAGAGTATCTATAATTCCAACACATTGTAGTATTAATTTTCGTTGACAGTTTTTAAACAATTTACACACAAGAAATTATAAAGAAAACAAAATTCTTTTGTTAAAATTTCACTTAAGTCCCAAAATTCATTAGTTTAAAATTATGATGCCTGAAGTTAAAATCATCAGCATTGACATCATCAATCTTTATATCAGCAGCATCAAAGCCACCAACCAGTAGCAACATCATCATCATCTCCATTATGATCCTGATCTTTTTAAGTAAATCACTTGTGGTTGATTGCACACAATTTAAAATTGTTTACGAAAAACACAAGATCAAAGAAGTCCTTTCATATATTTACTGAATACAAAATACTTGTATTCTGTTCTTTTGTTATATAGATTTTTGTTTTTTTTTTGCTACTGTTTACATTGAATAATAATCTTCTGAAATCGAAGGGGATAATAACTTTTTTATTTCTGATCCTTCGGCAGAATATGAAGATCAAAAGCGGTTTGTTTTACATTGCACTGGGCTATTCATTCAACTCAAATTTAATAATGATTATAATTTTGTTTTTTGTATTCTATTGTGTGTGAAGAAAAGATTTTGTCATAATAGAAATCATGATTTAAAAAGATATAGTCCTAAATGAAATCAAGTATTTGGAAGAGTTACAAAGTAATGTATGACATTTTTTTTCAGATAAAAGAAAGGATTTTGGATTATAAAACAAACTATTTGTTGTAGTTAAACGAATATGAGTGTCACATAAGTACCTTTTTTAACCGGTGACATAATATTTCGAAGTTAGGTTCACATTACTTAAATGTTTTACGAAATACACCCAACCACTAATTATAGCAAATGTATATTTGATCGCACATCTATTAGATCATGATCAAAATAGATAAAATATGTTTAATTATGTTAATAAATATTTGCAAAGGGAAGTGAAATATATTATTTGAATATACATTTAGTTTTGTCAAATGAAAATGTCATATGCATAGAGTAGAACTAGAGGCGCAACTGAGAGTCAAATATATTAAAATAGTCACTCTCTCTCCCAAATGTTATACCCAAGGTTGCCAATTTAGCCATAAAAAATGAAGATCTTGCCATTTATTTTGTCTTAGCCTTTTTTATTTTAAACTTTTCTTGACGTTTTTTTAAAAATCAAAACAATATTTTTCATCAAATGACAAAGAAACAGTATTTTTAAAAAAAAATCATATGTAGAGGATTTGATAAGTATAGGCTGCGAAATTGCTTCCAAAGCAAACACATCAGTAAAATTCAAAAATCAATTTTGGATTTATTTAATGGACTCGATTTTGTTTATAAATGCACAGAATTTTGTTTAACTTATCAAAAAGGAACTAATTTTTATTGATATTAGAATTTTTTTAATCTGCTAAGAAATGTAATATTATTTTATTTACTAGTAAAGTCGATCTCACTAAATAAAATGATAATTGGTCAATTCACAAGGTCTCTTATCATGTCATATTGTCATAATGTTTCTAGCCATTTTTAATTCTAAATCTAGCCATTTTCTGAGCTGAAGAGTTGGCAACCTTGGTTATACAACAACAAAATACAATGATTTACATGTACAAGATTGAGGTTATTGAACAGATTTAGGTTTTTTGTCTTTCAGTAACGCTTCTATGTATATTTTATTCTATGGTTTTCAAAAAATTCTTTTTTGAGTAAAAATTATTTATGAAAATTTAAAATTATTTCAGCAATTTATGAAACAATTATCTGTATCGTAAAAAGCTCAATTTCTAAAACCATTTTATACATTTTAAATTGAATTAAGTTTCTTTTTTTAATTTCGCCATTATATGCTTTTTAATTAAAAGCATGTGCTGTTGAATTCTCCTCTATGTAGATATTTATTATTTAATAATCCAATTAATTGTAGTTCTTATTAGTTTTTTTCTGTGTGTTTTTTTTTTTGCAAAAATATAGAGAATAGATAACGCTCATGGAACACACGAGCACAATACAGTATAATTTAATAGAAATTTACATATTTATGGCTTCTAACAACAACGACATTCATTCGTTCATTCATTCATCCATCCATAATTGTATTTTAATGGTATTAAATATTTGAAAATAGAAAATACATACTATTATTGTATTGTACAAATAACTGAAAACTAAAAACACAATAACAAAATGACTAAAAATAAAAACCTTGCTTAAAATGCAAAAAAAAAAAAAAAAAAAAAGACAGCGATACACTATGGAACGGAATAAATGTATTAAAAACAAAAACGTAACAAATTGAAACTGGATTAAATTACATTATTCTTTATTTTAATTTTATAAACTAAAATACAATAAACAATATACTTAAACATACATCCATACATAAGTACGTGCATTTGTATATGTACCCGTGTATAGTATTACAAATTCATGCAAATATACTTACGTACTTATTTTGTTGTGTATTAAATATTAGTAAAGTTTAGCAGAGGTGTCACTTAGTCGGGGTCACATTGGATCAAGGACGAAGCATATTAAAAATTAATACAATCTAGTCTATGCTTCAACGAGGCTACGTGATATGTACTATAGATCTCCTTAAATCTCACGTTTTGAGAGAGAAAAAAATTAAAAATTAACTGGAAACAGATGCCTTAAAATGGCTATAACAAACTTCCTTCTGTACTTGAATAACAAGGGTAACATGGGTGGAAGGACGGACAAACGTATATATCTTAATGGACTCGGAATGTGTTTCTGATCAGATTGGTATACTTTAAAATCATCAACACAAACCCATAATACCCTCCCCACTTTGGTGGTGTACGAAGGACAAAACCAATCAAGTCCTCTTCGTAGTGGTCAATTCCGGCCAAAAATCCATAACTTCTTTATTTCTTCATAAAAATGTTTGAAATTTGGTATTTGTATTAAGAATAACATAACCGATTGATCGATAAATATTTCGATGTTCAAATACAGGGTTTGGCCAAAAAAGCATGGACGTTCTAAAAGTATCAAAAAAATTGCATGTAAGTGCCTGAAATTTAGTCCAAAAATAAAGAATCAAATATGTGATCGACAAAAAAAAATTGGTTATTCAAATTTCGGATTACATATGCAGGGTTTGGCCAAACAATCATGGACGTTTTAAAAGCATCGACAAAATTAGGTTATTCATGTAAATGCCTGAAATTTAAAACTTGGTGTACATTTAAGAAAAAAAATCCATCGCAAAAAATATTAGAAATTGCATACAGGAGTTGGCCAAATAAACATTGACGTTATAAAAGTATCGAAAAAAGTATGTAATTTTTGTAAATGGCTTCAATTAGGTTTATAATTAAAAATAACATAAATGATCCATTGAAAAATTTCGACATACAATAAATACATGGTTTGGCCAATTCTGCATAGACGTAAATAACCCTAAAACTTACATAATTTTTGAAATTGACCAACAAAAAAAAAAACAAACAAAAATATGAAGGCACTGAAATCGTTCTGGTTATTGGAATGACTGATAATTGCAGCTAAAATTTATAGTACTTACTCCTGATATTTTACAGTATTAGATGTAATTTACACTTAACCTCTAATAGCCCCTTTTAATTTGTTCTGGCCTTTCAAACTTTTTTTTAAATTTAGTTTCTATAGATTTAAAACTAGTACCTAATTACTTCACTTTTTTATAAAAAGAACACGCAAAAACTCCTTAATAACTACGTGGAATGGTTATAAAAACACGTGCAAATTTGCAAAAAAAAAAAAAACTTTAAAGAAAAAAGCACAGGCTACTTCTATTCAAAAGTAAAAACATCACATTTTTCTAATATTAAAATGACAAGAAAAAACATTTGACTTTACAGCACTATAAATAACGATATAGTTACTTTGTAGCCAAAATAATAATGATACTGTATATTCTGAAGTGTTAAGAAAAATTTACCGTCAAAATTTTATAAAAATTAAAAAAACATTTTTGGCCGGAATTTACCACCGCAAAGTGGTATGAGAAAAAAAAAGAGGGAAATAAATCTGTAACTTCTAAACGCTTAGTCCGATTTGAATGAAATTTCACATGCGCAAAGAGGAAGTGCTGTCGAGTTTTGAATTTGGATCTCATGGCCCCACCAGGAACGGGGCCAGGGGTCCCCAAAATAGGACACCTCGGGTATGTTCAATTTTAAAAATGATCCTATTTTTTCGTTTGTGTTCCGATTTCAAAAAAGTTACGTATATGGAATCTTATAGCTTATGAGATATTCGCATTAAAAAATTAAATTTTCAACATTTTTACCCACCCTACTCCAGTTTTTTGATGACCTCGGTTCCAAAAATTTCCCGATTTTCTCCATTTTTTCGAACCATAATTGGTCAAATCTCGCATATAACGCCAACTTCCGAAAATTCATTGCGAAAATGAATTATTGAAATTACAAAAAAAAACTTTCTCCGTGTAGGGTATTATATGGCCATTCATGACCGACCATACTTTCTTGCTGGTTTTCTTTTTCATATTTCTTAACCGAAAAATATATAAAATTGAAATTCAAGTAATGTAACATTATGTAACGTCACATCAGATACTAATGCTAACAAATTAAAAACCGTGAAAGATTTTTAACTTTTATAATTTGGAAAATAAATTTATATTATTCCAAGTCCTACTACAAAAGGTTTTATACAAAAAGTCTTGCTCAATTCATAGGGATCTGCAATTTCGTAATGCAAGTCAAACCGCACTTCTACTTTTGGTAATGCCAAGCAATCGCATATTTTTGCTAATATCACGACTTTTAATAAAAAGTGAGAAACAAAATTTTTAAAAACTTTTGCATTTTTATTTTTTTATTTTAACGACCATCTGACTTATAGGTGTCTTTTATAAAGAAAATGTATTTAATATCAGTTAATGACACTCGCGATAATCATACATTTTCGAAAATTTACGGCAATTCTTTAAAAGTTTGAGAAATTCGTGTTATATTCCTGATGCTCAGCCATCAACCATATTTTACATGCTATTGTCAAATATTCATATGACAAATCCACTCACACGGTCTATTAAATAACTTAAAAATTTAAAAAATCTGAACATTTTAGTTTCGCTTGTATACCACAATATTATTTTCCACCAAAAAGTATTAACACAATGTATTATAGGCTTATAGCCAATGTCAGTAGTCTAGTGACTTTAATTTATGTTGGATTTAATAATACAGATATCAAATTAATTTAGAAACTCTAGTAACTGTCAAAGCATATTTTAAAATATTCAACTTTTAAATTACCATAATTACGATGAGTAACCTAAGATTTGTGTAGAATTTTGTCTTTTATTCGAAAGATAAATACATGGCATTAAAATTACAAAATGATTTCAGGCATACGGCCACCGAGGCTGCTCTTGACGAAGCTCATGCTTGATGTCCAATTTTTGCCACTTTTCGAACATTGCTAGCCGTATGTCACGAATACCACGAGCAACGTTGGTTTCCAAGCCGTAAATTTTATCAGCATAAACCAGTAACTTCACGTGGCCCTTGGAGGTCAAATGAGAGGTCCATTTCTCGAAATTAAATTATCGCCAAATTCTGATTACAATAAATCAATATTTGCGTTCACCGTATTGCACGTAGCTCCATCCTGTTGAAACCACATCTCACCTAGATCAATGTCATCCATATTTTCAAACAAAAAAATAATTGATCATGTTGCGGTAACAGTCTCCATTACCGTTACGCTAGCTCCGGCTTCATATTTGAAGATATAAGATCCGATATGCCACCAGCGTTAAACCGCACCAAACGTTGTATTTCTCTGGATTTAATGAAGTCTGTAGGGTCTATTGTGGATTGGTCTCACAGTTGCACGAATCGATGACTGATTTTCAAAGTAAATTTAGATAATTTGGTAGCGTTGTTCAAGCGTCAATGTATTCATGATGATTTGCCAGAGTATACTGATCATTAATGTTAAACAGTTCGTTCGAAAGTTAACCCTTTCGTAAGTTCTATAGGGCTTTAAAAAAACACCCTTTATATTAATTTATAGACCTATCTTTTCAGAAGGAGAATCCTATTCTGAGAGGGCATTTATATGGTGGCTAGACTTATACCAATTGGATCAATTTGCATGACAAAACAAACAAAAGGTATATGTATATGAAAATTAAAGCAAAACATTTGAATATTTTTCTTGCTTGAGTTTGAGAGTCGCTATCGGAAAATAGTTTTTTCCGTTTTCTATTAAACAAAAATCCTTCCACGACCCTGTTTACATGATTATGTCGCCATATGGTTTGTATGTGGAAATAAATTAAGTATTTGTGTCCCTATGTATAAAGAAGATAATCTAGAAAATTAAAAATCAATAAGTTTTTTGTTATATTTTTTTGCAATGTTTTTATTTTGCCATTATTTTCCATTGAAGGCACATTTTTTTCATCATCATCAATGATTAACTATGTATGTTGAATGCGACTAGTATTCGTATTATATTGAGAGGGCTTTTGTTTGTTACTTATTTGTAGGATTTTTGAAAATTAAAATAAAATTAAATGGCAAAAAAAACATCACATTTTTTATAAGTCTTGAAAAAAGAGCAAGAAATAACAATAATATAGCAATAACAAAAACAAATGGCAAAATGGAAATAAAATAAATATCAAAAAAAAAAAAAACGAATAACAAATACAAAAAACAAAACTTAATCGCATTATGCAGAGGATTTTCATTTAAGCTTTTTGTTTCAAATATATTTTCATTTGTTTGAATTAATTCGTAGTAGTAATACAATGCATATGTTTTGTATTATTACGATAATAACAACTAAAGCAAAAATAATAATCTATTGAATTTTATTTGTATTATGGCTCTATAAATGAGTAATTTTAATACTTACTGCAACAACTTAAAAAAAATATGTACTACTACTAATTTTTAAAGAATAAAATAAAGGAATTTCAATGATGGAATTTTGTTGACAAAAAGCTGGTATCAGGGACAGTAAATAAATAAATTTGAAATCAAAAACTATCTATAGTGGTTGACAAAACAATGGAAACTTTTCCAAATATTTCATTAGTGGCCTAAAATCTAAAATAATTTTTAAAAAAAAATTAACATTTTTGTAGTATTTTATTTGTATACTTTTATTAACTTAATTCAACAAAAAACAAAGGACATAATTAATTAAATTCTAAAAATGAGAAAACAAAATTAAAAGATTTCTTTATTACGGCATTGACAAAACAATGGAAACTTAGGTATTATTTTAACAAATATATTATAAACTTTGCAATAACTGATACTCATAAAAATACATCGACGATGCATTGAATCAATTAAAGAGTCAATGGTCTCCTTTGAAATATTTTGCCATTCCCTTATAACCGCCTCCGATAAATCTTCCTTCCTGGTGTAATTTTGGGTCCTTATTTTACGATCTACAATTTTCCATAGATTTTCTATGGGATTGAGATCTGGCGATTGGGCAGGCCACTTCAAAACACGGGTCGTTGTCGTGTTGGAATCTCCAAACTAGGTGCATATTTTCCTCAGCGTATGGATACATAACATCGTTTAATATGGTTCTGTATCCTATACCTGTCATGGTATCTTTTATAATATGAATTGGGCCCATACCTTGACCTGAAAAACATCCCCATACCATAATATTGCCACCGCCAAACTTTACAGTCTTATTTGTGTACATTGGATCTAATCATTTTCCCTTTGGTCATCTTACAAATGTTCTCCCATCACAGCCTCTTAAATTGTATTTGGATTCGTCGGAAAAGAGGACAGTATTCCATTTCTGTATCGACCAGTTTAAATGATCCCTGGCAAATTGTAGACGAGCAGAACGGATCTTTTTAGAAATGAGTGGCTTTTTCACAGGACGGTAACAACCAAGACCAGCCTCATTTGCCCTGTGACTAACTGTTCGGGTACTTATTTCTAATTTTAGGCTATTAACAACCTCTCGAGGAGTTATTTTTGGGAATTTCTTGAACTCTCTCGCTATTAAATTATCTTGTCTAGGAGTGGTCTTACGAGGTCTTCCACCTAAATGTTGAAATTTCTTTATAATTTTTGAAACTGCTGATTTATTTATTGAATATTTGTAACAAATATTTTTTTTGTTTTAAACCAGCTTTAAAATCGTTAATTATTTTATTTTTTAAGTCTTCACAAATCTTAACTTTAGCCATTTTCTTTAATTTTGAAAAAAGCAATTATGCGAAAAACTTAGAAAAAGAAATTGTGAAAAACTACCAGAATTTAAAAATAAAATAAAATAACTGTAAACTGTGTTTTTAAATTGTTCTTTTAAATATTATTTTCGTTTTACACTTCTTTCTTGCAGAAGTTTAAAAGTTTCCATTGTTTTCTCAGTAGCGAAATAGTGAATATTTTTAATTTTGTTCCCTTTTTTCAGAATATAATTAATTATGTTGTTTGTTTTTCAGTTAATTTATATAATTAAAACTATACAAGTAAAATACTAAAAAAAAAAATTTTATTTTTAAAAAATATTTTAAATTTTGGGCTACATATGGAATATTTGGAAAAGTTTCCATTGTTTTGTCAACTACTGTATATTAGAGTCAACGGAGACCTACACAAATAGGTTCGTATTGACGTGCTCTTTCAGAATCTATGGTGATATTAAAAAATTATCTCAACTCCAAAGTTAACAGTTATTGAACATAAAAAGAGAGTTTTAAATAGCCGTCATAAAAAACTCATTTGAGGAGTTTTATTTTTTCCTTCAGAAAATAAAACTCTTTTCGTTTATTTCCTACATTTTTTCAGTATCTTTATTGAGTCTATCTGATATAATTTTTGTAGTAATTTATTTGTATAAGAAAAAAAAAAAACAACAACAATTTGATAATAGGAATCAAACAATAACAAATTAAAATCCCCTTGATTTTATTTTAATGACAATTTATTCATTTGCAATGCAAGGTGTTTTACAAATTGTAATGATCTGACCAGCGGCAAGCTTTAGGTGTCAATTTACATAATCCTCAAATGACTTTTATTTTATGACAGAAAAAATAAAACTCCTTAAATGAGATTTTTATATGGCGGCTATTGAAAACTCTTTTTTTAAGATGCGAAATTTAATTTTAACGTCGAATAATAACTGTTTTAGATGGATTTTTATTTTTAAATCACAAAATAACTGTTATAAGATAACATTTTTGATATCACTTGTAATCGTTTCTGTCCCTGGTTGGTATATAATTTAATTAAACATATAAAAAAACTGGATTATTTTACAATATTATAGTTACAGAAGATATATGGGAATATAGAAAATCTCGCAAGCCCCAAATTTTTCCTTGTAAAAGCATCACCTAATATAAACTCATCCTAAACATATTTTTAAAAATCTAAGAACAATTCTTAAGTTACAGCCAATAGCAACCAACTGTTGTTTTCCTCCATTTTATCGAGGAGCACTCTAATGTTACCAACATTACACAATGTTTGATAATACCCTACAATTCAATTTAATATAGATCACATAAATCGTACTCGTATAAATATTGACATTGTATAAAGAAAAAAGGCAGCCGCAATATGATGACAATCATTAAGCTGGCATTTAATTACACAATGTGTCACCCGTTTGAGTCCTTTTCTTCTTCGTGATCGTCATCATCATCATCATGCTCTTCCCATTTCTTTGTCATTGTTCTGCCATCTACCGATATTACAACACAACATTCAGATGTTAATATCCCTACAAAAGAGAGAAAATCAGAAACAATAATGTCGCTTTCTTTTGATGATTATTCTTTGACTGAAGAAAGCTGAAGCAAAGAATGAGAAAATGAAATGAAATTATTAAGGATTTATTATGATTATTTTATTAAAAACACAGCAGGCCTAAATAAAAACTAATCACATTTTTCTACATACAAATATTTTCTCATTTTTAGAGATTTTCAAGACACAAATGTAAGTGTGTGTCCCTATGTGTACTTAAGTCCTTTTTACCTTAATACAACAGCAACAAAAGGTTGACAAATTCTGAAACAAACAAAAAAAAATTATAATTCTTTTGGAGACAATAGAATTTGTAGACTCAACAATTTGTCAACCAGACCGTTTATAGTAAAAATATCATTAATTTTTAAGAATTTATTTCTTTATAGAGACTGAGTGTTCGTACATATGTATATGTACGTGTATTGTATTGTTTTTGTTAAGTGAAATATTATTTTACATATCAATTATTTTATTATTAAGTATTATTTGGTAAGGTATTGTTCAAAACGCACTTAGATTTATTTCTTAAATTCCATCATTCATTGTAAGTATGTTTGTATGTCTTTCCATTTTGTGGTTACTTATTATAATTTCTTATCATCTTTGTTATGATTCGATATTTTTGTTCAAACCCCAAAAATATAAAGAAATGAATCAACCAACAACAAAATTGCATTAAAAATATTTAATTTTTAGTTGATGACAGACATAAATTTGTATGACGTCTACTACAATGATGTCTTGTGAATAAAAATTTATGACAATGGCGTTGAGGTTTTTAGAAGTTTTTGACTGGGCAGGATATTAAAATTTGGTAATTTGATATTTTTTTTAAAGAAATTTTATGAATTTTTTTTTATGTTTAATTTTGAATGGCGTATTTATTGTCATATTTTTATGGTCTTATTATTAAAACTGCAAATTAGAAATATATTAAGGCTTTAAGTAAGAAGTAAATGTACGTATAAATAATGGCAAGTCATTACTTTGGGCATTACTAACATATTTACATGTAATTTTACTTAAAATCTTTCTTATGTTAATGTTAGTTAAGCAAATATTCAAGCAAGTAGTCAATGTATCCCTTATAGACAGTAATTGTCTCTAATATCTGAACTCTTGACTAACTCCAATTGATATATTTTGGGTCATTTGACTCGTATGTGTTATTTGTAATACAGAGTCTATTGTCTACTTTATACATCCCAGGTAAACTAGAGTGAAGTCAATTGTCACTTAAGTGTCTCTGAGTAATTTAGAGTGTAGTCAATTCAAACATTTATTTTGTATTACACTTTTTTGTGAGTAATTCGTACAAACTAGATGATATAATTCTCATACAATTTAGGGCCACTTTTGAATACACAAATTTTCATAAAACTCGAAATTTTTGAAATTATGTATTAGAGGTATGTAAATTGAAATGAATAGATATCAATCAGTGCTTAGCATAGATGGGCACTTTGCAGTACCAGTACTTTTTCAGTATATATTTATTTTTACTGATTACTGGAAAAAAAAATCATTATTCAGTAAATTTTACTGACTTCTGGAAAAAAATTCAGTATTCAGTAATTACTGATTACTGATTTTATATTTCAGTAATCAGTAAAAAAAAAAATAAATATAATTTTCATTACCAGTAAGCATTTAGTGATTACTGAAACGCTTACTGCAGTAAAAAAGTAATACAGTATGCCCATGTATGGTGCTTAATTACCACTAATCAAATATCCACACCAGTGCTATAAGCATTGACAACGATGCCCGTAAATGTTAAAATAACTAATTATATAGTTGATCAAGTAACCTGTAGCTAGTAAGGTAACTGACGCTATGTAACAGTAAGTGAAACCAAGGCGTTGACTAATTTGGACCAGCTGACAGACGTTACATTGTAATCGAAAGGGGTCAATTAAACCCCTGCTTAGGACATGCACGTGTTAAAATAACTAGTCACTTAGCTAGTTATGTAAATGAAAAGTAAAATCACTTATTCGGAACAGTCTCCTAGAAATGTTGTATTCTTTAGCCAGTACTTGTTCTAGTTTGGTGTTCAGATTGATTTTAATGAACACAGAACTAACAAGCAGAACAAACACACCTTCATGGGAATCCTTCGAAAACTAATTCTTTCACCAGTGATTCGATTTGAAATTGTTGAGCTTGGAACTAGTTCTACTCATATAATAACTTATATGTATTTACAGCAAAAACGCTTGATAATCGAAAAAAAAATGGGAGTATATTGATTTTATCATTCCGTTTGTAATACATCAAAATATTTGTCGCAGGCCCACATAGTATATATATTTTGGTTCTTCATAATATTCTAAGACGATCTAGGTATGTCCGTCCTTCAGTCTGTGTGTTGAAAACACGATGGAGCCAAACGGAAGGAGCCAGCTGGCTGAAAATTACTCTCTCTGTTGATAAGGTTTGTTTGATATTGAAAATGGGCACTATCGGTGCATGATTTCACCTATCCCGGAATACTGTTTGAGCACTCATAAATATGTTGATTATGTGTAGGGTTTTTATCCCGGGAATTTCCGGTACAAATTTCCCGGGAATTTTGTCAATTTTTCACTAACCGATTCCCAAGATTTTTAGTCGGGAATCCCGGGAATATAAACTGACATAGAAAACAAGTTAGAACTCTATTTTGTTCACCAGAAAACAGTGAAATGTCTTTTACAGTTTTTTGCCTATATCTCGGCAATAATAGACCGCTTATTATTATTATTTATTTGGGGTTTTTCATATCAAAATTTAACACATTGACTGCCACGTCGGACACATATGTGTGACACTGCACTATGCGGTTTACGCCACGTCGGACACATATGTCCGACACGACTTTTATTCTCTCTAGCCATGTCAGACAATAGTGCTGGATTTTAAGGATTTTTTCGATGTTGTCTGGAAATTCCTCATCAAAACTGTAATCTTCACATTCTTCATCACTTTCTGAACTTGTAATGAGTATTTTTTCTAACTCAGTATCCCATAAAAAATTCTTTTTCGCCATTTCGCCATTTTTTAAAAAAAAAATCAGTTTTTAAGCAGTAAACATTACTCAGAGTAGCCTAAATTACAATATTGACGTTTTCGAAGAGATTACGCAAAGAAAATGCTGTGGCCCCCAGCATCTTATTTGCTGAAAGTGCCTTGGCAGTCAATGTGTTAAAAAGAGAATTCAATATTTATAGAATTTATTTCTTATTGAATCATTCTAATTTCTTTAAATTTCTTCTTCAAATTCATAACAAAATATGTAGCTTCAAAAATGTATTAAATGATTAAATTTTTCTTCAATTCAAATCTAGTACAAAAAGGCTTAAGACAATTTTTTCAATTAATTTTGTAAATGATTTGATTTAACAAAAATTTAATCATTCAAAGTTGGAATAAATTCTGTTATTAATCAACTTTAAAATTAATTCAGTTTAAACAATGGCATTGGAATGAAACTAAACAAGTAAGAGTGCTATATTCGGCTATGCCGAATCTTATATACCCTTCACCTTTGTTGTGGATGCATTATTATTTTTTATAATTAGTATATACAGTGAATGTCACTTAAAATCGTACACAATCGTAGTCAAATTTTATTCATTAGTTTTAAAAAGTTGATGTTTTGGAAATATTTTAAAATGCTATTTTTATATTGTGTGTGCTATTACCTATCAGAAAATTGGGTATAATTTTAATTGCCCTTATCCACAAATAAAAAAATTGGGTAAGACTGTCAGTGCCCAGAATATCAACGCTTCATTTAAAATCGTAAAGGCACTAAAAAATAGCAAATGATACCCTACAAAGTATTAGGATTATTTAATATTAACATTTTTTTTAATTTTTAAAGTTTTAATTATAATTTAATATAATTGTACGAATTTAAGTGAAATATGAATTTTGTGATGTTCTTTAATTTTCATCAATATTTTTTTAACGTATTGAGGTTTTGTTAACTTTTTTGTTGAAATACATATTTTTTGTTCCAATTAATAAAATGACTTTTAATTTTTTATATAATCACCTATTATTGCCTTTATAATTTCATAATATTTAAAAAAAATATATTGTACGATTTTGAGTGACACTCACTGTATGTATGTATGTATGTACATTGCCCACTTTCAGCGTACAGCATCCTAAATTTATCAAGAACACAAAAAACAACAACAACGCCAAACGAAACAAAACACCAAAAGAAAAAACAAAATACGCAAGCCAATGAAACCAACACACGTCCAAACATACGTTTAATTGTATAAAAAACAACAACGCCAAAAGAAACAAAACACACATACGATTTGTTGCTTTTTTGTCAAAAAAACCAACACACAACCAAACAAACGTTTAGTTGTATAAAAAACAACAACAACGCCAAAAGAAACAAAACACACAAAAAAACAAAATACGCAAAGCATGCACAACCAAGCATACGTTTTGTTGCTTTTTTGTAAAAAAAAAAACACACAACCAAACAAACGTTTAGTTGTATAAAAAACAACAACAATGCCAAAAGAAACAAAACACAAAAAAAAACAAAATACACAAAACTTGCACATCCTCACATACGTTTTGTTGTTTTTTTTGTCAAAGCATGCAATACATTGTGTTTTTTGATGAAATTTTCAGAGGTTGTCTCGGATTTTTGCTCATATCTCCGTTATTTATGGACGGATTTTGCTGATTTTAAATAGCAAAATTCTCGAAAGTATGTCTGACAGAATTGTTGAAGATTTGGATCCCGGAGATATCTGGGGCCTTCAGAAAATTGATTTCAACAGACAGACAGACAGACGGACAGACAGACAGACAGACAGACAGACAGACGGACATGGCTTAATCGACTCCGCTATCTATAAGGATCCAGAATATATATACTTTATAGGGTCGGAAATGAAAAATGTAGAAATTACAAACGGAATGACAAACTTATATATACCCTTCTCACGAAGCTGAAGGGTATAAAAATTAAATATTAGGAATGGATTTATGGAATGAAAGGCTGACATTTTTTAATTACGGATTAAGATTTTAGTGGATTAAGCTCAAATTGTATTAATTAATTAATGAAGCTCTGATATTTAATATTTATAACACTAATATTTTATATGAAATTTAGCTATAATATTCCTAATTTACAGTATCATATATATATTTCGGGAATAGCCGGGTACCCGGGAACGTATAAAAAAATTTCCCGATTCCCGGGAATCAAAAAAGGTCGGGAAATTAAAAACCCTAATTATGTGGTAATCCTGATAATATTTGGCAAAAATTTAATTTAAGTATTCCGTAATTATACTGCTGAGTATGGCGAAATGAAATTGGGCATAAACAGGTTTTATATGAACCTCAATCTTTCTACCAACTTTTGTTGGTATCGGTCCATAATTATAACTTTTTGTGTAGATATCTATATAAATCTTTATTTTCTGCCGATAAAGTCCTACGTCTATAATGGACCGATAGTTACCAGTTTCAATAGGCTTTGTTATTGGGCGAAGATAATACATATGCCAAATTTTGTATCTTCTATAGAAATATCTTCAAAATTGGACATCCATTGCCATTGACCTCAAGTATCCCGTTTTACTATTTATCCAACTTTTGCTAACGAAGTAATTCGATAACTCCAGCAGAAACACTTTAAAATTAAATTATACCAAAAGAATAACAGCAAGTAAGAATGTATACCCTATATCTTTTTATCTTATCTTTTCAATGGATTTGAATACCAAAAGTTTTAAGAAATCTCGTTAAAATGATTTTCAAAAGTGAGCCTCATATGGGAGCAATGACTACTTATGTACCGATCGTTATACAATTTTGGGAAATGACTTCTGTATATATTTAACTATATTGTATTAAATTTTATTGGAATACCAATATTTTTAAGAGATTTATGCTAGTTAAAGTGATTTTCGGAAGTGGGGTTATATGGGAGCTATGACTAATTATGGACCGATCGTCACAAAATTTGGTGATGCAAGTTCGGCTTATATAAAACTTATTTGTTCTGAATTTGGTTTCAATATCTGTATAACTAAGATATTTATGAGAGCTTAACTATTTTCAGATAGGGCAATTATATGGGGGCTATGAGAAATAATTAACCAATTCTAACCAAATTATGTCGAATTATCTTTGATAAAAAGACACGATTTCGTTACATCATATGTATACATCCGACGGTAAATGCAGGCTGTTCTGCAGGTATTATCGAATTACATCGTTATCGTTACATCGTTAAATTTTAATGATTTCTTGCTAGCTTCAATTTTCTGATGTTAGGGTGGTACATTAGGGTTGTAGGAACAATGATCTGGTGGATAACTACTAGAACGGGATACTTGAGGTAAATTGCCCTAAGAGCATAAACATTGGTCTTCCCGAGACAAAAATATTGATATATAATACTTTAAGATCCGACTGTAAATGGCAAAGATATAACGAAAAATGTAAAAAGGCGAACCCTACGTTCGGCGCACTTTTTTTTGAGGTACGGTCTAATATACATGAAAGCTACTTTAGTATTATTTTTTAGAAAAGTAAGAAAATTAAATTTTGTTTAATAAATTGCTTTTTATGAAAGTTAAGCGACCTGATCATAGGCATTTTCTAATAGATTTTCCAAAAGTATTCAGATACAGTTGCCACAAAATCAGCTACAAAGTCAATATTGGAGTCAAATACTACAATATTATGGTATTAAAGTTCAGTGGAAAGGATAAAACAATGCCAATACCTCAAAATACTGCTACTTTCTGAATCTTTGGGAATTATAAAAACAGGTTTTTATTTTATACTATAACCAAATATTCAAAAATCGAATGCATGTATGAACAACATTTTTGATTAACATCCAAAATTGTGTAATAACATGGAATTATCAAAATATTTCCCACATCAAAAACAAACTAAATCCCTAATAATCACACACAAAATCCTGGCAAAGGGATTTATTTGTGCCGCTATAATATTTTGCAGCAAATGAAACACAAATATAAAGATCACAAAATACACATAAACTACAAGTAAATACATTTGGATGAAGAAAAAAAAACAGAAGTTTATCGTCAGCAGTTGACAAATTTAAAAAAAAAATATTAAAATTATTGTATGTCTGTCTGTCTGTAGTAACATTAGAAAAAAAAACATTTTAAATCTCTACCTAAACAAACAACATGGTGGAATCCTAAAAAATGAAACATTCGCATAAAAAACATCATGTTGTGATAAAAATGAAATAAATGAAAAAACAATAATTGAATTTTATTTCTTTGTAGGGAATTATATGGATGGATTACTGTTTTCAACCCTCCAACATCACGATCGCTGTGACTGTTAATGTCTCTATGAGTATTATTTTTTAATATCAAATATGGACGATTATTTAGATTTACAAAAAAAAACACACAATAGAACTAAAAACTCATATACATACAAACATATTGATAAAACAAATGATATTAAAATAAATACATATGTATTTGTACTTTTTCTAATTTATATTTTTCTTACCTTTGTGCAACCAAATGAAGACCAACAACTAAATGTTTTTGAAAGGACACTCGTATATTTTTAATACATTTCAGGGTATTTTTTATATGATCATCACATTAAAATAAAGTGTGAATGCATTCAAGTGTGAGTATTTAACTCAGTATTAAATATGATTTCATTCGTTATATTTTGTTTAAATGTAATAAAACAAACAGGACTCATACGTTCTACATGTTTTTAATAAACCAATGTATAATACATTTGAATGTTTACTATTCCTTATTAAATTCACGACCAAATTTGTTCAGTAATTTGCCTTAGCGAACATATTCCTTAAGCATGTGATAAAACGTAATCTATATTAAACAAATAATTTCATAATGCCAATGACCTTTTAGCTGTTTGCCAAATATATGAATCTTTTACATTACGGATCTGCAAAAGTATCTTATCCGAAGGGATATAAGTAACTACCAGTGTTGCTGGTATATCCATCAGCGAATGTTAAAGACAGTTTTTACTGGATAAAGTTTGAGTCAGCTTGAAAAGATAACACTTGTAGATAAATCAAATGTATTAACTGTTCATCATATACATATCAGTGTTGCTAGTGGTAGCTTGGAAAAAGTTAAAATTTTTCATCAAAAGGAACAAAACAATAATAATTTTATCATTGAATACTGTTGGGACAGAATTACCACATTCGATATCGAGTAATTTTCTTAATTGAGATTATGGCATTCGGTATCGATCAAGAAATTTAATATTTTTTATTATAATTTCGATATCGAAGATTTAGTTGGCTAAATATTGTTTAAATATCATTCATTAGATTGAATAGGCCCTCATGGTCGAGGAGTGAGTTCTTACGCAATTTGATTTTGTTTTTTTCAACTCTGGTTGCGAAATATGTAGTTGCTACTTTTCTGTTTGAAATGTTTGTTAAAATCGTTAAAATGTTCTAGGGTGTATGAAAAGATCTCCGAATATATTTTTTATTATGTCGATGTTTAAGCAATCAATTCTGTGTGCCATTTAGGGATGTCATTTCTAGGCGAAAATATTACTTTAAAGATGTGTGTTACTCTAGAGTTCTTTATACACATGACTTAAATTTTATTGTTGTCTAATTGAAAGGAATTTTATAATTCTTGAAATTTAGGGAACCTTTTGGATCTCCAACAGCAGCATGTCCTCAATTGAACTTGTCTAACTGCTACCATGAAGTTAGTTTATGGAATATAACATTTTACAAATGTCCGACGCGGCTGCGGTGGCGCAGTCCGATGTGTCCAATTTTCCAGACTCTGGCTGGGATATGTTGGGTTTGACGGGGTCAAATCGCGCGATCTCGGTGGCCCGTACACCCCCACGTGAGATGATCATGCCCTCAAATCGCTCGTGCAGAATGTCCAATGCAGGCCATAAGATGTTGGTAATCATCGTCAAATACCACTCGGCTTTGATGGTGATGGCCTGGCCAACGTCGTTTTTTTAAGAAATATGGACATGATGACACCGCCAGACCAAAATAAAAAGGTTGACTTTTTATGAATGCATTGGACGGTGTTGGAACTCATGTGGATTGGTATCGTCCCAAAGAAGGACTTCACCTTGAAATGGGCGAAGCTCGTGAAACGTTGCCCGAGCATAACACTTATTTGCCAACACAAACTGAATAGATCACCAACATTTTTCAATTAAGCGCTGAGCTCGTCGACAGCCAATTTGACAGATATAACTTCAACAATATGGCCACCATCAACTGTCAAAGTACGGAAGTCCCCATTTGCTGTATCCGATGAAAACTCAATGCTATCGTCCAAATACACAAAATAGACAGCTAAAAAGTGTATTACATAAGTACTTATAGGCGGTAATAAATAACACATACATTTTGCTAACTTGATTGTTTCTAGAACATTTTAACCCAAATATTATAAAAATACCAAAAAAACAATTTTTGAAAAATGCAAAAAGTAACTTTTGTTCTGCGGCTCCTTACATCCATGACATACATTTAAAATACTAACAATTGCTAATACTTTTTCACATACAACTTCAGCAGCAGGTCAGAAAAGTTACGAAAATAAGGTCCAAAGCTAAATTTACATGTTACGTATAGGGTTAAAAAATTAAGAAAAAATCAAACGTCTTCACTGATAGTTACTTAGGAGGGTACCAGAGTAGAAAGACTCCAATGGATTTTATGGACACAAAAACTATGCTGTCGGTAGACTAAAATTGGGCCTAACGGAATTATATTTATATCGATTTCAATTGGGAATAAAGGGTCAGACAAAATATCTATACAGATGACTAATTGCTAGAAACTTAGGTGCTGTGAAACAATGAGATCCCGCTCATTCATGTTATCTATAGATAGATTGGTCGAATAGATCACCAACATTTTTCAATTAAGCGCTGAGCTTGTCTATTTAAAAGAATAAAGAGTTGGAAACTAGCAGATATATTTATACCCTACACAGCCATAGTGGGGAGGGTATAATGCGTTTGTGCAGATGTTTGTAACGCCCAAAAATATTAGTCTAACACCCACCTTAAAGTATACCGATCGACTTATAATAGCTTTCTGAGTCGATTAAACGATGTCCGTCCGTCTGGTCGGCTGGCTGGCTGTCCATGTAAACCTTGTGCGCAGAGTACAGGTCGCAATTTTGAAGATATTTCGACGAAATTTGCTACATATTATTTTTTCGGCTCACGACCAAGCCTATTAAAACTGGCTGAAATCGGTCCATTATTTCACCTAGCCCCCATACAAATGTCCTCCCGAAATTGGACTTTATCGGTCATAAATGTTTAATTTATATATGTATCTCCACAAATTCCGCTCCAAATAATTCTTATATACACAAAATTCATGTCACTATTACACGACCTAATTTCATGGTGATCGGTCCATAATTGGTCATAGCTCCCATATAAGGCCCACTTCCGCAAATCACTCAAAAATATAAATTATTGAAATTTTAAAAGAAAAATGTTTTTGCTCTTTTACTTAGTGTAGGGTATTATATGGTCGGACTTGACCGACCATACTTTCTTACTTGTTTTAATTCTGCATCGTATATTGCGCATATTTAAAAATTATTTCCAGGTTCTAAACCATGTTATTCACCCATACATGACGTCGTTATTCCAGCGAAATTGCAGACATCAAATGTCCATACATTACAGTAAGGTAGAGAATTTGTTTTATAAATTAGCATCCGAATATATAATTCCTGTCTATATATTATTACCCACTAATATTCTACACTCAATTTACCTAGCCTCGATATTCTTCGTTTCTATTTACGTCGTCAACAATTTTGTTACTTTCAACTTCAATTTCCGTCGTCATTCGATCTAATAAGTATTTATAAAAAATACTAGGGAATCCCCTCACAGTTGTTTCGATCGCAAAAATAGTAGTAAATGACCACATTGTTAGAACCTCTGGATAGAAAAACTTTGTAGGGCTCCTAACTTCTACAAATATCAACAAATTTCAACAGATTGCAAGTGGGAAGGTTAGGAAATTCCTATTTATTTCACTAAGTTATATCTAATTTTCATTAAAAACTTAACAATCTGCTTAAATTTCAAAAATTATTACGATATCTTAAACTGTAATTTAAATCACTACATAAAAGATTGACTTTGTCTTTCCATTTGTAATATATCGAAATATTGGTCATAGAAGCAAAAAGTAAATGCATATATTTTGGGTCCTTATAAAATTCTAAGACGATCTAGTTATGTCCGTCCATCTGTTGTTGGCACGATAGGGCCTCGTGAGAAGGACAAAGGTGGATGAAATTTTACCTGAATTTTCTATATTAATGTACCTTGACAAATAAAATTATAGGCCGCCAAAAAATAACTTAATCGTTCTACTCATACCCCCATTTTCTCAATCTCAGATTATTTTTTATCGTGACGATATTCTGACAGTTCTCATAAAAAATTTATATTAATTGGAACTATATCGTTACAAAAAACCACATCCAGAGTTTTATGAATAGTAGTTATGAAATTTCATTCAAAACTAAAGTTATAGATCAGTTTTTTTACACAACTAAAGAAGTAGTTTCTGAAGAACTTCAAAAATTTGCTCAAACGCAGCTCTCCAGGACAAGTATGTATAAGTAAGCTTTTTCCCTAAATAAAATTGAATTGCTAGACAATTTGTCTTAAGTGAAACTTTTCCCATGTATCTACTATATTTTCTTTCATTTCTAATCTGTCTCCTTTTAAATTTAAAGCATAAAAACAGACAGCATTTAGAAGTCTCAAAAATCGATTTAAATTCCACAATTTGTTTCTTCATTGAATGAAAAAAAAATACAGAATTCTTCCACAAAAACAACTTAAATTTCTAAACACTTTCGAAATGAAAATTTAAATTAACTTTAAAAGAAAACTGAAATTTTCCATTTGATTAAATTTTATTGAATGTTTTTTAGTCATTGACCTTGCTGTTTTAGAAATAGGAAGTCTTTTGCAAATAAGTACAAGTAAATAACTGAGTGAGTGAATGAATGAGAGTGTGAGTAGCTAACTAAATGAAATGAATGAATGTCTATGTAAAATTGTCTTTAGAAGATTTTCACGCCATTTCGATTAAATTTAATCGATTTCTTTGTAAATACGAAACCAATGTCAACAACCAGCCCATTTATTTATATACAAACAAAAACACAACAAAAACATGCACGATGACGACAACTACACCAGAACAAACAAAAAACTTGACTTCAAACGTTTACATAAATATACAAACTAAAAGATACTAGTCGTATTAATACATACATACATATATATTCAGTATATAGCGAGCATATATATAATAGAAAAAGGAAAATCTATGTATATACGCAAATATGTATGTACTATATAGATGTCTACACACATTCATACATAGATACATGTTTTAGTTTGTATTATTCACATAGTTACATACAATTGAAACTTTAGACTTCCGTTTGTTGTTGAGTGTGAGTGTGAGATAGTCTGTCTGTCTGCCAGTGTGTATGGTTTTGTATAAAATTGTCTACCAGTTTTAACCAGACTATATGTATCCAAACAAATATTGTTACACCAACAACTACGACAACAAGTATTAAATCCATAGTCCTTTACAGCCGTTTTTTTTTCTTTTTGCTCCTTTTCCAGACTACAATTACAACACACACCGATGATGAGTTTATACGACAAATATTTTGAATCTAAAAATTGTTACTTCTTACTCTTCTGCTTGCAAGACAGGAGCACACACTTTGTTATAACGATAAAGGACTGGAGGAAAAGTGATTTTACAATTTGTAAAGTAGGACCAAATTTTTATAATTTAAAAATGGACTTATCAGGAAACAGTTTCAGTGGAAATTAAAAAACAAACTGTGAAAGTTATGGACATTAGAGTGTCCCTTAGAATTAAATGTTTGAAATGTTGAAACGGTACCCCCTGAAAACTTTCGTAATGACCTAAAATACCTTGTTCTAAGAAGGGCAACCGGTGCCGACTTTCGATTTAGTTTTGAGGTGCATTTACAAGGGGAAAAAAGTATTTTTTCAGTTTTTTAAATTTTTGCCATTAAATAATTACTTTTACAATTTAATTTAAAATAACCGAAATGTGTACGTAATTGTCGTTCTAATCTATCTATCTATATATATAAAATACAAAAAATGTTTCTACCTATGTCCGTTATAGACTCTGAGACCATCCAACCGATTAGCTTCAAACTGGTATAATTTTAAAGGAAATTTTCTGAATATGGTTTTAGACACCTAAAATACAATATTAGGTCCATTCGGTGCTTTCGTAAAGAAGATTTTCGAATTTTCTCATACAAACATTTTTCATCTATATATATACAAAAATGGATGTATGTTCCGAATAAACCCAAAACGGCTGGACCGATTTTAATGAAATCCTCAGGGAATCCTCAGAGTAGCCCAGCGGGTAACACTGTATAGTCAGATTTTTGATATTTTGTCTGTGGGCGGAGGGTCGTTTAATAATCCAATTTTTACATTACATCGCTAATGCCCTATATTTCATAAAAATGTATGTGTATGGCCGGAGCGATTTTGATGAAATTTTCACGGAATCTTCAGAAAAGCCTTTTGGGTAACAGTGCAAAGTCGGATTTTTGATTTTCGGTCTGTGATAAACAATTTTGTTTACTCTTGCATATTAGGTGCATGAATAAGAAATTTCCGTATGAAATGTACTTTTAATAAACAAATTATGATGTTAACAAGCTCGATGACCAAATACAATTGAAAGTGCCTGGCGAAACAATAAAATACAAATCGATTGACACAGTAATGAACGAAGAACAAGTCGTCAATTTTCCTACTGGATTTTTGAATTCATTGGAACCAGCCGAAATGCCACCACATGTATTAACATTGAATGTTGGTTTACCGACTTTTCCCGACACTGTATATTAAAATCGAGATCGAGATGCAATATAAAACAGATGTTTTCTAAATGCCAGCAACAAAAAGACAAAAATTGGTTAAAAAATTTTAAAGTTATTAAAAAATCGCCAGGCCATTAACGTGTCTCAGGCCACTAGAACAAGAAATGTAGGAACAAAATGATCATATTTTGAAAAATATTAAAACAAAAGTTTAGTTTTACTTAAAATATATCCATATTTACTTGTATATGAGTTTTTATCTTCGTAGTATACAGTTAACCTATTCGCAGGTACAACCAAAAAAAATATTTTTTTTAACGGTAGTTTCCAAACTCCATTTTCAAATTTTTAAAAATTTTGTTAAACAAATTTCAGAATTTTGTATCACCTCATTGCGATTTGTTGAGAACATAATAGGAAATAAAAATATGAAAAAGTTATGTCAATACCTTTCCAAAAAAAAACAAAATATTTTGGTATGAATTTTAAGTAAAACCAATTAAGAATATTACAGTCCAGATAATTCTAAATATACTCTGAAAGTTTCACTAAAATTGGAAGACGTTAAACCTTAAATCGTGAAGGTCAAAGGTCAAAATATTTCAATATTTGGAATTTCGGGCCGATTTTGATGAAACTTAAGGAGAATATGACATGAAGTCTAGTATTTATAAAAACAGCACAAAAATGGAAATTAACCCTTAATGGCTCTTGGGGTTAAAATTACCCCAATCTTCTCTCGATTGATTGAATTTTTAAAACTTTTTCTCTATGCTATGTACAAAATTTTCACACATATATTGCACAAAATTATAGTTTTCTCTTTGATTTACATAAAATTGAGTAGTTAATGTTCTTTCGAATGATTGAATTTTGAAAATATTTTCCCCATGCTATGTGCAAATTTTCACACATATATGCGTTTCAATCGGCTCAGTAGTTTCGGAGTTATAATAACAAATTAAAGAAAATAGCAAATTTGTTTGTTTTAAAAAAATCATATAAATCGAAAACGGCAGAAAATGTTCAGATTTATTGCTTTAGCGCAAAGCAACATGTAATAGGAACAAAATGAGATTTCGATCATAATAATTAATTAATTCGTTTTGAATTTATTCACAATTAAGTGAATTCGCTCATTTTCAAAAAATTTTAGTTTTTTTTTATATACATAAAACACAGGGCAACAAAATCGAAAAAATTAGAGGCTTTTTAACCACTACACAATTTTGATGTATGGTGGTTCCAGTAGTATAGATATGGTCCAAATTTTAAGTTCTATGGAGAGGTTTTTTTAAAAAAAAGTTTTAAATAAAATTGTAATTTTTTTTAAACGTTTCTCCACATAATTAATGATTACTCAAAAAACGGTTAGTCCAATATTATCAAATTAAACTTAGGAAAATTGAAATTTATATATTTTTTAATCCATTTATATATTGCGTTTAAATCGGCTCTGTAGTTTCGGAGTTATAATAACAAATTGAACCAAAAAATATATTTTTTACGTGATAATAGCAAATTTGTTTGTTTTAAAAAAATCATAAGAAATCGAAAACGGCAGAAAATATTCAGATTTATTGCTTTAGCGCAAAGCCGCATTTAATATGAACAAAATGAGATATTAGAGAAGCCACTAAAAATTTGCAAATGTTTAAAAAGTAGTTGGGACCGTCATAAAAAAAATAAACTAGTAAGCTCCTCTGCTACGACTGTGTGAAATTTCATGAACCAACCTTTTATTTTCAATTTATAAGTTCTTTATATAAAGAGTGAGACAGAAAAAACGTATAATTCATTAACATTAAAATATTGACATATTACTCGATATTTATAAATTTATCCACTTTTTCCCTCCCTTTAAAGATTTTATAGTTGCTTCCGTTACCTTTTCGGACGAATTGGTCCACTTACACTTAAAATCGGACAAAAAAATCTGAGCATTTACCTTTACGTGCTGGTTTTCTGATATAAGTGTTCGGTTCGTTCGGTTCGGTTGTTCGACTTATTTTGCCTTACCAATATCTGTTAGACCTTTTTGCCTTCCTGATCTTGGTTTTCTTTCAGTGTTCAAATCTTCCTTATACTGTTGAAATCGATGTCTTCCCCTCTCTGAGTTAGGGGGTCAAAATTTTACATTTTGGCCATACACGTGATTTTTCTCATCCATGTAACTTATTACCTATTGTTCTAAGCAATTTTCTTCAATCTTGCGAATAAAAAAATTTTTAATTTTTTTTCCAAAATAAAAAATTTATTTTCTCAAAAGAAAGCTTAGATCTTTTCCTTGAAAACCTTTTTGGTCGCTTAGTGGAATGCTAGTTGGATATTTATCAAAATAAATGTTTTGTAACTCAAAACATAAAATGCCAAATTAAACACTTTGTTGACTTTTTTCAAAATGGACCCTTTTTTATTTTTTTTTTTTTCTAAAAGCATAAGTCTTTTCCTTTAAGAGCTTTTATGTTGCTAAGTGGGATGCGAGTGAAATATCTATCAAAATAAATGTTTTGTAACTCAAGACATAATTTTTTTTAATTTTTTTTTGCAAAATCTAACCCCCATATGCATAAACAGTTTATAAATGTATCAAAGGTTTATGAAACAGATTTTGTATGGAAATTTTGTTTTATAAACCTTTGATAAATTTATAAACTGTTTATGCATATAGGGGTAAGACTTTTTAAAAATGGGCTCTTTTTAATTTTTTTTTGCTCAAAATATAGTTTAGGCCTTTTCCTTTAAGACCTATATGGTCGCTTAGTGGGATGCGACATAAAATTTTTGGATAACAGTAGCCAAACTTGCAAATTAATTTAAAATTTAAAGTTTAAAGAACTTTTCAGTTTACCCATGTACTAATATGTACAAGAATATGCCAGCAACAACATTAATGTTGCTGATTTGGTTGCTGTTGTTCATGTTTTCATTTGTTTTTGTGCAACTACAACACATACAATACAAAAAACCAAATCGAGCAACCAAATTGTCTTTATGTACCAATTTTTATGTAGATATTGTACATATCATATGTATGTACTTATATATAGTAAAAGTATATACATATTTTGTATATATACATAGATTTTTGGTTCTACAAGTAGTTAAAAGACATTTACTACAATTTACTTCCGTTTCTCTGTTTGTATCTGTGTGTAAATAAATGAAAATACGTGCGTGTGTGTTAGTTAGTTAGTATAAGAGTGTGTGTGTGTTTTGTAGCAATTCATTCGTTTTGTGTCGTTTACAATTTAAGCAATTTACTTTAGTTGTTTTTTTTATATTTTTTTGTCTCTATTATTTCTGTTGCTAGAGTTGTTTAAATTTTTTGTGTCAATCTCTTTAAAGTTAAATGTTTAATAGTATATTCGAAAACAGCGGGAAATAGTGAAAGGCCTTCATTTGACAATCCTTTATGTAGGCCTCGAACTATGTCTCATAAACGAATTATAGCTTAATGCTACCAAGTAATAAAGTAGAACACACCATTCAATAGGATTGATTACCAGCTCAGTTTAGATATTAATGAAACGAGTACTATGTAGATCCAGCCAGTAAGAGTGTTGAAAACAGTATCAAAAATCATTTGAAACTACTGGTTATGCTAGAAACTGATTAGAAACTTTTTATTTTGGAAATTATTCGGTAGGTCATGAATGAATGAAATTTTACATTGTCAGTACTGATATGCTTTCGACTTGATATGGATTGACATGGGTAGTTGGAATGGGGGTAAGTGTTGCTTGCCTACACTTGAACTGGACTGTTGCACAATGGAATGCCGTTTTATTTTCCGATGAAACTAAATTTAATTGTGGATTCTGATGAAATGTGGAGAGTTCGACGACCTGCCAATAATAGAATAAATCCCAAATACTGTACTGGAACAGTTAAGCATGGAGGTGGACATGGTGAAAGCTTAGGAACTTATGGAGAAAGATGTGTATAAACATATCTTGCAATAGAAGGTCTACTTTAGCATGCTGCTTGTAAGATAAAAGTGAGTTTGTAAGGCCTCGGTCTGCTTTTAAAAAATATACGAATATGAAACAAAACTTAGATTTCTAGTATCTGTTAAATAAGGCCTTTTAAAGGGCCTCCTTACTCCTTCCTACTAAAGTTAGTATGTGTATTTGTATGTGTGTAAGTGTTTTTGTGCTTGAATTTTAGTTTCGTGTTTGATTTCTTTTTGTTTTTGCATCGTTTTGAGAAAAGGGGACATTTGTAATCGATATTTTAAATTGTAGGGAAATTAAAGAGATATATTTGTCTACATATAAATACAATACATATTTTAAATTGTAGGGAAATTAAAGATAGATTTTTGTTCATACAAAAATACTTATTTGAAGAAAACTTAGTTTTTAGTATTTTGTTAAAGAATTATAATTTGCAATACTGCAATTGAAAATTGGCATAAAAAATAAAAAGCATACTTATTATCTTATGATCTTAGTTATCTTATGATCGCGTTTCAATCAGAGCAATTTACATCATTGGCGCTTTTTTGGAAAATCGTATTTCATCAGCCTGAAGTTTGGAAATGCATTTACAAGGGGAAATATGCAGGAGACAACTTATTTCCATTGTGTAAAAAGTATAATTTATTGTAATCTTAACACTATGTGTTTTTTCTGAATAATTCCTATATACGAAATAGCCTACTACCTTTTTTGACAAACTGTCCTTTGACAAAGTTTGACATAAACGTTTAATAAACAGGATAAAATAGTTGCTGCCTCCTTAAACTCATTACAAGAGTCTTACCTATCGGACCGTTTGCAAAATGGGTTAGAAACATTTTATTTTGGAAATAATTCAGTAGCTTGTGAACAAATTTATACAGTCAGAGCTGACGTTGATTTGTTTTTAAATGGTTCCTAGTTGGAATGGTGGCTAATGGGCAGTAAGGGCGTTTAAACATGGCGGTGGGTCTTTAATGGTGTGGGAGTGGTGTGGACTGTACGTCAACTGTAGAACCTGGCAATCTTGTATTCATTGCAATTACAATGAACAGCTGAGACTACTTAAAAATTTTAAAGGAAAATCTGAAAGTAAGTGCTTAAAAATTAGGTCCTGTAACATCATGGGTCGTTCAGAAAGACAATGACCCAAAGCACACCGCTTAGGAGTGACTATTGTATAATGTGGCTAAGCAGTTCACCTCCGCAATCTCCAGATCTTAACCCAATAGAGCTCCTGTCGGAAATTTTAGACCGGAATATTGGAAAACTAAGCATTTCAACTAAGGACGAACTCCGTACCCTCTTTAACGGAAGAGAGGAGGAAATTACTAAAGATATAACGGGAATTCCCGGGAATATATTTTGAAAATTTTCCGGAAATGTTTGTCTGGAATTTTTTTATAAGTTTTCATCTTAAAGTTATAATATTCAGATTCGTTGCGATGGAATTATTCTATTATATCCATAGATTTTTTTCGGATCTAACAACATATACTCAGTGTCAAAGAAGCATTATTGTTGAAATAACCGATTTTTTTCATTCAACTACAAATTTTTCAGCCACAGTAGAAAAATTCAGTCATTAAGAATGAATCAAATTGAAATTTTATGTTCTTAAAGGAATTATTAATGTGCCTAACATTACTATTTTTAAGAATATTCATATTTAGAGAAAATAATAACAAAAGTAGTGGATTGAATTTGTTTAGTTACAATCTGATTTGAAAAATGTATCTTTCGAAACCCTTAAAAAAACTATTCCAAAAAAATTTACTCGATTTTGGTTTAATTTAGTATTAAAAAATTCCCGTTGTTCTCAGATTATGATACCCATAAGCCGAGAGCAACATAATATGGTAAGTCCTTCACCATGTAAATGGTTGTCACAAAAATATACTTGTTTACTGTAACCATATATATGGTTTATACAATCATGTGAATAGTAAATTAATCATATTAAGGTTACCACAATCATGTGAATTGTTACTGTACCTATAATATTGTTAAAAAACTTGTAACAATATAGAAATGGTTACAGTAAACATGCACAACTATAAGACCTGTAAATGCAGATTCAATATGTAAACAAAACGTATACAAAAATTCAGTTGTATTTCAGAAAATTTCCAGTTTCCACTGAAAAATTCTAAAATACATCTGAAAATACTAAAAACTTCATTCAATCCTCAATATTGCTACCATTTACTAGAATTTCATCCAAATCTCAAAATTTTCATTATTGACTGAGTCTATGTAAATAATGGTCAAACTTCATCAAACATATGCTAGCTGTATTTATTTCAATAAACGCTTTAATTTAAGTTTTTGTTTTTATTTATTTAAACATTTTAAATCTCATCTTTTTGGAAAGTGTGTATGTAGCGTGTGTGTGTTTTAAAATGTGACATCTGCTTCATATCACATTGATGATACGAATAAATTATACATGGAAATATACCTATATGTAAGTATGTACATATGTAGATATTGTATATAATGATATGTATAGAAGAGTATGAATTTTTAATCATATTACTTAATATACAATACATAAACTGTATTTATCTACATGGGTACGAGTATGTACGACTGTATGTAGTTATGTATATTCGTAATAAAAAATATGGTTGCTACCATTTTTGTTATAGGATGTAGACAAAAAACGCTAAAGATGAATGATGAATGATGAATATACATATGTATGTATGACAATGTTTTCATATCTCAAAAATACAATAAAATATTTCAACCCTTTTTTTCTAACTGTCAAATGTTAGATGAATGAATGACAATGATGATGGGCATACAGGCCCTAATTCATTCATACAAAAATTCATAGATTTATATTCCTGAATTAAAATACATTTATGAGAGTGTGTTTTATACATATACATATGTATATATGTACATTAGGGTTACCGCTTTTGTAAGGAGGAAAAAGTAAGGTATAAAATTAAAGTTTAGTTTGTTGAGAATACTAGTTCTCAAAATGTTTGTTCTGGAATAAGTATCTGGAAAAAAAGGTTTTTATGATTTTTTCATATTCCTTGCAAACGAAATATATGAAATATTGGTATCAAGCGTAAGAACTTTAAAAGTGGGTTTCAATGACGTATCCGAAGTTTTAATGTAAATACAAATTTATTTGAACTTTTGTATTTTTGGAAAAAAAAATTTTTTTAAATTTTGACATACAAATCATTTAAGCTTTCCATTGATATATAATACATTCTAATTTATTGGGTCATAAAACAAATCTTTTATTAATTTAACCAAAAAAATTTTTTTTTTCTTATTTAATTAATACGAATTTATAGATATTTTAGGTACATATTTTGTATTTGGAACAAAATCAGATCGAGAAGAAAATATGTATCGAAAAACTTGATTGAATTTCGAAAAACAAAAAAACCTGTTTCAGTTAAGTTATAACGTAGGTATTAATTTAAAATGTTTTAAAATTTGTTGCTTTTATTTTGAAACATTTGTACAATATAAATTTATTCAAAGTATTGGCCATTGTTAGCTATGACCTTTTCCCATATTACTTTCAACATATGGATTCCGAGCCAAAAGAACTGTTCATCTTTTGAGACCAAGAACGAATCAAGCCAATAACGGATACTCTATTCCAAAACATATCACAGACTTCATCGATTAAAACAAATAGTAGTCGAAAGGGGCTCGGTCTGGACTATAAAGCGGGTGAGGCAAATCTTCCCAACTTCGTTCTAAATATGTTGTCCTGATGTAATATTACGGTTTAATGTCTGGCCGCATATTCTGGGCGTTTTTCAGTCAATGCTCACTTCAAATAAATCATTTGCATTCAGGTTCACAGATTCCAGAAGTTCATAAAAAATGGGACACTTTTGCTCCCACAATATACTGAGAATTACCTTAGCCCATGGATATTCGGCTTTGGTGTTAATTCGGCTGGTTGGCCGTGCTTCACATACGATATCTTACGCTTCGGGTTATCGTAATGGATTCATTTTTCATTCCATGTAGTGTTTCGGGGCAAAAATTATATTCTTTTATAGCGTTCTAGCTTAATGTTGAACATGCAAAATAGTCTGTCAAGGTATCTCGTCTTCAATTCGTATGGTACCCAATTTCCTTGCTTTTGGATGAATCCTGTTATTCAAAGACGTTATGAAATTGCTGATTGTGTAGCTTTCAATAATTTTTCAAGCTCTTGTTGAGTTTTACTACAATCTGCATGCAGTAATGCCTTTAATTTTTGATTTTCAAACTTTATTGGCTGTCCTGAGCGATCTTTGTCTTCCGTGTCAAAATCACGTTGAAACCGATGGTACACATTCACCATAAGCTTTGGAGAGCAATCGGTGTGCTTCAGCCGCACTTTTTTTCAAATTAAAGAAGTAAAGCTAAACTTCCCGCATATGACGCTTTATTGGTTCAAAATTCGAAGCAAAAAATTAGTTGTTTACACTATAATGTTCAATAACTAAGTGAGAATAAATGACAGATATGTACACTTCAAAATGGCATATAAGTTATTAAAACAATTGCCGCGTTCAAAAGATACCATCTATTGTAAATCCCGCATTTTTATGTATAAAAACTTAAAATTTTTACAAAATATTTCAAAAGTTTTTATTTATTTTGGACTTAAACGATTTAATACACGTATAATAATAATACATATATTTCTTATGTTTCCTTTTCGACAATAAACTTTAATAAATGACCGTTTTATATATTGATCCAGCTCAACTAATACTGCACTTAAGACAAACATTTTGAGAAACGTTACATCAGAATGAATTAAACTTTTATTTTAGTTTTATTTTTTTGGGGGCCACCCTAATGTTCATATGTATGTTGGTAGATATATGTATGTATCTGATATATACATATTAATAAGGTGCTGTTTTTAACAACTGCTCATATGTAAATGTCAAATGTAATAGAATTTTAAAATGGTTTTTCAACTTAAAAATTGTAATATTCGGAAATGACTAATGTCAGGGTTACAGGAAATCAAAATCATCGAGAATTACCAATTAAATTCCCAAACATTTCCAAGACAGCCAGCTCTACGCACCTGAATGACCCGAGTTCACTCGACCAAGGGCTGTCAACTCAGCAAACACTGCTGCTACAACAACAACCAATTTAATTAATTTTACAAAGATATGATTTTTAAATCAGCATTACTTAAATGGAATTTATAATACATTTTTTCATATATACTAAAATAGTGTAAATTTCTTTAAATTCATATTATCTTCACTTTGGCATTTAAATCGTATTTCCTAAATTTATTTCCAAATTTTGGAAAAAATATTAAAAACAGTCAAATTTAAAGTAAATTAAGTTTTAAACTATACAACAGAAATCGTTTAAAAACAGGAATTCCCATCAACTGGAGTGCTAGTAATACGGTTTGTGGGCCACACGTTCTATTACTACCCATGGCTAGAAAGTATACTGTTTTACATTTTACTTTATTCTAGTTTGAATTTTTAACATTTCTATATAAATTAGTCAGAATTTGTTTTTAATAATTTCATTTAAATATTAAGGCGCCAATTCGAACCGCCAAGCGGTATTTGACAAAATCAGTTAAGTTTTATTGCCAATTTATCTAATATTAATTGAGTTTTTTATACTGTTTTACTACTTATTAAGTTTGAAATTTTACTTTTACCGTTTGTTCGAATTTCAAATTGATCTGCGGCGTGTGTTAAGGTCGCCACTCTGTGACAGGTTGTGCTAAGGTGTCAAATACCTCAGCACATGTTTGAAATATTTATGTATTATTAACATATATTAATTTTTAATATTTTCTGGCATACAAATGTACATAATTTTATATGAATGAATTAGTTGTTATAAACAAATAAAAAAAAAACTATAAAATACTCATAACGGAAAGTCTATTAAAGCCAATCAACCAAACAAGAAGCTCTTAAGTATTTTAACTAATTTAAATTTTTTATTGCAAAATAAAATGTTATCTTTCTTAATAATAATAAGCAACAACCACAAATATTAATAATTAAAACATCTTATCATTTTTTAAGTTTAACAAAAATGCTGAAATGAAATATTAAAATTCATAAATAAAATTTTGATGAATACTGGGCAGGCACTTCTTACTCATCAATGAATATTGACATTTCATATTTGAATTTAAAATCAATAAGTGTGTGTTTGGACTTGCGTCAATAGACTTTAAAAATTGATAATAACATGTTTGATAAAAGCCATAACATTAAATTATTTTTTTTCTTAATAAAACTACTAATGAGAATATTTTATATGTATAGTTCACATAAAAAGCAACTAAATGTCTATAATATTCAAAACTCATAGTCATAATGTCTAACATTTAGTGGTTAGAAAAAAAATCCAAATATTATTTTCTGGTTTTCATTTTCCACCAAGATAATATTTGATATGTTTACATTTTTTTGTTGCTTAACAAAAATCATGTTGAAAAACCCATTGATATATTTCAAAAACCCTTTTCCATTACAGCATAATTAATAATAGAACCGAAAATCGTTAGAAACATTTTGAAAATTACCACAAAATAAAAACGAAACTTTTTGATGACGCCGATTTGTCTCTTTAATGTGCAACCAAATCCCCAAGCAACAAAAAACAAAACTATACGTGGACAACCTTTTTGTCCATCAAAAATATTTATAAATATTAACTTGTAAATAAATAAGGAAATTGTTATGATAAAATTGTAATGACGGTTTAGGTAGACTTTGACAAAGCGCTATAGCAAGAGAGGTATAGTAGTTGAATTGACAAACCATTTTGAAACTAGTTATAACTAGTATTGAAATCATATGACTATCATCAACAACAGCGTGATTCTGGAACTGTTTTTGTACTTTATAAGAAAATAATTTTTAATCAGATTTATATTATTTGTTGTAAACAAGGCAAGGATTTTCATGCACTAAAAATTTAAAAATATGCACTATAAAGAGAGAAAATATGCACTAAAAATTACAAAAATATGCAATAAAAACTAGTTTTTTATCTATATATATAAAAGTGAATGTGTGTCTGTATGTATGTATGTTTATTATTATTAGTTTGGGATCTATAGACGGCTAAACGGCTGAACCGATTTGCTTGAAATTTTTACAGTATATTTATGTATGTCTGGAAGGAGCTATAGGCTACTTTTTGTTTTGAAATTTTAAGTGGGCGTGGTACCTCCCATACAAAGTTAATTTTAAAAATCAAATATTTAGGAAACTATAATAGCTATAGTCCTCAAATTTTGCATGAGCAATTCCACTGTTTGTTTAAATATTTGCGGCAAAAATGGGAGTAGTAGCCTCAGAGGGCGTGTCACCTCCCATATGATGTGATGAAAAATTATATATAGGAACAGCTATAGCAGCTATCAATATTAATATTTAGTACAGAAATGCGCGCACTACCAAAAACATTAAGTAAATGTTAAAATTTGTATGTATACATTTGAAACCCTTATCTATATATATGGGGCATTTCATGTCAAGTGAACCAACTTTTGAAATCGATGTCTTCACAATTTTTCAACAACATCGGTCGAGAACTCTCTGAGTTATAGGGGGTAAAATTTTGACAATTTGGTCAAACAGGGGTTTTTTCTTATCCATGTAACTTATTACCTATTGTTCTTAGCAAAATGTGTCCCAAATAGTATAGATAGCTATTTCTTCGATCTTTCGAAAAAAATATTTAAAAAAAAAAATAAAAAATTTTTAATATTTTTTTTCCTAAATCAAAAACTTTTTTGACTTTTTTTTAAAACACGTCCTTTTTTTTTTTTTTTTTTTTTTTCTTAAAATAAAGTTTAGATATTTTCCTTGAACACCTACTTGGTCGCTTAGTGGGATGCGAGTGGGATATCTATCAAAATAAATATTTTGTAACTCAAAACATAAAATTTTTGACTTTTTTTGCAAAATCAAAAACTTTGTTGACTTTTTTTTTTCAAAATGGACCCTTTTTTAATTTTTTTTTTTAGGTCAAACAAAAGCTTAGATATTATCCTTGAAGACCCTTTTGGTCGCTTAGTGGGATGCGAGTGGGATATCTATCAAAATAAATATTTTTTAACTCAAGACTTACAATTTTTGACTTTTTTTTTTGCAAATACGATTTTTTTTCCAAATGGGCCCTTTTTTTAAATTTTTTTTTGTAGTCAAAAGAAAGCTTAGGTCCATTCCTTTAAGATATTTTTAGTCCCTTAGTGGGATGCGAGTGGGATATCTATCAAAATAAATATTTTGTAACGCAAGACATACAATTTTTTAATTTTTTTTTGCAAAATCAAAATTTTTTTTCCAATATGGGCCCTTTTTTAATTTTTTTTTTTGCTCAAAAGAAAGCCTAGGTCCATTCCTTTAAGATATTTTTAGTCCCTTAGTGGGATGCGAGTGGGATATCTATCAAAATAAATATTTTGTAACAATTTTTTATTTTTTTTTTGCAAAATCGATAGATAGATATCCCACTCGCATCCCACTAAGCGACCAAAAGGGTCTTCAAGGATAATATCTAAGCTTTTGTTTGACCTAAAAAAAAAAATTAAAAAAGGGTCCATTTTGAAAAAAAAAAGTCAACAAAGTTTTTGATTTTGCAAAAAAAGTCAAAAATGTTATGTTTTGAGTTACAAAATATTTATTTTGATAGATATCCCACTCGCATCCCACTAAGCGACCAAGTAGGTGTTCAAGGAAAATATCTAAACTTTATTTTAAGAAAAAAAAAAAAAAAAAAAAAAAAGGACGTGTTTTAAAAAAAAGTCAAAAAAGTTTTTGATTTCGGAAAAAAATATTAAAAATTTTTTATTTTTTTTTTAAATATTTTTTTTCGAAAGATCGAAGAAATAGCTATCTATACTATTTGGGACACATTTTGCTAAGAACAATAGGTAATAAGTTACATGGATAAGAAAAAACCCCTGTTTGACCAAATTGTCAAAATTTTACCCCCTATAACTCAGAGAGTTCTCGACCGATGTTGTTGAAAAATTGTGTCTGAGTTACTATCCAATAGAGCTAACCGTGGTGCAAATTTCATCCCGATCGGAAGACATCGATTTCAAAAGTTGGTTCACTTGACATGAAATGCCCCATATATATAAAAGTGAATGTGTGTTTGTTTGTTTGTTTGTTTGTTTGTATGATTGTTTGCGTATTTGTAATGGCACTCTACTTACAGTAAGGCAATTAATTAACAATCTAATCGGAGCGACCTTTATAACTGGGAATTATAACTTCGGAAATGCCATTTGATTTTATTCGATTGCAGTTTCCTATTTGCTTAGTATTTGCAATGATACTTGATAAAGCTCAACGTCAGTCTTGCAAGTTTGCGGACTAAATCTAGAAAATACATGTTTTTCACATGAACAGAAACTAATTTTAGATAGACTAAATATATTGTAAATCTTTACGGTACGGGTAGCGAAGCACACCGGGTTTTAGCTAGTTTGATATATTTATTAATATAAGAAAAATATAAATTTCACTATTTTCAGATAGGACAATTATATGGGGGCTAGGACTTCGTCCTTGGAGCAATAGAAAAGATTGTACCAAAATTTGTCGAATTAACTATCTTTGACAAAAAGGCACGATGTCTATTATCGAATTATGTACTTCGTTAGTAAAAGTTTAATTATTTCTTGCAAGCATTAATAGTAATTTAAATTTTTAATGGGAAAATATGCTATATATGTATATGCATTTAAAAGAAAAATATGCATTTATAAGAAAATATGTAACAACAAATCGATGCCCTTTTGTTACAAATTCTTCGATTCGGAAAGATAAATTGTCAAAAGTGATTTTGAGTTATTGACTACAAACATGCATTTGCATAGATATCCTTTCCCTGGCTATTTGTTATATTTTTATGACTTGCGGCACAAACTTTTCAAAAATTCTTTATGACTCTGCCACAAACTATACAAAACAGGACAAACAATATAACTACAAATTCTAATTAGGTATTTTTATTCAATGTTTTAATCTTTAGAATAATGAATCCATTTTCAAGAATTAAATCGATAAAAATTTGGCAAATCGGGCTAGCCTGGTCACAGAATATGGAAAATTTCATATTTCTGTCTTTCTTTCAGAAATCCCTTTTGTTTACATCGAAACTACAGCTGAACTTCTACATCCTCACATCACATCAGTCTTGGAGGAAGAGAGAATGCCTCTTGGAAAAAAGCATCACTCGTAAAGTTATCAAAAATTGGCGATTTGAAAGATTGCAACAACTTAAAAAAAAAGAGGAATTACTCTGCTTAACACCATATACAAGATACTGACAGTCATAGTACAGTAAAGAATCCAAAACAAAATAGAGAACAATCTGCGAGATGAACAGGCAAGCTGCTTAAATCAGGCCAATACTCTACCCATTATAATAGAGCAATCTATAGAATAGCGTACCTTCTGTATCATAGACTTCAAGAAAGCTTTCGATACCATCAGAGGAAATGCTATATGGAATCAGTTCTTCACAACATCAGTCAACCATTTCATACTAAAGCTGGAGTAAAACAAAGATCACCTCAACTATTCACCATCGTGCTGGATGATATAAGTCTGTTTAGAGAGTCACTTACTTGAGGATTTGGGTTATGCGGATGATATTTATCTACTCTCGCACAAAATCTGAATAGATTAGCTCGTAATAGTGGAATTGAGATTAATATCAAGAAAACCAAAGTCATGAGAATTCTGCTATCTAGGCAATATAATAACAACAAATGGCAGCGCAGAAACAAACGCAAGCAACCGGCTCAATATAGTGAGAATGGCATTTCGGCGACTGCATTCTGTATAGAGAAACTCGCAAATATCCAGACGCACCAACCTCAGAGTATTCAATGCATTTGTAAACTCTGCTCTGTTGAACGGAAGTTAAAAATTACAGGTATTCATCAATAAGTGCCTCAGAATCATTTGCAGGATATTCTGGCCCAACACCATCAGCAACACGGATCTCTGGAACCAATGAGAAACCCACATTGAAACAAATCAAACGCAGAAAGTGAAGGTGTATTAGTATTAAAAGGATGGCGCTATAGAGGAATCCTCAAGCCTCAAGAAGCCGTGGTCGACCCAAGAACACCTTGAAACGAACGGTACTCCAAGAGCTAAGACTATGTAGTTTTACGCGGGAAGGTAACATGGATATGCTTTGTGGAAGCCATATACTCCCAAGAGGGGTAATGGTAAAAAATAAAATACAGTAAAACCCTGATAATCTGGACCTTGTTAATCCGGATTCGGTAATCCGGTAAGCAAATATAAATAGAATCAATTTCAATTTTTATGCTAAAATACAGGTGCTTAAATTTTTATATGAATTTATATGAAAAAACGTACTTTTAATAACGTTTTTCTTTATAACTCCTGAACTAATTGAGTGTCCACCAAAATTTGTTTGCTCGACTATAGTAGAGAGGTCCTCATGCCATCTTCTTTTTTCATTTTTAGCACCGCGATCTTTGATATTTTTTACATTGAAATATATTCTCCGAAAATTGACACCATACACCATTTTAAAGACAATAACTTCGCTTTTAAAGTAGAATCAACTATTATGATGGACTTTGAGTAGTTTCATAGCTATGGACAATTAGGTAAATATATTTTTAGAACATTTTAACCCTCCGGCGGGTGAGAAGGTCCCTGGGGACATTTTTCATTTTCAAACTGAAATTACTCCTTGATGGTTCATGAGAATTATAGCCCCAACATGTGTTCCAAGGAAATTTTACCTAGAATCGTTTAAAAAAAATCAAAGCGATCCGACCAATAGTTTAGTTTGAGATTGAGATTTAAATACGTTTAAATTTGAAAAGGTAGTAAATAATAATAAATCAAAACAAAAAAAAATGTTTAAAAAATGCGTTTTCATATAAAATCCCCTAAAGGTGCCTGTGGACCTTGTACTTCGTAACCCTCCGATGATTCAACCATCGGAGGGTTAACATATTTTTCAGTTTTCAAATCGCGATATTTTTGAACTGGATTCATTAATTTGAGGAATCCCTTAGAACCATTGTCAAATCCGAAAATTCTCCCAATGTTTTTAAATTATTATTCGGTAGTCCGGATAATTTGATAATCCGAATTAGGGTCTGCAATCAATTATCCGTATTATCAAGGTTTTACTGTATATATATTCTGAACAGCCGAATATAACAATTTTATTTGATTTTGTTTATATCTTCTAAAAGAAAATCAAAGTTAGAAACAGTATGAATTATTTGTCCGAGATTTTATTCAAACAAGTTGATTTGGAATCCAACAATAATAGCAAATATCTGTTAACCAATTTAACAACCATCATCAAACACCAATTGGAAATGTTAACGAACCTTAATGTCTTAAATTGTAGGGTACACTTTAGAATCGATATAATTTTATTACAAAATTTATACAACATTTAACGTAGAATTCAAATAAATTATAAAAGAAAAACATTTTGTGTTTTATAAATGGCATTTAAGAAACTAACAAACATCATATAAAAATTCATTAAAATTTTTAATTTTTTTCTCAAATAAGTTTTGTTTTACGTAGGAAGAGGAAAAGAACTACGAGAAAGAAAGAATACAAAATCTAAAGGGTTTCAAATAACACAAATAAATATATTTATTTATTTACAAAAAAAAGGTAGATTCTAATATAAAGATAACAAATGTTTAATAAAACCAAATCAACATACGGAACATGTGTGTGTGTCACAAAAAACTCAAACAAAATATTTTTATATAAACTGCTCATAAATGAATCAACAACAAAAATAACAAACAATTTCGTGTATTCTAAAGGTCGCCTTTGCCGGTGTCATCATGAATGATACTCTACATATTGGAAAAGGTCAGTATGTTTAATTTAAATTCGAAACAAAATCAAAAAATCAAATAGTTTCAATTTCCCAATTTTGTGGGCATTTAGTTGTGTGTCATAAAATAGAAAATGCACGTAAATGTATTTATTTAAATTTAGATTTATTTCTTTTTCATTTCAAACACTTTTTCCTCATTTATGTTCTAAAGAGCGGCTTTAGTTTGAAACTCTTTCTTTTTCCCAATTTTAGGGAAAATTTTGTATTCTAAACAACTCTAATGGAGAGCTATAAAATAATAGAACTATTTTATGTTTTTGTCTTCTTTTTTTAAACTCATTATATAATTACAGTTTAAATAAAAACCAAATAAAATTCAGACTTAAAAAAACCTTTACATTTGTATGTAAGTAAGTGTTTAAATTATTTTAATGTTTTAGGTGTTTTATTCAATTTAATTTATTTTAATTGCTTAATGATGAACAACCTGAAATGTAATTTAAATAGATTTTCAATAAAAAGAACGAACTCCCACAAAAATTCTTGGAAATATTAAATTTATATCGAGAAAATAATTTTTTTTTTTTAAATTCAGTTTAATGTAGCTTTAATGTTGCACTTAATTTTAAATACAAACTTAATGTTTCTTTTTTTATTTTCTGATTCGCCACAATCTCTATTAGAAGGTTTTTTGTAAGTTTTAAAATCTTAAGAAAATACAGTGTAATAACAGCTGTTAATAATTGTAAACACAAATATTTGTATTTAAGAGAAAAGGTTGATCTACACATTTAAATCTCAATAGAAACTAAACTATTTGTCAGAACGCTTTAATTTTTTTTTCAGCGATTATTTATCATTAAAACGTTCTAGAAATGCTAAGTACATATTTGGAAAATAAATTGAAATTAGAAATAACGTTTTTCCAATTATGTTTTTATATAATTTGCATTTGTCTGAAAGTTTTCATGATTTTTTGCAGCAAAATTGATTCATCAAAGTTTCGATTATATGTTATATAGTCGAAACCGTGTCGAATATTATAATATAAATGATAATATCCTTTTTTGGAATATTATAATATAAGAAATAGCATATCTCTCGTCTATATTATTAAAAAAAAATATTTTTAAAAACATACAGTTGCTAAAATCATAAGATAAAAGTTAGCAAAAATGCAACTACTATTGGGTTTTCAAAAAGCGCAAAAAGTGTTAAATTGTAAATGCTGATACAAAAGAAAGTAATCGAAAAATATGGTGGGCTACCGTTACCCCTAACCTCAATTCTCTTTAAATAATCGAAAATACCGGTGTTTCTAAAATATAAAAATCCTTTTCAGAGAAAATAAACGCTAATAAATTTCATATTAATATTGCTATCGAGACAAAATTCTACATAAATGGTAGACCATAGAAAAAACCTGTGAATTAGGTCAATAATCGCTAACAGTTTTAGTGTCATAAAACAAATTCGGAAAATAGTTTTAGTCAAATTCTCCAACATTTTTGATTTTCCTCATATTTCAGCAGAAAGTAAATGTAAATAATAAATCCAATTAAAAATTTCGTTTTTATTAAATTTTTAACAAAAATCTTAAACAACTATGCAACAAAATAAAAACAAATTTGCGATCCCCAGTGCCCGTGTTACTATTTTATGTTATTAAAGAACAATTCATTTTGTACCTACTTTTCAACATCACCAATATTAAATGGAAAATACTGCATTCAACTTGAAAATTATTAAATACATTTAAGAAAAATATTAAGAAGCATTTCTGTTCAAAGGGATAAATATTTCGAATTTCTAATGGAAAGGTATACCTTAAGTCTAGAAAACAAAGTATAAAATCTCCAAAACACTTCTTTTTATTTTATTTCCCTTTTTACTTCCCCTTGAATAACGTTTGGAAAACATTTTTAATTCTGAATATATCACATATTGGATCTACCTTATAGGAGATAAGCATTTAACTTTGTAAATAATGTAAATACATATGTAGTATAAAGCTGATGAAGATTTATTAAATATATTTAATCTAAGTTAGTTATAATATAACATTTTAAGGAATTTTAAACCCAAATGGGTTTAAAACCAATGTAATTTATTATATTTAAGAGAATTTGCTTATTATTTTTGTTAAATAGATTGCAAATAAATTTTGATGGAAAAAAAAATAATAATAATTCTGAATATGTATGTATATGGGTAATTCCATTATGTCGCACGGGACATTCGTACACATTTAAAGTGAAAAATAATTAAAAATAAATAGAATTTTTAGTTTGACAAAAGGCTTAATTTATAGCTCTTAATTAGCCCCATAATTGGTGCTAAGTTTTATTTTGGGCAAGTTCGGCCAACCATTCGAACTCCAATTTTCAGCAAAACCAGAGGCAATATTTCAATGTGACTAATTTTAGAATATTGTGCATTAATGTCTGTTAGAAATGGTTTTGATTTTACGTAAAAATTTGTTATACTTTTTTTAAATTAATTTTAATCACAGTCGCACGGGACAAATTTTTCCATCATGATATTAATGTAGTTTCTGTTACTTTTTTACGAAATAATATGTAAACAAGCTTAATATAAATGTTTTTAAATTAATAGAAGTATTCAATGTATTTATTTCAATATAATATTAACAAACTCAAAACGTAAGAAAAATATTTAGTACGAATAAGCCCCTGTCTATACTTGACAAGTATTTATCATAACAATAAATGACGTTTGTTTTCAAAACAAAGTTGTCGTAGCAAAAACACTAACAATTTTGTCATAACGAAGCAATAACACTAAAAAATTATAATTTTTTATCTTGACAACCATTGTGACGTTTATCATTCTAAAAATGTATCAAGTATAGACATATATCAAAGTATTGTATATCAGTAAATACAATAAAAAAATAAATTTAAATGAAATTAGTTTCAGGAATATCAAACGGATATTTTTTCCAGAATACGCAGTTCTATCCGCTTTTCCTTCTTGCCCATTGCAACAAAAGTAGTCCAACTGGGCTATGCCTGGAAAGCTTTTCACTTCTCTCCATTTTTTGTCTTAATTATATAACATAGAATGCTTTTCAATCTGATCAGGCGGCAGAAGATATAATTTTACCATATTTATTTGATGTTGTGCATATTTACATGATTTATTTCATTTATGTAAGAAAAAATAATTTTTGAATTTCACACTTACAATGTCGCACGAGACCAACTTTATATGAGTACCAAAATCATAGATGTTTTTATTTTTCAATAAAGTTTATTTTATTTTAATTGTATTAAACATCTCTATTTGGACTCAATCTTTGATAAACTTTCTGTATGTACTTTCGACGCACGGATACCAAATGTTGTTTTTCAATGTCGCACGGGACATTGAAATATGTGATAATGCAAAGCAAAAACTTACAGTTATTTGCAATCGCATAGTTTCTTATGCATTCTATTTTGACTCTTTGTACCCTCAGGAAGATTTGAGATATAAAAAGTCAATGCATAATATCTTTCTTTAAAGAACTTGTAAATATCAGAATCAGATTTGATATCAATATCAAAATCAGAAAAGTTTCCCTTGGTCGACTTTGCATTCAAATATCTCGAAATGGGTTATGAATAAATGGAAAATATCTTTACATTATTTAAATTTGATTGTTTCCCTATGAAAATGGGATAAAACAAAGTGTTTTCAAACACTTTTGATTTTCTGGTATCGGTGGACCTTTCGGTGGAACTGCCCATATATTTATTTAATATAGGTACATATATTTTTAAAATTATTTAATTATGTACACAAACCTGAGAACATAGGTATTTATTATAAAGTTAAACCGCATTATTGGAAGACATTAATTTTAAAAAGTTTGTATGGCTGTCATTAACACAGCAAAATTAAAGGCAAATAAACAATTTATTTGATTTTAATTTGAATATTGTTTAATGGTTTCAAAATATCCCACATTATCAATAAACGATTGTTAAAACAACACATTAATCAAAAAATTTAATTGAAAATTTATTATTTATTTAAATGAGCTTTGTTTTTTTTTATTAAATTAATTTCAAACAAATAACGCACATAGTACCTATTTGAAATGCCGACGGCAAATGTTTGTGCACGATTTATTGAAATAAGAATTAATAAAATACTAATATGGACAAGATTAATAAATTATACATTAATAAAATCTTTAAAATAAATCAAAAGTTTTTAATAATTTGCTTCTTTTATAAAAAAAGGCGTCGGCAATTGCTAAAAAAAAATTAAATGAAATTATGTAGGTACTCTGTGAAAGCTACAAATATTTTAACTTAACTAACACCTTTCTTATAACAAAGTTGTACCTATGAATGTATTTTTTATTTTAGCACATAGAATTCTTTCACAATGCATATGTATGTATATAATGTGATATATAGAATATATTTTCATAATAAATAAACTCCAAAGGCAGCAACAACAACACTCTCACTCATACATATGAATAAAGAATAAAAATATGATTGAATATGTATGAGAGCACTACCAAAACAACAACAAAATATAATTCAGTCAGCCAAACCAACGACAACAGCAACAACGTCGATAAGAAGGAAAAAATAAAGATGAAATTTTTTCGCTCCGCCTAACCTTGTCATAATTTGTTATGTTTTCTTGTTAGCTCGTGTAGTTGTTATTGTTGCCGATATACGACCAGTTTTTTCTTTCATATTTCCTCCATATACAACAACAACAGCTGTAGCACTAATAAAAAACACACACAAGAGAAATAAAGGAATTACTTTGCTCATTTGCTTGATTTTTTTTCCTGATTGGTTTTTGTTGTATTTTGTATAAATTTTCTCGTTTACTATGCGCTTTTACAACAACATCTAGTACCTTTAATAATACTCATATCACTGATAAAGATTTTAAAAGAGTTTTTATAAAAGACTCCCCTCTTTGATAAAACACAAAAATCATTTCACTCATTTACATCACACAGAGATACTTGCTCATTATAAAATATTCTCTTTCTCTCTGCAATTCTAGCCACTCAAACTCATTTTTGTTGTGTATGAGTGTGTGTTAATTTGATTTATGTGATAATTTTATTGTTTTTGTTTTACTCTCTGTTCATATTTGAGCGTGTGTGTGCTTTTATTATTGTTTAATCATAAATTCATGGGTACGAATGTCTGTTAATGTTTCTCTAACAGTGGCCTTTATTGCTAATGGGTTAGAAGAGTTGAACTATATAAAATAATTTTATGTTGGGTTTTAAAAAAATGTATATAAAATGTTTCCTTATCGCTGTTATTAAATATTTTAACAGAGGGGAAAAGTTTTCTGTTAACAGTTTAAAGAGAAATGTTACTGGTTATTTAACATTTCGAATTGAAAAGTCTTATACGTGTGAATTAAATAGTTGGGGAAATTAATTACATTGTTATGTTAAACTTTCAATAACAGTTGAAAATAATAACATGAATGCTGTATAAGGATATTATGTTAAGAATTTAAAAGAGTGTGTATATGTATTTTTTTCTGATAACAACTTAAAGTAAAGCTGTTGAGAAGTTTAGGTACTTTTTATGAATATTTTTTTTTTTGTACTGAATTTATGTAATCATGGAAACTAAACCGATCTTCAGAGATCTATTGCATATATTCTCTAGAACAAACATCATTCATTTGAAAGATGAAGGTGGAAATATTCATCAGTAAAGGCAAATTATAAATTACTGAAATAAATAATTAATTATTACCACTAGACTATAAATTTTTTTATTATAAATTAAATGCCTACTTCAATAACTACCTATAATCATTGTGATCAGCTAAAAGTGTTTGTAAAATACTACAACATATTATAGAGTTAAATAAATTACTTATTTTTAGTTTTTCATGCAGAATTTGGTACTTGAGCAAACGACATTTAAATAAAACAATAGTAAAAATCAAATCCTTTTTATATTTGGTGCTACTAAAAACACAATGAAGTTCAATTGCGAATTAAACAAAAATTATGTGTTTTAATGAAATATTTGTGCAGACAAATGTTTTGAAACATACCTCAAATATACTTAAAAAAGGAATATTATGTTAAATAAATTCTTTATTAGTTTGTTTAGGGAATGTGAATAATTATCCGAAGTGACACAACATTGCGAAACGCGAAACCGTGCCTTCACATGATCAGAATATGGCTGTAATGAGTGCATCTAATTTTGCATCCGTAACATTAACGATTTTGTTTCATATAATAAAACAATGAGTGAATTCCAAAATGTATGCAATGCAGTCATATCGTTATCAAGACAAAGCATGCAAACGCGTAGTTAAAATTTAAAAAAAACATATCTTTTTCATACATTTTGCGATATGAAACATTATATGAAATGAAAGTTTACACAGTTGCGTTAAGAATCGCTCGACTTTTTAAGGTTGCATTGCATACATACATTTTGGAATTCACCCAATATATTATTCAAAAAATAAAGTTACATAAAAGCCTGTATATCAGTAAAGTAAATGCTTCTTTTTGGGTATTAAATTGATAATTTACTCAGTGTACGGTATTGTATGATCGGGCTTTACCGACCAAACTTTCGTACTTGTTTTAATATGTTATAAGTTCAGTCTATGTTTCCTAATTTTTCGAACTTTTTCCATTTCCGGGAAATTAAAAAAAATTGTCAATTTCCGGGAATTTTTTATTAATATACATGGGAAATAATTCTAAATGTTTTTTAAGCAAACACAGTGTACATATTTTTACTTATTCTAGATAATTTATATATTTTTTTTTGTTCATAAGCCATTTGACAATAGTACTTAGTATTATTCTAGGTATATAGAAGTCACAAGGTTTCTTGTGTTTTATTTAATAATGTTGTGATCTTTGGGTCATATTAAATCTAAAATCTATTGAAAAATAATGGTAGATATTCGTTTCTGAAAAAATTTCAATGTCAACGTTGCAACATTCTGAATTAATAGGTTTGTTCTACTTTATTTAATATATATTTTTTAAAACTGATCTTTGCATATCCAGACGCTACTGTATTACTAAAGTTTTTTTCGGAGCAGGTATACTGGGAATCAAAAAAGTTAGAAGAATTGTTACTACGTTTATACGCATTGCAAGTAGAAAAATTTGCCGTATAAACAGTGAACTATTTTTTTATTTGCGAATAGCTAATTCACGAAAACAATTCCTGATTAACGACACTATTTGCAAATAAGATTTTAAAAATTGCCATATTTTTTAATGTTTTTACTTTTTCTATCGTTTTTTAAATATTTCATTGCGTTTTTGCATTAATTGGATTGTAAGACAAACAAGAATTTTTAATTCTTTCATTTTTGCATTTAAAAAAATAAGAATTTTCCGTAACCAAAGTGACATATAAACAGAGAGTTAGTTAATTGCAAATTATTTTCATTTGCGAATAGGCTACGTATAAACGTAGTATGTCATGGATCATGTTTTTTTTTTATACATAAATGTAAACATTTATAGTTATCACAGTAGTCAAGCATGAATAGTCAAATATAATTTCGGCTTTAAAATTCTCCTTACAAGCATACCGCAACAAGAGCGGAAAGCGTTTTCTAGTTGACAAAAATTCCCATGCCCTTACAATTTGTATGCACCGTACTGAAAGAACGCGGCGGCAACGCTTTGAGATTGGAAAATCCGACTTTGACAGTGCGTTTAATAGTGAAGTTAGTTGCAAAACACAATAAATGATAACTTTGTTTTTGTTGTTTGACGCATCGTTGGCACTCTTGTTTAGGTATGACATTTCAATGTTAAAGCTAAGAGGAGAGCCTTCCGCTCTTATTTAGGTACGACTGTTACTGAAAACGAAAAGAGCTCTTGAGTGCTTACAAAACTAAAGAGCTAAAATGTCTGCGATGTAATCGCCGAAACTTATTTGTATAAGTTGATCTGAAAATGGACTTATGGCAACAATGGATAGAAAAGTTTCCATTCGGCACTGGTTGGACTAAATAAATAAATTTATTAGCAGGGAAAGTAGGATAACTATTATTTGGCAATATTTTTAAAGTGAATTATTCAGAAATACTACTGAATATGTCAAGGATTATTACGAAATTTTCCGTTGTCAAAAAGTTCAATAATACTGAATTTTTCTTAACTGATATGTGAATACTTTTTAAAAATATTCATATCTTTTCGCCGCCACTATTTTGAACTTTATGACATTTGTTGGAACATACCATTTAAGTATTTATTTTTTATTAAAGAAATATATTGGTAACATTAATGAAATTTGGAAACTTAAAATATATGTAAACATATTTTTACCATATCTTTTTTCAAATAAAAACTAGACTAACCAAGTACGAAAGTATGGTCGGTCAAGCCTTGAATATTATTTTTTTAAATTTAAATTTTTTTGGGAGGTTGTTATGCATCACTTTTGTGAAGAGTTTTATTTTTTCATAAAGCGGAACAATTTTCAAAATAAGAAAAAATGCCGGGATTTTACAAACATAACATGTTAATACTCATTCAATTTGTCTTTTTATGCAATATACAATCTAAATCTTATCATAAATCCATATCAGTTAAATCATTGAAATAACGAACTGATAGTTCGTCCTGGTTCGAAAATAAAACCAAATAATATAAAATTTTATATTTTCATACACATTAACATCGGTTGAAAAATAACTGCGGGACATTGGTTAAGTAAATGAAAGTCTCCCAAGAACACTTTATGTTTTTTTGAAGTTTGTATACCCACCATTAAAAATGATGGGGCAATATACCCCCGTTTGTAACACATCAAAATATTTGTCGCAGACACACATTCTAAGATGATCAAGCTATGTACCCCAGAGAAAAAATATAATTGGGCATGGTTACTGTAACCATTTAAATAGTTTTACAAGATTTTTAGCAATATTATAGTCACATTAACCATTTACATGATTGTGGTAACCATAGTATGGTTAATTTACGATTCAAATGATTGTATCACCATATATATGGTTACAGTAAACAAATATATGTTTGTGGCAACCATATTTATGATGAATAATTTTATCATAATATGTTGTTCTCAGATTATCATAAGCCTTAAGCCGAGAGCACCATAATATGATAAGTCCTTCATCATATGAATGGTTGTCACAAACATATATTTGTTTACTGTAACCATATATATGGTTGATACAATCATGTGAATCGTAAATTAACTATATTATGGTTACCACAATCATGTAAATTTTTACTGTGACTATAACATAGTTAAAAAACTTGTAACAATATTGAAATGGTTACAGTAACCATGCCCAACTATATTTTTTCTCTGCGTGTACGTCTGCCTGTCTGCGTGTTTCAATAGGGCGAAAAGAGCTAGCTGGCTAAAATTTTCCACAAATACTCTCTATTGATAAGGTGAAAATGTCCTCCCGGAATATATAACTCTTACTTGTTTTTTTTTATATTTTAAACATAAATGACGTATTTATTTTTCAATTTAACAACAACGGTTCTTTAATAACACTGTGCGACAGCTCAAATCGGCGGGGGTTTGAATTGCCTTTTTCATGCATTTTGACCATCTAAATGTCCAAATATCACAAAATTATGTTTAGTAAAGTTGTTAAGCTAAACGCCGGCTACAACATAGTCAATAAAGAATGGTGGTATTTTTGGTTTTCATTGAGTGGGACCCTGGAAAATCAGTTTTTCACCTTTCTTTTCGTTAGTTATCTTACAAAACTCAATTAAAATCATCTAATACTATACCAAGAGAAGAAAATATAGTTGTATGTACATGTTTACCAAAACCTTTTCAAAATTGTTAAAAGTTTTTGAACAATATTATGGTTACTGTACAGACATTTCGATCATCGCCTGGCATGAATAACATTTTTGGTAGATAATCTACTCTAAGCTTAGTTTGAACATAATTAGCATTTTTACTGGAATTCAAGATGAAAACAAGTGTAATTCAAGCTTTGAATTATAGTCAAGCAATTGAATTACAATTGTATTAAACTTTATTTCAATAGCATTCTCCAGTCAAAAGGAAATATAAATTCAAGCCATATGTTTTTTGTTTGAAAAATATTTAATTTTTTCAAATATTTTTCAAGTTTAAAACATAATTACATTTGCATACAAGTCAAATTCCAACAAAATGTTCAAGTGCTTGAATTTTTGCGGCTTTGGTGCTTATTGGGAAAGCTTTTACTTTATAATTCAATATACAAATCAATTTGTTGTTGTTGGTTGCTGAGTTGAAAGCATTCGGCCGAGTGAACACGGGTCATTCCGGCGAGTAAAACCGGCTATCGTGGGAACATATTTTTTTTGTTATGGGATTCAGATTAAAAAAACAAAGGTGCCAAAATAAGATACTAAAAATAATTATTGTAGCCAAACACAGAGATCTCAAATCATGTAGAAAATTATTTGAAGATACTTGAATTTTACATTTTTATAAATTAAGATGCAGGGCGACAGCAGACATGAGCTGAATAAAAATAGCTATGAAACAATTAATTTGTGTGTATTTAAGAAGAAAAGTTAATGCAGCCTTCGTTTTGGTTATGGAAAGATCGATCACGACACGACTAATATGTATTAGATTTTAATGATGTTTCCAGGGAAAAATATATTGAAAATGTTGGCCTATTATGAAAAATTGTATATAATGTTGACCTAGGACTGTTGAAAGAAATGTATTTTTTGCATTACACAATTCGCAAGGTCTCCTATCATGTCATATTGTCATAATATTTTACGAATCGGCTTAACCGACTCTTAGCTTTTCGGCACGGGCATGCACAGTAGTATTATTTGAGAACAATTTTTTCAAACCATTCTGAAATATTAGGACAATATGACATAGGAGACCTTGTGAATTGGCCAATTAATAATAAACAACAATTAAAACGTTGACATTTAAAGAAGACATGTTAATTTAGCACATGTAACAGTACCAGTCTTGTTGGTTATCGGCATGCACTTGTTACATATGCAAACAATTTCGAAAATGTTACTGGATTTTGAAAATGTTTTGCATAAAAAAAATGTTTCGCATATAAAAATTAACATCTAAGAAATGTTTTTAATTAGATTTAATATTTTATGAATTTAATCATAATTATATGAATATTTCTTTCTATCCAATCACTTTGCTTTATTGTTAATTCATATTCCAGTTTACTTTCAATTTTTTTTTTAAAGAACTCCTTTTACCAAGAGCTTTAGTCGTGGAGTGGTCCAAACTTAGGCAACTGTTTAATCAAATGAGTTGTATTTGATATAAAATTATGGGTTTTTGTTGTAATGTAAGACAATTTCAAAGAAAATCCATGAGATAGAAATGCATTTAACTCTCCTGCCAGGGAGTAAGTACTCTAGTTGCTGGCCGAGGAAGAGCAAATATAAACTAAACTTCTAAATATGTAGTGGCAAAGAAAGAGCAAATGCTGGTGCTGAGTAGTATTTGTGAATGTGTACTTTTTGCGTTTGTTTTGGCCAGAGCGAAACAAAGTTGGCCTGGCCTGTATGGCTGTAAATGTGTGTCTGTTGTCTGAGTATTTTTGCTCAATGTTTGTTAGCAACAGCAATTGAAACCGAAAATGTATCTCAACAACATTTTCATACAACATCCAGCCAGCCAGTCCAATAGTCGCAGCAGCAATCGATGATGAGGGTTTGTTTGTTTTTCAGTGTTGTGTTGTGTGTTTTTTTTTTTGGTTTGGTTTTCTTCTCGTATACAAAATATTTTAACATTTTGCCAGTGCCAGCCAGCAGTGTGTATAGAGACAAAGTTGTGTGTAGAGTGCGAGTACGAGACGAGTATCGCAAAGATACACTCTACCACTCTATACTACGTTTACGATGAGTTAGCCAGCAAGTCAGCCAGCCAGCCAGCCATATAACGAACAAATTTCTGTATTATTTCTTTTTTTTGTTGTAGTTGTTTGGTTTGTATCTGTTTGTTTGTTGCTTTTTAGATGATGGTGGTGCGCAGCACCAAAACTTTTATGCTCTAGTTCGAATCTTGGCGTATAACGTTGCGCCAGGACTTTTTTTCATTTCATTTGATACAAATATAATAATTGTATTTTTACAACAACAACAACAATAGCAACAACGACAATAAGAACATCTACTACTACTACAGCAGCAGCAAAGAACGAAAAGCATTTTATACTCTTTTGCCTTCTTATAAAATACAAAACTACGACGACGACGACCAGCAAAAAAGAAAAAAAACGTTTTTATTATTGTATTTGCTCATGTTGTTGGTGCTGCTGCTCATGTTGTTGTTGTTGGTGTTGCTTTAGTTGGTATTTGGTTTGTTGTATTCTTGTACTTCTACTTAGTATTATAAATTTTTTTGGATACACTTAACTTTACTTGAAAACTTACACACAACAGACGACCGTTTTTCGAACGACGTCAAAAAATATAACATCGACGACTACAACGTCGACTACGACAAAGTATTCAAAAATTTTTATTGTATTTTGAGTACATCGAAGAAAAGTAAACGAAAAAAATACGAGAAAAAAAAACACCTCAAAAAATACAACAAAATACAACTATTTGACTCGATTTCTTCTTGTGTCTATAATTTTTATATATAATTTTATATATTTTTGTTTTTTTTTATTTCGAGCTACTGTTCTTTAATATTTTTTTATGTTTGTGTGCGTTCTTTTCAATGTTTCTGTGTATCTTCTACTTCATTGTACAATTTTCGTCGTTTTCGTCATCAGCAGGAATAAAAATTTGCCAGCATTAAAAAAGAGTTTATTTTTTTTTATATATAGAAAATAATCAAATAAAAAGAAATCCTTATAACAAAAAATAAAAAAAATAAAATGATTTTAAGGAGCTCATAAAAGTAAAAAATACAAAAGTAAAATACAAAATGAAATGAAATAAAACGTAAGCAAGAGAAGCAAGCAGCAGTTTTATGGCCATAAAGGATAATTTTGCATCTAACGAATCTCAGTACAGCACGAAAAAACGGTTTAAACTCTACACACAGGCCAGCGTCACTAACCAGCCAAAAGCTATAGAATTTTGTAAATAAAATCGTTAAAAATTCTGAAAATTATTAAAAAAAATAAAAATATAAAGAAAATAATCAATAAAAGTGTTAAAACAAAATCTCTTTTAAACAAAATAATTCAAAATTTATCGCAAAAAAGTGCGTGTACTTACGTGTAAATTAACGTTAAACGTCCGTTTAAATACAGGCAAATACAGTTGTTGTACCAGGCCTGGGAGTGCGTAAAACACGCGTGAGTGTGTGTGTGTATGTGTGTGTTCTACACTTACACATGTCTGCATTGCTATTTGTGTATGTGTAATGAGCCATTAAAGTGCAATAATTTATAGTCAAAATCCTCCCCTTTACTTTTCCCAAAAAAACGTTTTAATTTCAAAATAAAATAAAAATAAATTTGCATTTAAAATTTAGTTAAAAAATGAAAAATAAATAAAGAAAAAATTAAATAAATGTCTCAAAAATAATGGTGCTAATTTGATGGTGCATTTAAAAAAAATTTCACAAAAAAAAAGGAAATAATAAATACAAAAATATTCTACAACCAGCAAAAAAAAAACAACGAAATTTAAAAGCCGTCGGTAAATTGGTGGCTTTTTGCATTGCAAATTATTGAATTTTTACTCAGTTGTACATAAAGTTTTATTATTTTTTTGTTGCTCATTTTGCATAAATGTTGTTGTTTTACAAATGGATACCTGTCTCACTTTGAAATACAGGTGAGTACTTTATTTTTTTTTAAACAACTTGTTCTACACTACTCACACGCTTGGTAAACCAAACAGCGTTTGTTTTAGTATGAATTCAAAAATATAAAAAAATTGTAATAAAAAATTTCAAATTATTTCAAGTGACAATTAAAACAATTGTTTAATGTGGCAAAGTATTTCAAGTGTATCATATCATTTGCTTTTTTTTGCAGCACTTGTCATAGTTGTTAAACAATTAATTAAATTGTATGTAGTTTAAAGTTAAATAAAAGCAAAATAAATTTATGCAATTTAAAGTGTATAAATGACAAAAAAAAAATGTTTTGCTTTAAGTCTAATTAAATCTAAATTTTTAATCAGTTCCAAGTTAATTAAAGAACATAAAGAATTCATTAGATAAAGATAAATTTTAAATAATTTAAACAATTATTTGGTTCATATTTAAACCTTTGCCGTAGAACATGCTTATTATATCGGCTGATTTTAAAGAATTTTAGTTATGGCAAACTGTATTCTGAACATCCATGTTTCTACTTTAGTTTTCTTTTTAAAGTTACAGTATTATTTCTGCACAGATTTAACATGTTCGTTGTGATTTGTTTCTATTTTTGATACTAGCAACAGAAGTATTACAATTTAAATAACCTAATGTTTGCCAAACTCAGCTAAAAATTTTCAGATAAAACAGAAAAATTTTATCATTTAAACTGAAACATTTGATTAGAAATAAATTCGGTTATCACAACCAAAACTATTTTCTCTGTGTGTCTAAAATAGAGACGACTTAAATAAATTATTAATATTTAATAATAGTTTTATTATTAATGCTTAACAATAAAACTTCTATTCATATTTAGAGGAAATAATGACAATAATACTGACTTAAATTTGATTATATACATTCGGATTTGAAAACTTAGTCGGACCTCTTAAATCTTTTAATAAATGTATACTTTTTATTGAATTTTTACCGATTATTTGAACAAATTTACTGGTCTTTGGTTTAATTAAGTATTTAAAAATTCTTGGGAATGAGAAATTTAATTTATTATTTCCTGGGAATGAAAAAAGTACGAGAAATTAGGAACTCTATTCTATTAACATATTCTAATTTTATACTGAATTATGATGGAATCAATTTATTTATTCCAATCAAATACATTTTAAAGCACAAAGTGCAATTGTTTAACACTATAATAGATACAATGAAAAATGTTTTGGTTTATTTTCATCTTCAGTATCACATAGGGTTGCCAAATGTCCCGATTTTAGCGGGATTGTCCCGCTTTTAGTCATGAAATCCCGCGTCCCGCTCGGGATTCGTAATTCGCGCTTTTTTGGATTATAATATCTAGTTTTAAAGAACATCATTATGTTGAAAATGTATAAAAAATCTAACAATTAAGTGGAACTGGGGGTCGATTCCGGTTCTGTGAAACGGTGAAATGAAAAGTTTTTTCACAGAATTACCCAAGAATTGGAGGCGTTACTCAATGAAGATAGTTGTCAAACTCAACAAAGTAAATTAGCTGGAAAACGCCATTTACTTTGTCTGATTACTTGTTCACTCTTATGTGGAAATTCAATCAAATCATATTTAAACAGATGTGAAAAAATTATTAAATATATATTGGGTGTATGACTTAATTTCTTAACTCACAATTTTAGCATTTATTTTTAAACATTTGCACAATTTAAATTTATCCCAACTTTCTGGCAACATATGGGTTCCAAGCCAAAATGCCAAGAATGAATCAAGCCAATTTCGGATACTCTGTTCTGAAGTGAAGCTTATCCCAGAGAGAGCGTTCTGCATCGATCGGAAGAAATAGTAGTCGGACGGTGCACGGCCTAGACTATAAAGCGGGGGAGGCAAAACTTTTTAACAAGTATTGCAACATGTGGCCGAGCGTTGTCATGATGGAAAATTATTATTTCAAGTCTGACCGCATATTCTGGCCAATTTTCGCTTCAAACGAATCAGTTGCGTTCAATACAGTTTTCCTGTAATGGTCTGATCAGATTTTATAAGTTCATAATAGATAGTACCCTTTTGCTCCCACCAAATACAGAGATATACCTTAACGCCATGGATATTTGACTTTGGTGTCGATTCGGCTGGTTGGCCAGGCTTCATATACGATCTCTTACGCTTACACGTAGAAAATGGATTCGTCGTAGCAACCGAATTTGTTGCCAATCGAATGATTCTGTCTTAGTGATCGAATTTTATAGTTGTGGCTACATAATTTTAGAATGGGAAACAAAAGTGTGGTTGCTTCAACCCAAATTCTATTCTAATTCTTTTTTATCTACTGATTTTCTCTTGAAAGAACCGAAAAATTCTATGTGTGCAACCGAATTATTCGATTGGCAACAAATTCGGTTGTTACTACGAATCTGTTTTCTCTGTGTAGGATTATCGTAATGGATCCATTTTTCATCGTAAGTAATGATTCGGTGCAAAAATGATTTTCTTTTATAATGTTCAAGCATAATATCGGACATGCAAAATCGTATTTTAAGGTCTCTCGGCTTTAATTCGTATCCTACTGCTCGCAAACGTTTTGAAATTGCTGCTTGAGAAGCTCCCAATGATTTTGCAAGTCTTTGTTGAGCTTTTCAACAATCTTCATGGAGTAATGCGTCAATTCTTGGTCTTCAAACTTTTTTGGATGGCCTTGGCGATCTTTGTCAATTTTATTCTTATTTGGTCAATGCACAAGGTCTCCTATCATGTCATATTGTCATAATGTCCTAATACTGCACAATGGTTTGAAATGCTTTTCAAGCAAACAATTTCCTAAAATAATACTACTCTGTATTCTATGTTCATTGTGTTATCGCAACCAACCAGCAGAGACCTAAGAAACGGTTAAGTCGAGTTGCGAAATATTAGGACATTATGACAATATGACATGATAGGAGACCTTGTGCATTGACCAAATAAGAATAAAATTGACAAAGATCACCAAGGCCATCCAAAAAAGTTTGAAGACCAAGAATTGAAGCATTACTCCATGAAGATTGTTGAAAAGCTCAACAAAGACTTGCAAAATCATTGGGAGCTTCTCAAGCAGCAATTTCAAAACGTTGAATGACCAATTGTGATATTGGTAATAACATCAATTCGGCATCGTTCTAAACCACTTCAAATTACACGAAGCAATACTCAGGGAATTTTGACAAAAGACCTCCATGCGTACAAAATGAAAATATGGAAAGCTCCGGCAATTCAAGTTTAATGGCAAAGTGAAGTCAATGACAATTTTTCGAAAAAGTCATCTTCTCCGATGAAGCGCATCCCATCTGAATGGCTTCGTGATTACAAAATGGTCGAATTTGGGGCTCAGAAAATCCTCATGCAATCCATGAGAAACAAATGCACCAACAACGAGCAACTGCCACATTGTGCATGAAACAATCGATTTATTGCAGCAACGATTTCCAGAACAAATTATCTCAAGAAATTCTGATGCCAACTGGCTACCAAGATAATGCGATTTAATGCCCTGCGATTTTTTCTAAAATCTCAAGTTTATGCGAATAAACCAGAAACAATTCCTGAAAAAGTCATTGATAATTTCATGAAAATAGTAACGGCCTGTCATAATAGGAATCTTTACAATCCAATAAAATAATCAAAACTATCTCTAAAAATACGTGTTTTTATTTTAAAATTAAATGCATTCTTACTGAGACATCCTTTACTACAAAAATATTTTATTTTAGTATTTATCATACCCATGAAAAACTGTATTAGTTCTAAAATTAGTTCTTAAACGAATGCATATCGCCAGTACTCATTCTAGTTTGGTTTTGCGGCTAATGATTTTTGGTTGAAATTGTCACCCTGAGAACTAGTTCTATGGAAGCGATATATACATACATATGTAACTAACTCACCTTCATAAGAACGGTTCTAGAATTAATTCTTCCATAATTGTTTCTTTTTATTCGAAATTGGAACTAGTTTTTTCATTACAAAAAAGTATATTAAAATGCTAATTTAACGATTTTTTAGTCTAATTAACGTTTGTTGCATTAGTTTTTATAAATGACCACATTATACATTTTTTTTGTCAATTTTCTATAATGAACACAATATTTCATTTTTTTTAAAGTTCCTAATGAATTAGATTAATAGATCCGTCCAAATCCATCATATGTTTAATTTCTGTTCATCATTATTAAAGATCAACATTTTATATTGTAATTTTCTTCAATTATGTTTTTTTTTGACAAATAAAATTGAATTTTTCCCAACACAAAATTCAAAGTTTTTTTAATGGTTCCGTAAAGTTCAAGGCATATTAATTAGCTGAGAGCGTCTCGGCCATAGAGAAACATAGAGCGGAAACTAGAAAAAAACTCAAACAAAAAATTACTCAAAATAATCACACATACGAGTGTTGTTTTTGTTTTCACATAGTTTTTTCTACTAATACATTGTCACCACTTAGGTTTCTGACAACTGAGTTAGGTCTTTGACAGTGGAGTTTCCGCTCCATGTCTATTCTCTATGGTCTCGGCAATAATGCCAATATTTGTTAGTTGTGAAATGATTTTCAATGTCAAAATAATTTATTTTGGTTATTAATTTTTTTTTGAGGATTCTATATCACAGCTACTAGCTTGATGTTGTTTAATACACAATTTAATTTATTTTATGATTTATTTGCAAAATTAGTTTACCAAATTTTCAGTTTTTTTATTTTTAATTTATAAAATATTTCTTTTTCAACTACAAATATAAAGAAATTTTGACAATACCGATCACATATGTATATAAACTATTTTTTATTCTAAATTGAAAAATCGTATGCATTAGAATGAAAAAATATATTTTTTCCTCTCTTATTCGAACAAATTTTTATTCGAATTACAACCTTACCTTACTTCTTGGCTGTCTGATATATATCTGACTTATCTTAACTACAACCTATAGATTTTCTTTCCTATCGAGTCTTCTTATTTAAATTTAAATATTTTGTTTCAATCTATAAGTTAAACAGTTATCAGCTGTTAGGGTTTGATCCGGTGGAAGTGGGCGTGGCTGTTTATTTTTTCACTTGTTTTCAGAATATTTATTTTTTACAATATTTATAAATACATATGTACATAATTCTTGCCAAGAGCAAAAACATTTTAAGACTTCTTTGTTTAAAATAATTAAAAATAATTCTTATTTAGTTGTATCATGTCCAACAAAAATATTATAAATTATTATAATCAACATTAATAACATGTCAAATATGACATTTCATTCGTATAAATACGTTTGTAGCAATAAATATTTGTATATTTCAATAAACATACATATACACATGGATGATACACGTGTATATGTTTGTGTGTTGATTTATATTTTTTTTGTCAAATAATATTCGACTAGATAAACAAATGTTTTTAGCTACAATTTCCGTAACATAATGTCAACAAACATAAAGAACTCATGAAAAAAATAGAAAAATCATAAAAATAAATTAAGAGATTAACTAAAAAAATTAAACAGCACTGGAGGGAAAAATATATCGAACAAGCAGAAAATATTTACACAAACATTATTATAGGCGAATCCGCCCATCATCGTCAGGCCAATGTGCAGGTGGAAAGAATTTACAAACAAAATATATAGACTTTGAACCACCAAGTTATGCTGGCTGAGAGGGAGGTGGCTGTTGATCTAATGGTCTAATGGAATGACATAAACAGAGGGATTTTGTTGTTAAAAAACTAAAATCATCTAATAGTGCATGAAATATTTTAGATGAAAATGTTGCATTTTGATAAAAAGAAAGAATAATTTAAAAGATATAAATTTTTTTATTATTCTTTTATTTAAGTGAACAAATCATAAATTAACTAAATACGGCGATAGTTGGTTGTCCTGCTTTTATTTCTTATTTTATTATTTTTTTTTTTTGCTTAAAAACATTTAAGAGCATGAAAACCCAAATAGAATTTTTGTTAAATGTTTGTAATGTGGTGTGGCTGTTGATTTAATTAATTTATGATGACGCGAATCATTTAATGTAGAGATGGGAAATGTTAGAGTAATGGGGTGCCCGGGTGTTAGGAAATTCATGTTTAAACTAAAATGTTTGGAGTCTTTTTAGATCTACTAAGCTACTGATCAGATTTCCAAAAGGTGTTTAATACATGCTGCTTTTTTTAATAGTTAGATGAAGAGGTATGTCAACATTTACTTCTTTCGGTATTTATTATTTGATTCTTAAAACATTAAAATTGCTGAACATATTTTCTCTCTGGTGTTCCTAGCCGTCACATTTGTCCAACAAAGTATCTTTATACGTACGCGCCTGATTCGTTTGAACCGAGCATTGGCCGAAAAACTATAAAGGGTCCTCATGTAAACGCTTAAAAGCCTCGCAAACTGTGCAATCTGTGCATTTTTACACTCTCGCAAATGAAATGTCAAAAAACGTATGGAAATTCGTTTACACAACTCCGATAAGTTTGCGCGACAATTTAGACTCGCAAACTTGAATTTATTGTGCATTTGATGAATCAGCTGCTTTTGTTTACTTTTATTTATAAGAAATAAAAATCAAATAAAATATAAAAATTTTGTGCATGTGAAAATTGTGTAACTTCGGAACAGAATGATTGTATTAAATGACATTGTGTATGAAAACATTAACCAACAGCTAGAACATAAACATAGTCCTCCAAACTATGTATACCACCGTTTGTTCCAAAGATTTAACTTTCATTCAACATTTTAAAATTAAAATTTATACAATTTGAAAAAAAATTATTAAAGCTTTTGTTGAATTTATGTATTTTTATTTGACAAATATAAATTTTCTGTATAAACTTGCACAAAATTGAAAAGGTGGGTTCATGAAACATGTCGCGCAAATTTGCCCATTTGCACAAATGGGAAACTTAAGCGTTTAAATGAGTACCCTTATAGTTTTGTTAAAAAACTATTTAGAATGATGTGGAAGTTTATAGTACAGACTTAGCACCATCCGACTACAATTTTTTTTTTTTGGAACAGAGTATCTGATATTGGCTTGATTCGTTCTTGGCCTCAAAAGATGAGCAGTTCTGTTGGCTCAGAATCTATATGTTGCCAGAAATATGGAAAAAGTTCATTGCTAACAATAGCCATTACTTTGAACAAATTTATATTGCACAAATGTTTCAAAATAAAATCTTAAAATTAAAAAAAAATCCGGATTATCAAGTCATACGCAATACATTACAAAAAGTTCGCCATTAATGTTATTATGCGTCGCACAGTGCATAATATAAGGTGAATGCATCTCATAATTAATTTTTGCAAATGTTTGAAATTAACCTTAAAACAAGTTATATCGTAAAGTATTGTATTATGCCAACAGAAGTATTCGAAAATGGCGACAGAATGGAGACTTTCGACATTAATGATTTGCGAAAATAAAATTATACCATATTCAAGGACGTATTTTTAATATTTATAATTATTTTTTTAGAATTGTTATGCTGGAAAGGGCATCTTATCCAGATTCTGTTTTTGTTATGACTTTTTTATATATTGTTATCAGATTTAAAATTTATTCATTTGAGACATATAAAGTTTTTTGGCTTACCTACGCAACTTTGACTAGGATTTTAACTGTTGGCGCCATTTGCCGCCGATCTAGTTTTAATATAGAATTAATGTTTGACTTATTATCTAAAAGATATCTCAAAACTAGCTGCCTTTGCATGACTATATACAAATGGCATGCAAAAATGTTGAGCAACTCAGAAATTAAAACCAAAAATTGTAAATTTAATGAGCTATTTTATCTTAGCAGTTTTGCGTTTCTTATTAAACATGAACATAATTTAAATAATTATGAAAACCTATTTTTTGGAACAGTGTTTTAAAAAAATGTTTATATAGAAATAAACGAGACATCACTTGTTGAAATCGGTTTATATTTGCAAAAGTTATTAAAGTTTTTCGAAAAAAGTTCGAAAAAATTTACCTTGTAAATTAAAAATTGTACAAATTTTTGTTCGTTAGTCTTTTGTTTTTTAATTCAAATGATCTGGGGGAGAAATACAAAAAAAAAGGTTTCATCCGATTGGAAAAATTAAAACCATGTTTAGTTAAGAACTAAATTTTCTTTATACATTGGTATAAATTTGTATAAGCTTTCATATCAAAATAATCAAAAACTGACTGAGTTACAAGTGCATAAGTTGACGAACATCACTGATAACAGCTTTTTAGAATAACTTCTGAATTTGAGGGTGTTTCTGAAATTTTTTTTACACAATTTATAATGTACTCAGTAAGACCTATAAATCTAATGACAAAATACATAAAAACCCCTCTTTTACTTGACTTAACATCTCACTTTTATAGAAAAACAAGTAAGAAAGTATGGACCATATAATACCCTACACTAAGTAAAAGATCAAAAACTTTTTTCTTTTAAAATTTCAATAATTTATATTTTTGAGTGATTTTCGGAAGTGGGCCTTATATGGGGACTATGAGCAATTATGGACCGATCACCATGAAATTAGGTAGTGTGATTTATGTCTACATGAAAGTTTACTATGCTGAATTTTGTGAGTATACCAACATTTTTAAGCGATTTATGCACGTTAAAGTGATTTTCGGAAGCGGGTCTATATGGGAGCTATGACTAATTATGGACCGATCGTTACAAAATTTGGTGACATGAATTTTGTATATATAAAACTTATTTGGAGCGCAATTTGTGGAGATACATTTATAAATTAAACATTTATGACCGATAAAGTCCAATTTCGGAAGGACATTTGTATGGGGGCTAGGTGAAATAATGGACCGATTTCAGCCAGTTTCGATAGGCTTGGTCGGACGGACATCGTTTAATCGACTTAGAAAGTGATTCTAAGTCGATGGGTATACTTTAAGGTGGGTGTTAGACTAATATTTTTGGGCGTTACAAACATCTGCACAAACGCATAATACCCTCCCCACTATGGTGGTGTAGGGTATAAAAATAAAAAATGTATTTTTAAGAGTTCTTAACTTTTTTTTATAATGATTCGATTTTTACGTTTGAAAAAAAAAATTAATGCTTAAAGTCACACCTATTCAGCAGAGAAAAAATATTAGAGAAATACTCATCCATTCTAAATTGATTATTTTAACGCAAGCTACAAAACTCATCTTTATGTTTTTATACCCTACACCACCATAGTGGGGAGGGATTATGCGTTTGTGCAGATGTTTGTAACGCCCAAAAATATTAGTCTAACACCCACCTTAAAGTATACCGATCGACTTAGAATCACTTTCTAAGTCGATTAAACGATGTCCGTCCGTCCGTCTGGTCGGCTGGCTGGCTGGCTGGCTGGCTGTCCATGTAAACCTTGTGCGCAGAGTACAGGTCGCAATTTTGAAGATATTTCGATCAAATTTGGTACATATTAATTTTTGGGGTCAAGGACCAAGCCTATTGAAACTTGCTGAAATCGGTCCATTATTTCACCTAGCCCCCATACAAATGTCCTCCCGAAATTGGACTTTATCGGTCATAAATGTTTAATTTATAAATGTATCTCCACAAATTCCGCTCCAAATAAGTTTTATATACACAAAATTCATGTCACCAAATTTTTTTACGATCGGTCCATAATTAGTCATAGCTCCCATATAGACCCGCTTCCGAAAATCACTTTAACGTGCTTAAATCGCTTAAGAATGTCGGTATACTCACAAAATTCAACATAGTAAACTTTCATGTAGACATAAATCACACGACCTAATTTCATGGTGATCGGTCCATAATTGGTCATAGCTCCCATATAAGGCCCACTTCCGAAAATCACTCAAAAATATAAATTATTGAAATTTTAAAAGAAAAATGTTTTTGCTCTTTTACTTAGTGTAGGGTATTATATGGTCGGGCTTGACCGACCATACTTTCTTACTTGTTTTTTTTTTAAATTTGGTTTAAATAATTTAAGAATTATGAAAAAGTATCAACAAGTTACGCCAATACCTCCCATAATTTTTTCGTACCTACAATAAAAATTCTGCGGATTTCGGTGTAAACAAATGTTGTTGCCATATTTTTTTCGAAAGAGCCCGATTTCGTTAATGTTATGAATTTTAAATAAATATGTTTGATCAAATTTTCCCTGTGGTCAGAAAGGCCTAATTTACAGTTTTCTAACACACAAACATTTTTATGCTAGATTTCAATAGCAATCAAGTTTTGTTTAGCTCTATACAAATTAAAAGTTTGGGGTAATTTTGAACCTAAGTATATTTAAGGGTTAATTTTAAAATTTGGAATTTAAATATATTATGTATATCGCTATGTTTTTATTAGAAATTTTTTTCAAAATATGGTAATTTTGTTCCTACATTACTTATTGTAGTGGCCTGAGACACATGGAGAATTTTTATTGGTCTGTTCAAAATTTATTTTTCCGGGCACTATACCTTAGCCATTATTTTAGCAAAAGAGTTCTTTTCTACCATTAAAAACAAACAATGTTAAACATACACACAGATACACACATATACATATACATACATATGGATTTAGTTAGTGCCACACAAAAGTATGTTTTTGTTTGGCACATGCTCTTCCACTGCTGAAGTCCAAAAACTAAACACATCTAGTCACTGCCACTGTCACAAACAATAAGTCACTTCTGTGGCATCAACTGGTAGGAGAATAACTAAGAGGAAGAATATAACAAAAACAGCAACAACTACGACAATAAAACATAAACATTTGTGCGATATTGTCGTCGTTTGTAGTTATTCTTGTCTAAATTCTATATTTTCCTTCTAGAGGTCGTCGCAGAGGAACATATTCATATGTACTCGTACATATGTATGTAATAAACGATTGCGTTGCTGTAGTAATAATTTTTTGGTGCATTTTAAATGCAGAGTTTTTTTTTTAAATTATAGACAAAATAAAACATAAAAAAACTGTTAAATTGTATGAATTGGATACAAAAACAATGCAATATACAGTTCAACAACTTGCATCGATTTATATGAAAACATACATATGAACAATATGTACATTAGACCAGCTCTTAAAAACTAGATTTGCTTTGGATGCAAGCCGCTTGCTAATTATAAAATTACTTTTTTAATTTCTAAATAAATTTTGGTATTAAACCATTATTTTTGGAAAGTTTAAAATATTTCAGAGAAAATTATTTTTCCAAGAAGGTATTAAACATTAAAACATGAAAAATAACCAAGTTATTAACATTTTTCCATGACATATATTTCAAAATCGGATTTTTAGCTACTAATGATCAAAATAACACCCAACAAAAGCAATTATATTTTCTAAGGGCTGGTCTAATGTACATATATTTACTCATTTGTTTATTTGGATATGCTTACTACATACAGTATCGGTCAAAATGTGCGTTATAACTTTTTTACAATTCAAACGATAATAAAGATTTAGGAAACATCAAGTGCACGCGAGTATGACTTAAAAATTTTAGATTTTTTTTAAATTTTAGGTTTTATTTTGAAATATTTGTACAATATAAATGTATTCAAAGTATAGGCTATTGAAAGCTATGACCTTTTACCATCTTTCTGCCAACATATGGATTCCGAGCCTAAAAAACTGCTTATCTTTTGAAGCCAAGAACGAATCAAGCCAATATAGGATACTCTGTTCTGAAGAGAAACCTATCCCAAAGAGAGCGCTCTGCATTGATCGAAACAAATAGTAGTCGGAACGGACACGGTCTGGACTATAAAGGCAAAACGTCTCAATCACTTCATTCTAAATATTTTTTAACAGGTATTTGATGGAATATTATTGTTTCATGCCTGGATTCAAACGAATCAGTTGCGTTCGATGCAGGTTCACAGTGATGGTCTGGTCAGATTTCGGCGGCTCATAATATATAGGACCCTTTTGCTCCCAACAAATACAGAGAATTACCTTTGGTGTCGATTCGGCTGGTTGGCCGGACTTCATATACGATATGTTAAGCTTCGGCTTATTGTAATGGATCCATTTGCATTGCAAGCAATCATTTCGGACATGGAATATCGTCTTTCAAGGTCTCTCGGCTGCAATTCGTAAAGTACCCAATTTATCTGCTTTTGGATGAATCCTGCTGCTCGCAAACGTTTTGAAATTGAGTAGCTTGAGTAGAAGTTCCCAATGATTTTGCAATTTTTTGTTGAATTTTAGAAAAATCTTCATGGAGTAATGCCTCCAATTCTTCGCTTCAAACTTTTTGGCGGTTCACCACTTCTGAACCGCACAAGTCATCTCTCTCACATTCACCATAGGCTTGAGCGGCACTTTTTTTTTCAAATTAAACAATTAAAGCAAAACTTTCCGCATATGACGATACATTGGTAAAAAATTCGACTTTTTCGAAGCAAAGAAATCTTAACCAGTTTTGTCCGATAGGTTTGTAGCTCACTTAGTACATGCTATTTTAATATGTTACCATTTTATTACAAAGATATTTATCATTTTGTATTGTTTAGTTTAATCAAATATTTTTTGTTTTAAAAACAAGCAAATTTTTTTCCCTAAAGAAATAATATAGAAATAATGTTTGTCTTTTGACCGACACTGTACATATGTGTACGCATAAAAGCTTGTAATATCTGTGTTTATTAAGATTGGCCCGTTTGTATAAAATCAAAAAAGTCACAACTTGATCTAGCTTCAGCTTTCAGCTGATTGAAATGTCAAAAATTTTCCTTTTCAGGATTTTCTCTTATTTGTTTCATAGGAACATTGTTTTCGAAATTATACATATATGAACACAAAAGTCTGCATTAAACAATTGAAGCACAATATAATATATCTTTAAAAGCTTATATGATCGGATGTTTATTTTATGTTAATAAATATGAATTTCAAAAAATTTTCATAAGACATCAAATATGCCTATTATTGGACCTTAAAAACAAATAATAGAAAATTCAGAAAACCCTTTAAAAGGAAATTTGTTATTCTGGTTTAGATCAACATGGAATCTTAACTAGTCTTCTTTGGTCGAAGTTTTTGTTGGGCCCTCCTAATGTTGTTTATATATTTGTTTGTAAATAAATGACGGACAAACTGTCTTTTAGTCATTTTGTTTGATTGTTCATTTGTCGTGGCGCTACGCTTCAAATGTAATGAATTTATTTCTATTTTGAGCAGAGTTTTAAAGGACTTTTATAAATGTTTAAATTATAGGGAGAACTAACTGGTTTTCTTCAGTTTATATTGGAAATGGATACGGTTTTTTAACAAGGAAATTATTTCCTTAAATTTTAAATTTTGTTGACAGAAACATAAATTTTGACCTATAAAATAAAATTGTTTTTCTAGCGTTCTATATTTAAGTTCGGGAATTTGAATTTGCAGAATAGTAAATAGTTTTTCGCCTGGTAGCTTGCACCAACAAAATATTTTTGAAAATGCAGTTTATTTGCATGATTTCTTCTACCATTTCGTTCTCTTGATATGTTTCTACTTCACAGCTACGAAACGTTGCAAACATAAAGAGAATGGAATAGAACTGGTCCCGTTATGGGTTCTTTGGAAGTAGTCAACAGTTCACTGTGGTTCCAAATCAAAATCTAGGTGGACAAAATTATTTGGCGCTCTTCTTATATAGAATTGGTGTCTCCGTGTCTCTAGATATATAAAAATCATTAATAAAAAAAAATTAAAAAAATACATTTTCATGTGTTTCTGAAACTAAATTTTTAAAAAGATTATATTTCAAGTTACAGTAAAAATAAAATATTTCTAAAAATTCCATTTCATAAAAATTAAAAAAAAGTATTTTTTTACAAAGACATTCCCCAGAAGTTTCGTTAAATGATGTATATAGTCATTGGGCGGGCTTCCACGGTCTTTTTTTGGCAGAAAAAAAATATCAGTATATTTGAGATCACAGTTTAAAGGACTATAACAGGAAAATGGAGAGGACCATAAATATAAGATATACACTTAATAAAAGCCTATATCAATGTTTATCTATGTTTTGAAGTATGAATTTCTGTATGGTAAAACAATTGAGATATATGTAATTTAGTAAAGAAGTAAAATATTAAAAAAAATTAACAAAAATATTATTAAATTTTTTTTTAACTTCTGGCGCTTCTGTCGAAAAAACGAAATGTCCAATTGAAAAACCCATTTGTATTAGAGGAGAGCAGATTGTCAGCTTCCTAAAAAACTTCGCTTTCCAAATTCTGAAGATACCGATTTCATAATTTTGTCCACCTAGATTTTGATTTGGAACCACAGTGCAGTTCTAGAACTTCATGTGAAAGGAACCTGGCACTTTAATATGGAGTTGGCATAGAAAGGAGTAAAATTATACGTTTTGGATACTGAACTACCCCAAACCAAATTGTTCTTAAGTAAAAATTTATTAGAAAATATGTTATGTAGTGTGCAATTTTTTTGCAATCATTTTTAAGCAAACAAAATGAAAAAATTATGGCTATAACTTTGAGATATACTTCTTCAAAGAAGTATATCTCGAAGTTATCTTCTACAATAAAAAACGTTGGTTAATCCTTAACACTAAGAGCTAGTTTCTTACTTGTCAGTTAAACGTAGCTTAACACGCTGTTATATTAAACCTGAAACATATTTAGACGGGGTTTAACTAATGATTGTGTTTCTCACTAATGGATTAATTTAGTCGGTATTGCCATACTTTTCAGTCAAATCACATGTTTATTCCTCAAAATGTTTCATATAAATATGGCAATACTTAAAATTTTATAAGAAAAAGCAACCGCGTATAGAACATTTATTGTAAATTTTAACTTTGTAAAAGAAAAAGTGGCAAATCAAAACAAAGAGCTGCTGTGCTGAATTGTTTATTTTTTATCTGTTTGTGCTTTGGCATTTTATTCTTAGGTTTAACTCACCAATGATGCTCAGTTAAACCCAGATTATATAGTAAATAAACAATAAGTGAGAAACACAATTATTAGTTTAATCTAGGTTTAAACGAAGAATGTAGATTATCTTTATCCCAGAAACTAACTCTAAGTATATACAAATTTAACAATATATCTTCTATCTACCTATTGGGTGTATGACTTAAAAATGCGGGATTTTTTATAAATAAATTTATTCAAAGTATTGACCTTTGCTATGACCTCTTCCCATCTTTCTGGCAACATATGTATTCTTAGCCAAAAGAATTGCTCATCTTTTGTGGTCCAGAACGAATCAAGCCAATATCGGATACTCTGTTACAAAGTGAAGCGAATGCCAGAGAGATCGTTCTGCATCGATCGAAACAAATAGGATTCAACATCGCCTAGCTTAAACGCCAAAAGGTAAAAACATGAAATTTGGACTATAAGTTCCCATCTCCCTATGTAGATCCACTAAGAAGTAATTTATTGAAATTCGTGTTTGGTAGTTTTTTTTTGAAATTAAAACTTTTTGGGTAGAAAACCAGTAAATACTAAGTTTTGGTACTTTTTTTGGCCATTAATATTTCTTTATCAAATTTTACTAAATATGAAATTGGAGCTTTTTGAACATTCGAACCGTTTAGGGGTAAAAACGATAAAATGCATTTTATTAAAAACTATGAAGCCAATTTTAAACATTTTTTCCTATAGTCATACAAAAATTAACTAACATGATTTTATGTGGAACAGTAAACAGTTTGATACTTTTTTAAAACATATTTTTCTTGAGCACATGAATCGTTTGAGCCATGTTACAAAAATTTTGCCAAAACAGAGTACATTGAAATTTCAAACTTGACGAGTGTTCAAGGGGGAAAACGAAAATTGATACCTTTTCTTATAATGGTACTTTTTTAATATATTAAAATATTTGAATTATATTCATAAGAATCAAGGGAAGGGGGCTTAATGGTATTAAGGTAGCAAATAGGGAGAAACAGTGGTACTTTATCGTTCTTCAAATGATACTTTTCGAATTTTCTATAATTAAATTAAACACTGATTTAGAAAATAAAGGGACAAAAGAGGTACATTTTTATAGCTAGAAGTACTTTATGAATAATGGACATGGAAATATAATATGAAGCATTCTGAGGGAATGAGAATTCAAAATGGATAATTAATGGTACTATTTCTTTATTGTAATGGCACTTTTTGAATATTTTATAATAATGAACTTAAAATAAAATTAGGCTCACATGATCCTGAATGAGTTAGATTCCTCAAAAGGCGACTTTAGTGGTACCTTTCATCCTCTTAGTGGTACTTTTTGAAATTTCAATAAGAGTGTAATATTATTGGCGGATCCTCATAAGATTCTAAAACCATCTAGCTATGTCCGTCCGTCTGTCTGTTGAAAGCACGATAGCAACCAAACGAAAAGTTCTAGCTGGCTGAAATTTTCTAGCCGAATATAACACACTTTGGAAAATGGAAGATGGCTTTTTGAGATTCCTTTGTTCAAGGACAATTTTTTATGCTAACTGTTTTATTGAGATGCGGTTTTCAAAATAAATGAGTTCAAAAATTATAAAATCTGACTAACATATTTTTCACGAATCTGTTAAACAGACATGAACTTTGAACCTATATGAAAACCAAACTAAACAGAATTTCGGAATTCTAGAGAAGAGCAAAGGTTCAAAAATTAATTTTTTAATCCAAATTTTTCTTTTTGTCCCACCAATTTTGTTTGCATTCATACTTATTTCAAATACCTATAGAATACATTCCTTTCAACTGAAATGTGGACGCATGTATCCGTGCAACTTTAAATACACACATAAATACATCAGCTAATAGCGAGATGGATAGATAAAATTTGTTAATTTATTAACAACGAAAATAATCATAAGCAGAATATACAATAAAACATTTATTACAGATAAAAATACACACAGGCCGCCACATACTATATTCATACAATATAATAAATTTATAAATATTTATGAAAGTATAAATTTTTTTTTTCTTCATGTGTGTTTATGACTGTGACACAAAATAAATAAACGCCACAAAATTTATTTATTTGCTGAAAAAATAAATTCAAAATTTTTGCTGCACACAATAGAGATAAAATATTTATTTATTTTTTTTTTGCGCAAATATTGTATTTTGTTGCTACAATATTTATTTTATATTTTATTAGAAACTGAAATTTATTACAAATAATTTCGTGTGTAATGTAATGTCTTGATGAAGATGATGATTTTCTTGAAATTTATTCATAATATTTTTTGGGTTTTTTCTTGTCATTTATATATTTTTTAATTTTTTTTCTTTTTGAAATTTTATGAAAAATATTCAGGACGTGCCAATTTTTTAATGTAAAAATATTTTGAAAATTTCTTGAGTCTACTGAAAAATTTTTTTTATGCGAAATTTATTTGAAAAATTAATTTAAATAAATTATAAAATTTCAAAATGAAAAATGTTCATATTTTTATTTTTGTGAATCATCGAAATAATTTCTTTAAATTATAGAGGGTGTTAGGAAGAAGTAATTGTTGATCCATAACTTAGGATATATTAATGACACTTTAACACATATTTTGATAAATATTTAAGGCATTATTCATAAACAGTTTTTAAATTTAAACAATGTTTTAAAATCTAATTTTGTGTGGAAATTTTACTTTAAAAAGTTGCATAAATTTATATTTTTTTTATTATTTAAGAAAATACAAAATTAATATTAAATTTCAAACTAGGTTTGTATTTGTATTATAAATTCTTAATCAAATTATAGAAATTTTTTAATATTTTGTTTGATATGCTCATTAAAACAGTCAGAAATTTAAACATTTAAATAAAATGTTTCAACAAGATTTTTAAAATACAAAACAGAACATTTTTATAGCTTCTTTCCAATAAAAATACAATTAAAAAAAAACAAGTAAGTCACTAAATTTAAGTATGTATATCAAAATTGTTTTAATAAAACAGTCTTGTTCAAAACATCATCAAAGTTGTTTTTATTATTTTCTTTTTTTAAATTAAATTTTGTGTTTTACAAATTTTAGTATGATGTTTAACAAATTAATAAAAGCACTTTGTTGCATTTATTTATATCTGTTAGACAAATATGTTTTTTTTACAAATATAGATTTTATTTTATGTATTTTAAATAAACTGTGTGTGGAATACCACCAATAAAATTGACAAATAAATATTTAGTAAAAATATTTGTGGAACATCATAAGAATTTTAAAAAATTTAGTGGTTTTATGGATTATTTATGTGTATATATTTTAATCGTATATCTACACTTATCTAGTTACTGTTCGATATTGTATTATGCTACCAATTACATTATTATAAACAACTTTCCTCTGTAATGATGTGAAATGTTTATATATATACTAGCTTAACCTGCTGCGCTTCGATACCTCTATCGTAGTATAATTAGATACTGATATAGAGAAATATACAGTCAAAATTTCAGTGGTTTAGACTCCTATAAGTCACAGACAAACAAATAAATAAACAGAAATACATTAATTTTTATATAATAGATATCAAATTTTAATATAAAAAGTTAGAATTATTGGTGGTGGGTATATAAGATTCGACTCAGCCTAATCTAATCGACAAAACCTTTATTTTGCACTAAAAATACTGCTATAAATATGTTATCTCAAAATGTTAATATGAACAAGTTGTATTTGGTAATTGCAGTTATTTCAGTAACGGTAGCCAGTCTTGCTTTTATAGTTTTATATGGAAAACCAAAACAAAATTGTAAAAAAATGATACACTTACGATCACGAACGTGACACACTTTGAAAACCAAATTAAAGTGTTTAGTGTGATTATTACACCGTACGACACTCAATATTAAACACGAACCAGATGAACACGAACGTCAGAAACAATAAATTAAATGGAGAAAAACTGCGTTTTCAGTTTTTCATTTCGTGATCCTGTTTCATTTTAAAAGGACTTCAAATTTTTAGAGGAGTAAATTTTTAAAAAAATGTTTTAAAATACTTCTGATCATCCTACTATGTCAAATTTGTTGTCAAATGATCAAGAAGAGTTGTAAAATATTTCGTATTATTTTTATTTTATCGTGTAAGAATGAAAAGATATCAAAAATGTCATTTAAAATTTTTATCCTTGAATATTTTTTTTTAAAAAATTAGTGAGTTAAAGATCCAAATATTGAATACCACATGCCAAAATTTCATCCTTCTATCTTAACTACTTAAGTGTTAAAAAATATTTTAAATTTGAATTATTTGATTTTTTATATTTGATTTTAATATTTCATTCGAAAAAAATATAACAAAATCCGTTGTGAAAACCAACGAAGAAGACTTTTTAATAAACAAGTAAAATGGTATAGTTTTGCAAGCCCGAACTAATGATACCCTACACCGGCTATATGATTATAAAGAGTTTTCTTTTGATATGAAACTTATTTGTGTTGAATCTTATTTGAATACACACATTTTCGGTAGTGGGGCTTATATGGGAGCTATGACTAATTATGGACCAATCGTCACAAAATTTGGTGGGATGAATTGCTGAATTTGGTTTGAATATGTTTATAATTAAGATATTTCTGAGAGCTTAACTATTTTCAAATAGGACAATTGTATGGGGGCTAGGATAAATAATGGGCTGATTCTAACCAAATTCAATAGCCTTCGTCCTTGGGGAAATATAAAGGTTTGTGCCAAATTTTGTCGAATTATCTTTAAACCTGCGATCTGTAGTTTGATTACAAAGTTTACATGGATGGACGGACAGATGGACGGACATCGCTTAGTCGACTCATAAAGTGATCCTGAGCAGATTGGTATACTTTAAGGTGGGTGTTGGGACAATATTTTTGTATGTTGCAAACAACCCGTTATACATCCCCCACTATGGTGGTGTAGTTTATAAACATGCACTTTTCTTAATAAAACTTTTTTGTATAATAATACATTTATTGTTATATTTTAATTTGACTTTTATATATGTAAAGGATGAAATTTTGACATTTAGTATAGAATATTTGGAAAGGAATTTATTGGCAATCTTAAAGGATATTAAAGGATAAACATTTTAAAGGACATTTTTGACATCTTTTAATCCTTACAGGATAAAATAAAGATAATACAAAATATTTTACAACTCTTCTTGTTCTTTTGACACACAACTTGTCATTGTTGAAATAGCAGGAGTATTTTTAAATATTTTTTGAAAAATGTACTTCTTTAAAACTTTGAGGTCCTTAAAAGAGGACACAGGATCACGAAATGAATAACTGAAAACACAGTTTTTCTCCATTAAATTTATAGTTTTAGACGTATATCATCCGGTTCGTGTCTAACGAATTGTTTCTCTATTTGTCGGACGGTGTTATATGCAGTAACCTGTTTTTTAGTAAAAGCAACTAAATTTTGATTTAAATTAAATCTTCGCCACTTACTGAGTACTGATAACAAACTATGATTTTGGTTCCAGAACGCGACATTGGAACATGAACCAAATCAAATGAAAACTGTACAGTTAATCGTGCTTTGTCCGGCATTTTTTAATTTGTTTGGAATAATTTGTACATTTTTATATCAGGTCATGATGGAGTTTTCTGTGGAAACGCCCATATCAGACTATTGGTTAATCATTACTCAACTACTTCTAAGTTATATAGGTGATATATAGAACTCATTACAAATTCTGTTAATCTGAAATCACATATTATTACAATTTTTTTTGAAAAGATATCATAAATTAAAATGTATTATAATTGATTTGCTGAAACCAACCACTATTTCACCACTTTCATTTGTAAAAACTAATAAATCGACTATTAGAGTGGATGTTGTTACTAAACAACAAAATTTAAATGGATTTATTACAAATATTAGTGTTTATACCTTCAAACTTATTCTTGTTTGCCATTTTTTAAAATTTATAAAAAAAGTCTTAAAAAGAATTTCATTTTATGTATAAACCAAATGAAATTAAATAATCAAGTTTTTAACTAAATTAAACAAATACTCAATACTAATACAGACTTACATACAAATATATCTACATATATATGTACATTTAAATGATAAAATTCAGCATATATATTAGAGTGCTCCAAGATTGTATGGCCAAAAATAAATGTCAAGCTAAAGCTCACTTCCTAGAATTGAATTGTCATATTTAGGGGAATAAGTACAATTATTATAGTCTAGAGAATTTTATATATACCCCGAAAGTTTTACTAAAATTGGACAACGTTAACCCTTAAATGGTGAAGGTCAAAGTCAAATCTGGAAATATTTGGAATTTCTAATGAAAAGATAGCGAAATATTATATGTTTTTGGATGGATTTTTATGAAACTTGTGAAAAATGTCTTATATTTTCAATAAATGTGGAATAATCAAAATTAACCTCTAAAGCCCAAGCTTTTAATTGTGCTAAACAAAATTGGATTTGATTTGATCAGAGCAGTTGCTCCAACAGTTAACGTTATGCTATAATCCAAATACTTTACAGAATGAATTTCTACAATACATAGAACAATTCCATGTTAGGAGGACGGTCAGAATTAGCAATTTAATTTTTTTGGGAGCCCTCTAATATACATTTATAAACTTTATATACATATAAATAAGCCAAATAACAATTTTGTATAAAAAACATTATTGTACATAGAAAATTAATGAAATGAACAAACATACACATCAATCAATCATTCACACACTCATACACTTATTCCAACATAGAAGAAAAACTATACATAGATACAAAATATAGAAAAAAACGAAAGAAAATTGCATAGATTTTTGTTCAATATCCGCACTCAAATAAAATCATGCCAAAGTAATTTAATTCATTAGTAAAAGTATTCAATGAAAATGAAAATTTAAATAAAAATAGGATGAAGAAAAAAAATTAAATAAAACGAATGTTTAAAATCGACTAAATTCGAACAAAAAGCGAGAAACAAAATTGAAATCTAAACACAAAAATATCAATAAATTACAATTTGAATAACAAATGATTGACTTGTGTTAAGTGGATATTAGACAAACTTTACAACGGCAAAAAAAAAACGCTCACTCACACTTTCGAACAATGACTGAAAGAACCTATGTGTACTGTTAATAAAGCAGGAAGAAACAAACTTCTGTACGCCGCGCAGGTGTTTAGAAACTTTTTATCTGCCTATATATATTAGGGTGGGTCGATTTTTTTTACGAAAAATCGTATAGCAGAAACGCATTCTATGGAAAATTCTAAGAAATTTTTCCAATGAAACCATATGTCTAAAATCCGCAAGATAGGATTTGATGTTAGACCTATGGTTTCTCGAGAATTTCCCGTAGATTGCGTTTCTGCTATACGATTTATTACTTTTTGATCGTCCATACAATTCGACCCAGCCTAATATATATACTTAAAACACAAAAAATGTTTCAACCTATGTCAGTTATAGACTCTGAAACCATCCAACCGATAAGCTCCAAAACGGTTTCATAGGAAAGGAAATTTTCTGAAGATGGTTTTAGATATCCATTCGTAAAGCCGATTTTCGAATTTTCCCACACAAAATCTCTATATCTCTGGAACTAATAAAGCTAGCACTAAAAGTCGAACTAAATCTAAATTTATGAAAAAATAAGTGGACAGTTGTGTGATACTTTTTGATTGTTGTACTTTTAAGGGAATAAAATGAGCGAAACCCAAGTTTTAGTACTTTTTTGTATCCCATATCCAAGAAATTTAATTTAAATAGAATTGTAGTCATTCTAAAAAAATTCAAATGGATTTTGTTCTTTTTAGAAATTTTAACATATAAGAGAGTAAATTTATCCCTCTTTTGGTACTTTTTATACATTAATATGGTATAAAAATGTTTATTATAAAACCCCTCTATTAATAAAGAATTTTTAGCGTAGTAACTTGTGCAAGATTGGATTTACACGTGGTCGTAGTTGAAATGAAGGATAGTGTGCAGCTCCGCAAAGTTGCTCACCTTCAAAATTTAAAAAAAACATCGTCAAAAATTCAGTTTAGTTTTTGACATTCGGATAAGAACGGAATCAGTAGTGAATTTTTTCTAAATATTGTAGGCGCGAGATAACAACCTGTAAATACAAATCAACTCAAAAACCCCTCGGCTCTGACTGTGATAAATATCATTAATATATCTCCAAACGTTCACGAACTACCGACTTATTTCCAAAATAAAAAGTTTCTAAGATATTTGTCATTTATTGGAAAGTGGTACATATAATAAATTCGAATTTCTCATGTAAGATTTTTATGGAAGTAATTTAAAAACGTTTCAGCATCTTGCATAAAAACCTTTACATGTTTGATGTCAGATAGACAAGCTTATGTAGATGCCATGTACCCTTGATCCAATTTGGTCTCGGTTGCAAAAAGATATCTACCCTCCAACTACTGTTTAGCCATTGGAGCCATGCGACTAAAACTAAAAGATCAATCATCTCTCCTAGTTGCGTATATAGTGCCATTATTTAGACTATGTATACACCTGTCAGCGCTAGTGCATTCTCAGAACGCTCCACTTAACATTTTGTCCATATCGTTCTTACCAAATCCCATGTCTTTACCATGCTTGTCTCTCTGTTGAGTGCCTTGTTGCTGGAGTGGATCTATAAGCGACTAATTTGTTTAAATTCAAACTAGTATTTCAGGTCCAAATCTTTGGAAAAGGCAACCGCTAAAAATAGATCATGTTGAACCTCGACTACCTTTACACCAAGAATATATTACGAGATCAATACCGAATAGGCAAAATACTATATAATGAAGCTATTTCAGATAACATGCGATACATGTGGAAAATATACAGGCCCTCAGAAATTGCCAAAACTTGCACACCTCGGATTCAAAGAATTTTAAATCGACGTTTATTGGCGAATACATATTTATGTCTGGCAGTGAAAATGAATTAAAAAACAATATAAACTTACGTTTTTTTTCTCCTTTTCATTTACACAAATTATAAAAATTACTTCATAAACACCAGACGGACGGACGGATGGATGGATATAAAGGCATTAAGTCAGTTTGGCACAAGTTGAGTGTTTGAAGAGACCACCTGCTGACAGGAAATCTATTGAAGTTTTCTTTCAAATTAAATTATGTATAAATATATTCTTCGATTGGAATGGAATGTGTTAAAGTTTGAAGTAGACAAATTCGTTTCGAGTATGTTAATGATTTGAAGTGATTGAAAGTATTTTCTTTTAGTATTTGTTTTTAGTACTAAAGTTAATTTGTTTAGCCTTTAATGTGTGAAAAGTTGAGGTTATATTCATTTTGTCATATCATTTGTAACATACAGATGATATAGAATTCATTAACTATTGCCTTTTACTGGTTTAGAATATCTCACTTTACATGACTCTAGTCTGAGGTTTTGTTGAAGAACACACAGTATCTAAAGACCCGTGACAGCATTTTCCAGAGGGTACTGGTGGTATCTAACACCAGAATGTCCAAAAAACAATCAATTCTAAGGTCGCTCTTATCGAGCAATAGTATAGTATTCGCCCTATGGCGAACAAATTCAACACAAACTCCTATTGGTAAAGTGGCCGATCGTTACCAAAGTGAACCTCTTAGTTCGATATCCTTTGTTAACCATGTTGCGCCTAACTAGTTTATTCAGAGATATAATACAGGCCATGACAACTATCGAGCAAATCCCTTTTACCTCCTCAACCACTTTCTAGCTGAAATGAAGATGGCCTAAATATCGCCTGAAATGTTGCACCGCGTTTATCCATGGGAATGACCTTTTGACAATTTGGTCCATAATAACGCTGTGAACCGTACTTGTTCAGCCACTTCATCCACCAAGGCCATTCCCTATTTGGTAAAAGGACATCCAAGGTCTTGAGCTATACCAAAAGAGAAGGCATACTATCAGGCTACCTTATATAAGGGTCATTCTCATATATTTTCAGAATACACATGTGTCCCACCAAATCACCCGAATTTATGCCAGATATACCCGGTAAACCAATTGCGCATTTACAGGACTCATATTTTACCAATTATGCGAAGGAGGAATGTGTTCATATGGTCCAGTGATTGATATTCCATTGAGAAAATAGACCTAATCCAGTGAAGACCTTGTACTGACCTGTTCCAACTTTTGCTACCATATCAAGGGGCGTAGGTCAGCATGGGCTTTATAATGAACTCGTATGACCAATATATCATTCTAGGTTTTAGAGCCAAGTCCTACCAAAGAGCCTTTGACTGGCATAGAGTGCAGAACTTAAGCCTATTCCAGCATATGGTCTTGTCCAGAGTAATACGAAGGCATTTAACACTACTCATTATTAAGGATTAACTGCTGTATCTAAAATCCCTAAAGTAATTACTATAGAAGCAGTTCAGTTCAAGCGCCTTAAAATATGGTATTTATATTTTTTTTTTTGCAATTTTACAAGAAGTGATCAATCGAATTGTGTATTCCTTAATTGCTTCAGTGTTTTTGTTGTTATTTGTTAAGTTTTTGTTTTTTATTATAAATAATTTATTTTAGTATATTTTATTATTCTTTTATCTTATCTTTTATTTTATATTTATTCATATACAATATATTAAAATTGCTGTTGGTTTTTTGTTCTGCTGCTGCTGCTGCTATTGTTGCAGTTGTTGTTATTGTCTTTTAGTTTGTTTTTGCATAGATTGTCCACTTAAGATTAAGAGTATTTACTTGACTTACATACGAGTACATGGACGTATGAATGAATGTACATATATAAAGTTGAACATATTAAGAGTATGGAGGGCATGAATAATTTATGTACATTTCATATGATTTTAATTGTTTGCAATGGCAACGTTTCATACATACGCTACATACAACACACATACATTTACAAGCTAGCCACATACCACTGCAACTGCTCGTACAACAACGGGTATAATCAATATGTGGCCATTTTTTTCCCAGTTAGTTTTTTATTTGAATTTGCATCTACACTGGCTGCCTTAAATTCTTCAGTCCATGTCAAGTTGCTTCGGCTGCAAGAACAAAAAACTGACCACTATAAAACTTTTTTGTTTTAATACAAGTATGAATTTATGCAAAAGAGTTCCCTCAATGTTTGTAGCATGGAGGCAAAAAAAAAAAAACAACTGACTTCAACAATAACTTTAAACTACAAAAGACTTCATAACAGAAATTAAAAAAACAAAAGCGAAAAATATATGATGCCTGGTAAGAATCGACTTTATGGGACTCTATAAATTGTTTAGTGTTGAGTGTCTGGAGATTCCACTATAAATAGACCTAAGCGGTATTGCAACATACGAAGTGCCTGCGATATTTCAAAAGGGATCGCACTTTGGATTGTTCGTCATACTGCTCATAATCGTAGCCTCTATGAGAAAAGAGCGAAGCTAATGTCTGATAAATGGATGGTAATTTCAGATGGGTAACCTAGCCTGGCCAGCTCTTCATTACACTAGTTAAATACAATATAAAGAAGTTGTGAAAGATATTTAAAAATTACCTTTATTCAAGGGTGCCTGACAGCAGGCTATTTGATTTGGCGCAGAACCTTTGATGTTCTAATATCGGACTGATTTATCAAGAATTTTTCATAGAAGCATCCAAACAGATAAATGGTCAATTCGAAGCAAATATCCTGTAATCTTTCAGTCGAGCACTAGAAAGTGCTTGAGAATACGGTTAAGTACTCTTGTGATGTCGTATAGCCGGGATTCGCTCATGTCCTTATCGTCATATGAGATCAGGAGGTGTCATGGACTGTATTACATATCTGAATAAACTTGTTAGGCACAACATTGTTAACATAGTGCTAGATATGGAGCCATAAAGTTCACTTTGGTAATGATCGGGCTGATCATGAATTTAATGCTGTGCTTAAAAAAGATTTATAATTTTCAAATATGTACAACTATTAAGGCCAGGCCTTAACTGCAACGTAGAAATTCAATTCCAACCCAGCGGGAAAAATTTCTTGGGCTTTACTCTGTAGGCCTTCTAAAAGACCTGTTCACACATTCTATAAGATCCGATACCCATTCCTCTCTGCCTACTCCCAGAAGATCTTCTAGAAGGGCTTTGCTTCTCTTTCTAAAAACCATCATACACATTCAAAATTGCATTACAAAATCAGGTCTAACAAACATTTATTTAAAATTCTAACGTGCAAATATTTCTATATGTTGTCTCTCTATAATAAAATTTATTTTGCTCTCTAAACCAGGAGAAGAAACAAAATCTAAAGGAATTAGTCGTTTATAACATTTGATTTTCATTCTTTAAGTTTTATGTCAAATTCATTAAGAATATCTTTAATGGCTTGATTCTGCATACCTTCAATTTGGCTCCTATGTAGACTAGGTGGCCCTTAATAAGCGAAAGTTGGATTTTGGCCATTCTCACCCCCCAGTTTGGTGAACATTAGTAAAAAAATCATCCATTCTTGTGCTGTTATTATAAACCCTAGAGTTTATGTTATATTTTTGTAAAATTTCATCAAAATCGGTCCAAAAATATACAACATTTCGAAATCTTTCCAAGAGAAATTCCAAATATTTGACCTTTGACCTTCACGATTTAAGGGTTAACGTTTTCCGATTTTATTAAAAGTTCCGGAGTATATTTAGAATTATCTGAACTATAATATTCTGAATAAGTTTTGTTTAAAATTCATAAGAGTAAGAAAATAGAGCTCATTCGCCTAAAAATTGCCAAATAATTGTTTTTTCTCGAAAATTTCAAAATTTAAATCGCAGGTACGGAAAAACTATAACAGATATTTTCATAATTTTTTCACATTTATTCCCTATTATATTCTTAATAAATCCCAATGAGAATGAGAGAAAAATTCTGAAATTTGTTTAACAAAATTTTTAAAAATTTTAAAATGGAGTTTTTAAACTGCCGTTAAAAAAATTTTACTTTTTTGTTCATACCTAAGATTAGGTTAACGGTATCCTACGAAGACAAAAACTCATATACAAGTATATACGGACATATTTTAAGTAAAAATGAGCTTTTATTTTAATATTTATCAAAATATGTTAATTTTGTTCCTACATTTCTTGTTCTAGTGGCCTGAGACACGTTAATGACCTGGCGAATTTTTAATAACTTTAACATTTTTTGACCGATTTCTGTTTTTTATGTCTCATTAGAACGATAATTACGTACACATTTCGATTCTTTTAAATTTTTTTAATTTAATTTTAATTTTTTAATGGCAAAATTTTTACAAAAACTGAAAAAAATGCATTTTTTTCCCCTTGTAAATGCATCTCAAAACTTCAGAGGGCTTGCGGCACGTCTTATCTCCAACCGATTTACCTAAAATTTTTTCAGGATGATTTTTTTACTAATGTTCACTAAACTGGAGGGTGAGAATGGCCAAAATCCAACTTTTGTTTATTAAGGGCCACCCTAATATACAACTATAGCAATCTCCATGCCTTAATTGCAACGTAGAAATTCAATTCCAACCCAGAGTTAAAACTTTCTTGGGCTTTACTCTGTAGGCCTTCTAAAAGACCTGTTTACACATTCTATAAGATCCGATACCTATTCCATTCTGCCTACTCCCAGAAGATGTTCTAGAAGGGCTTTGCTTCTAATTCTAAAAACCTTTATACACATTAAAAATTGCATTGTAAAATCAGGACTAACAAACATTTATTTAAAATTCGAAGATGCTTGCATTGCAAAATTATTTCTATATGTTTTCTCTCTATAATAAAATTTATTATGCTCTCTTTATTATAAACCTATACATGAAACCAGAAGAAGGAACAAAATCTTCTAAAAAATGTATTCGTTTATAAGATTTGATGTTGTGAATTTCAGAATATTTTCCCTTATAACCATCTTTAAGGGCTTGCTTCAGCACACTTTCAATTTGGCTCTCATGTAGACATTCTGTGAGGCATTTCGTGGAAGGTTTCCTTCCAGAACTTCAACGGAAGACCTTCTAATATGCCTCCTTAAGTAGGCCTTCTATCAGCTCTCTAACAGAAGCAAGTATGCAAGGTCTTGGCTCACAAAGACACGCTATGAAAATTGAAACGATTTTACAATGCGGCTGGGAGTTCTGTGTCTGTACAATAAGGCCTTTATGAAGTCCTCTTTACTGCATCTTGTTCCCGCTGAGAATTGTTATATCACCATTTACTTCCCTGAAGTACATTTAAAGAGAAACTATAAAAACCATAACTATCCGAGATAATACAGGTCAGAGTTTAAAATCAGAATGCAATCTACATCATATTTAGAATCGGCGCTGCAAACCGAAAATGAATTGAATCACCAAAATTGTATATAAAGAAAAAAAAAAAGGGTCTTATTTAATTTTTTGAGGATTTTTTCATTTCCAGAATTAGGGACTTATTTCATAATGAATTTCTAAAAATTAAATAAATCCCCACATTTTTTGAGACCGGCCGAAGTCCGCTCTTGCTGAGCGAAGAGGGTTTTTATACAAAATTTAAAAGTTAGGGACTTAGTTAAATTTTGATTTGGGATTTTAATTCGTTTCGTTGGAGTTTTTTTCATGTAGAACATTTGGGGCTTTAATTCACAATGCATTAAGTCCCCAACTTTGTAGCTTCAGTTCACAGGCAGATCCAAACAGCAAAATGTTCAAACAGGAGCTGATGTATGTGAACCAATTGATCTCGCTAATTTATAACAGAAGATACTATTGAATAATGGTGAACTTAGGATACTTATCAGAGTATTTCATGGACATTTTGGTCTTAGATATCACCAGTACGTTCTCGATAATGTTGCATAGAGACTGTATAGATAGCGTGGGTAGCAGGACGATACTTCAGAACGTGTAATCTGTAATTTCCTCACTACACAACGAAATTTCTTGAAGTAGCCATATTGGTTCCAAAAGATCTCTCACCATTTGGGATTTTGAGCTTCATTCCTGAACTGTAGGGCTGCACAAAATATTCTTTGGGTCGTGAATATGGACTCATTGATCAAATCATATCATTTACGTCATGATTTGACGTATCCCATTATGGGATTCCCATGCTCATTATGACAATATTCCGTGAATCTAGTTCAAAAAAGCGCAATATAATGAAAGTGAGATATTATATATGCAAACAAATATGATATAGATCTCTGATCTTCAGTGTCTTGACCGATTAAAAATTGACTAATGCATCAAAATCGAGTAATGTTAACGCAAAAATTATTTTTAAAATTCTGGCTTTTAATACAATTATAAAAATAATTCACAAAAAATAACTTTAACATTTTGAAAAGCATGTCTATCGGTCAAGCAGCAATTTGAAAACGTTTTCGAACAGCTGGATTCATCTAAAAGCAGGGAAATTGGGTACCATATGCATTGAAACCAAGAGACCTTGAAAGACGATTTTACATGTCCGAAATAATGCATGAATGCTATGAAAGAAAATCATTTTTGCCCTGAATCATTACTTGCGATGAAAAATGGATGCATTACAATAACCCGCAGCGAAAGAAATCATATGTGAAGCCCGGCTAATCAGCCGAATCGACACCAAAGCCAAATATCCATGGCGCTAAGGTAATTATCTGTATTTGGTGGGAGCAAAAGGGTTATATTATGAACGTATTGTGAGCTGCTGAAATCTGACCAGACCATCATTGGGAAACTGTACCCAACACACTGATTCGTTTAAAGCATTGGCCGAAAAACGCACAGACATGAAACCGTAATATTCCATCATGACAACTCTCGGCCACATGTTGCAATACCTGTTAAAAAGTTTGTATTTAGAATAAAGTGATTGGGAAGTTTTGCCTCACCCGCCCAGATTGTGCCCTGTCAGACAACTATTTGTTTCGATCGAAGCAGAACACTGTCTCTGGGATACGCTTCACTTTGGAACAGAGTATCCGATAATGGCTTGATTCATTCTTTACTTCAAACGATAAGCAGTTCTTTTGGCTCAGAATCCACATGTTGCCAGAAAACTGAATAAATTTTTATTGTAGAAATGTTTTAAATTAAAGCTAATATTTTGAAAAATCCCGCATATATACTTCATGAGTATATGTATTTTGTACAAATGTGATGATTAAATTAACATACCGATACTTTATAACATCCAGGGTATAAAAACCAAAACATACATATAAAGATTAAATAAAAAACCCAACGTCCATTTTAATAGATTTTTATAAACGTATCATACTTTTTGTTATGATAAGAAGTTGGGAAGGAAGCCAAGCAATAGATGCGATTTGAAGAAACTAAATTTGGCTATTTAGTGTCAGAAAAATTGAAGGGCTATATTTCAAAAATCAGAGGAAACATGCTATGATTTGTGTCCGATTTCTTATAATGCATTTCGAGGAATAAAGAAAAACCTGGGTTTTGTAACAAGGAAATATTGCTATATGGTAAGCCAAGATTAAAGGGATATTGAGTGGTTCAAGAAGGTTCTTGAGGAAAGTTCAGATAATGAATTCAGGATTTGAATTGCTATGTAAGCACCACTCATGAGTTTCTTAAAATGTATATAATTTGGAATTCTCAGTGGTTATACTTCCCCAACTCCCTTAATATTTTTAATTCCTTTTTCATTTGCTAAAATAGTAGTCTGTAAGTTTGTCTATCTTTCAGTTAGTATGTCTGTCTGTCAATCTTTGTGCTTGTAAGTATTTTACAAAATGAATAATTCTATATTTTTGACCAACTAAGCATGTGGTCTAAACGTTGGCTGCTGATGATGACGATGGTGTGTCCCTTCATTTTCTGCTTCTATAATAAAGTGTGGCGCTTATGGAAATAAAAATACAATTTACAAAGTTGTTGACGTAGTCGCCAACATCAACTTTATCATGGAATGGCCAATAGTCATTTTATAAACGGGAACAGACGATAGCACCAGTTCCTATACTGCCACAGTAGTTGTGCTCAGTAACTTACTTCTAGTTAATATTTAAAATTATAAACACACATCCAAGCATGAAAACAAAACCAACTAGTAAGTAACAATATGTATATGAAAATTATACGTCGTACTAAACTACTCATAAACATTTTGTAGTTTCTGTTAAATATTTTTATTTTTCAGTTTCTTTTTTTGCAAACTTAAAGTCTCTGCTTAATAAATTCATTTTGTAGACATTTTGTTTTTGTGTGAGTGTTATAAATGTTGAATGTGGCAAGAAACATGGTTGGTTGTTGGTTGGCCCTGTAAGATTATGCAAAATTGAAGGATGTAAATGTTGTATGAAGGGGGAACACAATTTTATATAAATTTTGATGAGTTTTTTTTTTATTAAAGTTTTTGCAAAACGAAAGATTTGTTTAAATGGGAACTTAATGGGACTGCTTTAATTATTCCTTTTTCATATTGATGGAGTGGGAGTCATTGTGTACATATTTATTTTCATTTCTGTGGGAATCTCTTCACATTGCAATTTAATAAATTGTATTTTTTGTTTTGCTTTTATAGAGAAAACATGAAACATTAAACCAAAATATCTAAGGAGATGTATAAAAGAATGACTTGTCTTAAGCTAATACCTATTTATAAGAAACTGATACCGGGGGTGTCCCTTAAATACACTTCTTTATAACTTGGAAAATAAGGGTTGGTATTGAGCAAAATGTATCAACTGTATCAACATTTAAATCAATAAAAATAAAATTTAAAGCAAGCTTTGAAGATGTATACAACGACCTACAAATTTGTATTGAGAAATATTCAGGTTATAAAGAACTGCAACCCTTATATTAAGGCCCACTTCTGATTTCACCAAGTAAATTTAAGTATTTGTAGGCCTGTAATGCCATCGTATTACCGTAATTTCTATGATTTAACCACATGAAACAAAAATAAATTCATTTGCCCAATTCACAATTGGTGTCGTAGCTTTGTATCGTTGTATGTCGTAATTTTTTTTATTAATGATTTGTTTTTGTTTCGAAAAATTTGTTTGAAAAATATTTATGACATACAATCCTACAACACTACGACATCAATTGTGAATTGGGCAATTATTTATATAATTGTGTTATTAGTTAAAAAATATACAAAATGAAAACCATAAATAATTTCCTCAAAAAGTATGTATATATTGATAGACAATAAACATTTGAGGCTCTATAATGTCAAACATTTCAAATTACAATTAAATTCCCATTATTTTTAATACCCATACTCCCCCTGCGATGTCAAATAGGCAATTTAACATATTTGGTTCTCATTTCTTTCAGAACCTAACAAATATTAGAAACATAAACCCTTGGTTATTGTTGGTATACATTAGGTCATCTAAATGGAATGCATAAAGAGTTAATAAGAATTTGACGATGATAGCTTTCAGAATTGAAAAGAATGCGAAGGTGAAGAAGAAAATAAAAGGAATCATAGTGGCCTTATCGGCATCTACTGGTTTCTTATTGGAATCCGTATCAAACCTAACCTTACCTAATCATCTACAAAAAATTCGAGAATAATTGGTTTTAATGGCTAATTTTTGATTGGGAGATTTAGGAGAAGTATTTTTTGAACATAGTGTAGAAAATAGAATAGATATAATTTAGAAAAGTGATATAAAATTATAATGAATGTCTGAGTGGGCCAGAGCATTCTGGATATTCTACAAGTGATGATATTTGAACACCTGAGTTCCATATCTCTCAAAGCCTATACATCTATCAAATTCGATACGGTAACCAAGGGAGTGTGAATATACCGGGACGACCCGTTGGTTGTACATTCATCAGAAACTTCATTTCTACGGATGCCCTCAGTGAGTGGATACAATTGAGAAGAATTTTTCGACCAAATAACATAGGAGTTGGAGACTTGATTGATGCAAGGCTGTTCAAGTAGATATGTGTTTTCGAGAATCAGTTTTCGGATTCTACTCGCGGCTGCATCGAAGGCATAGATCCTGGAAAACCGTACATGTATCGGGCAATCGAAGAGCAACTTCTCTCCATATGGTCCAGTTCATCGGAGAAAATTCCAGAGTCCGTGCCCTTTTCTGTCTTTGAACCATCAGTGTAGATTAAGATCACTTCGTCGCTTAGGACAGAATTCACGGCCCAATCAACCCTTGTAGCTATTAGCATCCTACACAGAGAAAACAGATTCGTGATAGCAACCGAATTTTTTGCCAATCGAATGATTCTGCATTAGTGACCGAATTTTACAGTTGTGTCTACAAAATTTTAGAAGGGGTAACAAAATATTGGTTTCTTCAACTGAAATTTTTCTTTATCAACTGACTTTCTGTTGATAGAACCGAAAAATTCTATGTGCACAACCGAATCATTCGATTGGCAACAATTTCGGTTGCTATCACGAATCTGTTTTCTGTGTGTAAATGTACTATCAGAATTCGGTGTATGTATTATGTAGTCCGTTTCATGCCACATGATTGGCCTGCCTATTTTTGTAGGATGGTACCGTGACCAATGCAGATTAGCAGAAATGCATTTGATATACATACATACATATATGTATGTATATCAAGGTGACTTATATCTAGTATCGTCTTATTCTGGCCTTGGAATTCATTGACCTAGTAATTGTAAGATATGTTAGTCTGTGTATCTTATTTAGAATAGAATGGTGAGTTTTAACGTCCACCGTTCTCCAACAAACAAGTGCCCCATAGGTCAAAATAGATCTTATGATCGTGGTGCACATACAGTGTACAGTACAGACCCTATATCTTCCCATAGGTTTTCTTACATATATAGAAGGCAAATAATGCCTTCTTCATTCTACTCTAACCATTGCGTTTTCTGTGGGAGCTTAGAGTCCAAAATTACGCTAAGAAATTTGTCCCAAGGTATGTGGGACAAACTAAATTCAGGAATTTTATATCTTCTGGTAAAAATAACCAGTATTATCGGTATTGGTACGGATGACCCTAGACATTTTTCCTTGGCCCATGATAGCAAAACGCGAAGAGCTGATTCCATGAGATCACTTATTATGGGAAGAAACTTCCCTTCAATAAGAAGCACAACATCGTCAGCATATGCGACTATTTTGGTGCTGTCCTACTGAGCCTGAAAAGGATTTTATTTTTAGGACTAGATTCCACAAAAATGGAGAGATGACACCTTGTGGTGTGCCACTTGTCACAACTTTCCTTGTCCTATCAAAACCAATATTTAAGTTTATGGTCCTGCTCTTATCAACTCCTAAATCACAACTAGTTGATGTTCACATTATTAAATGCACCCTCTATATCCTTGAAAGATGTCATAACATACACCTTTTAGTCATGTGTCTCCTCGATTGTTCCGACATCGTCATGCAAGGCTGTTTCCACCGATCTCCATTTAAGGTATGCGTGTTGTGCCCTACAGAAATTGTCAGGGGAGAGGATGTTCAGTAAAAACGATGACAGACTGATCGGTCTATAGTCCTTGGCGGTAATATGGTTTACACCTGCTTTTGGATAACTACCACTGAAACCTCTCTCCATTCCTTAAGAATGTATCCTGTTTCCACTGGATACAATCAATTATGTGGATTTGAGAAGCTGCAAGGTGCACCGAAGCGGAGTCCTTATTTTCATCACATCCAAAATTTCATTACTACTTTCAGTAAAGTTACGATACGATTTCATAAGGAATCCAGACGTACCAGTAACTTTGGATAGTACCTTTCGTATACCCGATGCTTTCGTGGTACTCTCCAGTTCTTCGCAGAAATGCTCCCAAGATTATTTCTTTGTCAGTCTGGTTTCCCTCTTGAAAATGTTGAAGCTTTGACTATAATCGTCCCAGCTTAACGGGTCTTGGTCTCTCCTCGCTTTATTAAAAAGTTTTCTACATTCCTACCTTAGCTGCATTAGTCTAGGATATCACCATGGTTATCGGAATTTTCTAGATCTCTAATAGAAAATATAAGTGAAATTATATATAGACATTCAATATACTACTATATTTTTAAGGAATCTTTTATGGTATCAATTTACATATGTATGTTATTGACATATATATTCATCTTTACATCATGGTATATTATTAAAATAAGTTCCAGAGGACACCCTATATTTATACTTAGAAATAATGATATTGTATAGCCAAAAACACATTTGAAATAAAACGAACATCTTCTTCATCAACTTCAGCCAGCTGACACAAAGATGTTCGCACCAGTACTTCAATAAAGTAGTGTGTATTTTGAATCTCATGCCGTATTTTCATATACATAGATACATAGGTTGTATGTAGATTGTAGTCGTAAGCTTTTTAAGATTTTCAATTGAAATAAAAGAAATTCTGTTGTTGTCTTTATCATTCGATTCTTTTTCAATTCATTTCACTTGGTCATGTTGTTGCTGTTGTGTTGTTTATTTGTGTTGCCAATAAATTCGCTTAATTGACGGGAAATAATCATAAAACAATCCGTTTGTAACATTTATTTACGAAATATTCTAGTCATTTATACTTTTCTATACTAATTTACATCTTTTTTTTCACTTTAAGTATTTTCTGCATATAATTATTTAAATAAAAAATGCAAACAGTTTGTATGTTTACAGACATGTGTGTAATTGTATCTAAATATGTATTTTAAAAACGTTCTTAACAAGTATTTATTTGTATCTGTATCTATCTGTATATATGTATGTATGTATGTATGCTTATGTTTTGTTACAAATAAATTAAAAAATGCTGCAGTTTTTTGTTCTATTCATTTCTTTATATTCCTCACTCTGGTTAATGATTTTCAAGTCTTTAATTTGAAATTTATGTTGTTAACAAATGAAATGTATGTATATTTGTGAATATTCTTGTATACTAAGTACAAGTATCTTTAAATATCTCTATTCAAACATAAATATTTATTGTTAAATATTTTTCTATATAAAAAACTATTCATCTTAATAGGGGAGATTGCTACACACAGAGAAAAAACATGGTTGTGGTAAACATATTCTAAAGCCGTGAGTCCACTAGCAAGTCACTTGCGGAAGAACTACTGCAAGTATTTGCTAAAGTGTTTCCACTTAAACCGAAACTTGCGGAAGTCTGCTTTCAGAATTAGTTTGTAGAAGTTATTACGATGAACTTGCTGCAAGAAATTGCAAACGTGTTTTCAGATAAAGTGAGTACAGCATGCAGTAGAGTTTGCTTTCTTGGTTTACTACTTGGCCAAACTGCGTTCGGAGGTTGTGCAATTTCATTTTGACCTCTTCTTAAGGCGCGTCTATATCATTGGCTATTGCTTTTAAAACGTTTTGTTTTTTTAATTTTATTCTTATAGAGAACGTGTTCCATAATTCAGGATAACTTTCTTTCTCTTTTGAAAGTGAATTCGTGTCCACACAGTGAAGTTTTTGACATTTCTGTACAGAACGAATACGAACGAATAAATGTGCATAACATACTAAATAAACACAGTACTCTTTTCTATTCCTCTTTCCCCTTTCATCAACAAATTCAATTGTTTTGCAGCAAATGTTTCATTCGGATGGGGACTTAGAAAGAAAATTTTATGAAGATGGTTTTAGACATCTTAAACACTGCATTAGGTCCATTCGTGAACCTAATGCAATTTGCCCAATTTTAAACTTTTTTTAAATGTGTGTGTCTTAAAATTTTGTAAGTAAGCACCTGTCCCGGTGTGTAGATCCACTAATAATGAAAATAAGTGCAAGGTGTGTGGTACTTTTTGATTTTCGTCCTTTTAAGGGGATAAATTTGGCGAAACCCGAGTTTTAGTACTTTTTTGCTTCCCATATCCCAGAAATTAAATTTAAATGGAATTACAGTCCTTCTAAAAAAATTTCAAATGGATTTTGGCAATTTTTGGAAATTTGAAATTTTACATTAAAATGGTAAAAAAAAATTTTGTTTTTAAAACCTTTCCATCAATAAAGAATTTTTAGCGTAGTAGCACACGCCGCACAGTGGTCCAAATGCTCAAACTAGACAGTGGTTTGTTCTATAACTTTTGCAAAAATTATCTGATTGTAATGAAACTTGGTATGTTTGTATTTACCAAATAACTTTTTTGGTTGAATAAGCTTTGTCCGTCCGCCAGTCTGTCCGTCTCCATATATCGGTATGTCCGTCTTTCCATGTAAATTTGTTAATCAAGGTATATGTCGCAATTTTAAACATGTTCCAATGATATTTGGTCCACATCACTTTTTCGACCCAAAGAAAAAACTTTGATAATTTTGGTCATAATCGGTTCATGATTTCACCTAGACTCCATACATGTAATACATTAGGGATATAACTATTGACAATTTTTGCAAATTGGCATAGCATAGTCGTATAGAGTATTAAAAAATATAAAAAACCACGGTATTATTTTTTCGCGGTTGTTAAAAAAGTTCACGCACCAAACGCAATAAAGTTTTTCATGAAATATTTTCAATTATTTTGAAATACAATATATTTTATTTTAATAATAACTGTGGACATACTTCAAAAGATAATTTTTAAATAAGGGAAGTATCCCTCACACTTGCAAAAAAAAATATGAAATTATTTATATAATTTTTCGGAAAAAAAAATTTGGTTTATTTTAGAAATTGGTGTTGGTGCGTGATGTTTTTGATTCCAAATGACCTAAAAAAATGATTTTCATTACTTATATAACATTGGCCATTACGTGGTGGTATGACAAAAATATCGCCAAAATTAGTTATATGCCTATTATACATACATATACATACATATTTAAAAGTTTTTTTTGTGAATTTAGACCTATTTTAAAATGCATTTTTTTAAGTTGTGGCAAAAACTCCAACAAACTTTTGTAATTCTAAATTTTTTTTAAAAAATTTATTTTTTTTGAGCTATAAAAAATAATTTTAGTCGAAATTTTTAATAAAAATTTTATTACTGCCGAATTTTGAAAATGCTAAAGAACTCAAAAAACAAAAATTTAGACTATTTTTAAAAAAAAATTAATTTTTGAGAATTATTTTCTTGAAGCAATTCAATTAATTTTTGTATTCATGAATTTTTTCTTAAATTTGACTGACTTTAGCGACCTCTGTTGAATCTAGGAGAGTCAAATAAAACCAATTCCTAAAAATTTATTTGAGTTGTGTTGTTAGCTATCGATCAATATATATTTTATCATATTTTGAGACCAAAACTTTTTTTTAATCGTAACCATGGTGATCTATGTTTTTTCTCTGCGTGTACTTCTACTAAATAATTACTTGGTAAATTCAGGCCTCTTTTTGATTTTTTTTTTTGTTTTAAAGCAAATGATTTCTATTCATCTGTTGTGATTTTTAGCGGATGTTTTGTGAAACAGTTTTCTAGTCAAGTGTTTTATGTATATTATTGGAAAAAAATATCAAGTTTTATTGAGTAAATAGTCAATTTAATAATTCTTGTCTTAGATTCATTGTGAAGAAAAATTACCTAAGTCATGTAAGTAATAAATATTAGAAATTAAAGCAAATACATATTTTGTTGTTTTTTGGATGATACTCGTATTTTTAACAACCTTCAATGAACGAGTACTAATTACTAAGTGAAAGATACGATTTTCAGAATATTTTACGGATTTTCCCTATAGCAAAGATTATTTGGTGATACGGTTGTGGCAGAAGCTAAAAGGCCTAACTCCACTTTTCGAAAATTTCTCAGTTTTGTTATATTACTATCTAATTAGTTGTGAACTCTTTGAAAATTATTTTGTTCTTCTATTATTTAAAATTGTTCCATTAAAAAGTATGAAAAATCGGTATAGGGTTTGAATCTTATTTGATTTTCTTCAGAATTTATTCCAAATTACTCCTCTTTAATTAAACGCATTGTTTTAGTTAGGCATTTTAGCTTCTAATACTTCCATATGTCGAATACTTGCCAGAGTTTTTTCCTGTAGACTAAGACGAATTTAGGAATTAAAATTTTTAGAAATTACAATTAATTCTTTGTTTGTGGTAAAAATTCAGGGTCATATTTCACTTCAGCTTTGGGTCAGTTTTTCATTATTTTGGGATGAAATTTCATTTAAAAAATAGGGTTATGAAGTATGACTCCAAAATTAGGTTGAATTTTCGTTTTTTACTTTGGGGCCATAATTCGCAGATAGCGTAAATTTTGAACACGGTTTTATCCTTTAATAATTTATGTATTTATGTATTATTTTCACTAAGTTATTGAGCATTATAGTGTAGCCAACAAAGCTTTTTTTGCTTCGAAATGCTGCTTAAACGCTATAAAAGAAAATAATTTTAGTACCGAATCATTACTGGCGATGATAAGTGGATTCATTAAGATAACTCGAAGCGTAAGAGATCGTATATGAAGCCCGGGCAACCAGCAGAATCGACACCAAAGCCAAATATCCATGGTGCTAAGATAACGCTCTGTATTTGATGCGACCATAAGGGTCCTATCTATTATAAACAGCTAAAATATGACTAGACCATCTCAGGGAACTTGTATCGAACGATTCGTTTGAAGCGAGCACGTGCCAAAAAACGTCCATAATAAGCGCAGAGACATGAATCCGTAATATTCCAATATGACAACGTTCTGCCACTGTTGTAATACCTGTTAAAAGCTATTACTATTTCTAATAAGTGGTTGGGAAGTTTTGGCTCACCCGCCTTATAGTCCAGACCTTGGCCCGTCCTACTACTATTTGTTTTGTTCGATGCAGAACGCTCTCTCTGGGATACGTTTCACTTCAGAAAAGAGTATCCCAAATTTATTCAAAAACTTTGAATAAATTTATATCGTACAAAGTTTTCCAAATAAAAGCTAAACATTTTAAAAAATCCATCATTTTTAATAATTTAAAAAATCCTTTCTTTATCGCGAGAACCAGAGTAAATTCTAACAAAGACTTTTTAAAAAATTATCACATGTGTCGCATTGTGCTATATTTCGAATTAATCTTAAATTACAAACGTTTGCACATTTTTCAAGAACTTACTCTTATTAATTTAACAAAATGTTTACTTTAGTTTAGTAGCTTTAAATTAATACAACTATTTGCTACCAAAGCATCACTAGAAAAGTATTTCTTACAACTGTGCCGACTAAATAATTAACCCCAGATTAATTTAGTATTTAAGAGACGATCCATAACACACAAAACTGGTCAAGTTATATTTACTACCACCTTCGCATTTAACTGATAAAGTATGAACAATGTATGCACTCTTTGCCACTACACATTAGGGGCATTCAGATTTATTGTAAACTTGAATTCCGTTAATTGAGTGCATTAAATTTACTAATTTGAAGTCTTCAATTCATCTATGTCGTTGATGAATACCCTAATTGTGCTTACAAAAAAATAAAAAAATAAAACTAAAGCGGAATCTATTTCTGACATAAAATTATCACCAGCGATGACTTTGTGTGCATACAAATAAAACAATCTAGAAAATACTCTTCAGGAAAAGATGAAGAATTTTTTTTGTATAAAACTACACTTTATTGGTAAGAGTTTTTTTTTCTCATAAATTGCAAATGAAAAAAGAGTTGCCACAGAGTTTTTAGGGATCTATGATCAAGTAGAATTGATATGACTCCGTTTTGACAAGACCATACTACTGAATAAGATCGATGAAACAGGTCAAGGACTAATAGAAATAAATCAACATGTATCATTCAGACACAGTCTGGCTCCCTATAGCTTAGCTAGATCGTTTAGAATGTTTTAGGGATCTATGATCAAGTAGAATTGATATGACTCCGTTTTGACAAGACCATACTACTGAATAAGATCGATGAAACAGGTCAAGGACTAATAGAAATAAATCAACATGTATCATTCACACACAGTCTGGCACCCTATAGCTTAGTTAGATCGTTTAGAATATGTTCTCCAATAAATTTATATCTTAATAAATGTAGAGCAGGACATTCAGAGAGAAGGTGGAAAACTTGTTCATGCTTTCCGTGGTAACGGTCGTTTCGATATTAATTCTTGAAAGGAAGTAATTTTTCATATTCACATTTTTGTTGGCAACTTTGAATGTTTCTATTTTGCGCTATCTTTCTTTTGTAGATAGTTTCTGAAGATTTTGCTTTTAATTGTGCCAAGCTATATTGCTATAGATAGATCTAAGACATTTAAAGATGATTCGTCTCTAGCCAGTATATCCAATTAAAAAATGGTTTTGTACAAGGTCTTCTAATAGGGACCTCCGAAATTTGACAGTAGATATCGGTCAGTTTGCTTTGCCAAAACACCATGGCAGATATAGCATTGAAAAGCAATGGCGTGTTCGCTGAATGGGTCCAGGAGCAGTTGGAAACTGACCCTAATTTTCATCTAAATTTAGCATCGACAAAATTGTCGAATTTAGGAAAATACCAATCCACATGAGTTTCAAATGCGTCCAATGCATCCCGAAAATGTCACTGTTTGATGTGGATTTTCTGCAGGCGGCGTCATTGGACTATATTTCTCTGAGAACGACATTGGTCAGGCCATCACCGTTAACGGCTATAGGTCGATGATTACCAATTTCGTTTGTCCTGAATTTGATGATATGGACACTAGGAACATGTGGTTCCAACAGGACGGCACTACGTGGCAGCTCACATGGAGGTGATGTGAACTGACCACCAATGGTGCGATTTGACCCCGTTCGACTTTGTCTTTTGGTGTTTTCATAAGCCACAAACAACTTAAACTTAAAACCAACATAAGACAAATTCCGCCTGATTTATGTATGCGCCAGAGTCGTGTAAAATTGCACATTTCGGAAGCGCCACCCAGCAAAGCCCCATAGGCCCTCCAAACGAATAAAAAATTTCGTTGATAACTCAGACTCACTTTTTATTTAAAATTAAAGTCTGGAAGCATTTAACGAAAGAACTTTTATTTCACATAGATTGCTGATAATTCCCATGTCATTGATTATGATATCGCAAATCACATCTAGAAACATTCCACATTGTCCGCATTGTCCAAATCAACAAGAATTAGCCATAGTAGATAAAAGATCTCCCTACCTTAGGACTTCTCACTCTTCTCAAGAGTTTCAGTTATAACTCACGCTTTCAACATGTTCACTATCTCGATGGTGTTGTAAGTCCAAGTAAGACCAAGATTGTCTAGAGCAGTATTAGGCAAATAGAGGAATTTAATTTGTGTGTTTTATAGTTTGTATTTTTACGCTCTATTGTTTACATTCGGGTTATGTACGTGTAAATTGACGAAATTCTTCGTAACCTGAAGAATATGAAAGCGCACCACTGACCTAGAGCACTAACAATTGCGATAGTTGTTATGATGTTGAAGGGACTTCAATAGTAATTAAACCTCAATGAGTTAGTCACGTTGACAGAACGATTCGTGAGGAGTCCTCCAAATTGTATCTTATATATGAGATGATGACATCCCGTGACTTGTTTTGCCTTTCTTGACAAAAAAAAAAAAATAATAACCTTTACCTTCTCCAACCATACGGAACACAACTGTGAGAGAAGAATAGTTTATATATTTTATGGAGCCATGGGTTAATGCAAGTCTTAGCACTTTGCTGCAAAATGTCATCAGATCCCATTGATTTATAAGCAGAAGAATAAAAACCATGAAATGCTGTCCGGATAGAATATGTTTTTTACTGGTTTCGAAATGGGACTCAATGTGCAACAATTCAAATATTTGGAACCTGAGGAATTGGTATTGAGTAAAACTTCCTAAGATTTCTCCGAGGATTCTGTTCAGGAGTAAACAATCTTTTTGACATTAAATAGATTGTCCGACTTGCATTTAGTACTCTCAGTAGATTCCCAGAAGTTCCGTCATGAATTTATTTTCGTGGCTTTTATATCTTTCATGTAGCCATTTGGCCTAATACGGTAGTGTTGACACGTCTAGCTATTGTTGGAAATATTTACACTTTATAAAGGTACAGGAAATGTTCAGGTAATTTTATTTATGTATATTTTATTATCTCTTCTGACGTAAACTAAACGTTGGTTCCTGAAACTTATTAACTACATATTTGTTTACTTTGTGTAGCCTTGATATTTAAAAAAAAACATTATCTTTAAAAAGCTTGGCAACTCTATTTTCGGAAATAAAATTCTCAACTCGTATCGGTGAAATGTGAAACCGGTACCTGGTTGTTAAACAAAATGAGTTGGCGTATCAAAACAAAGTAGAGTTATGTTCCTTTTTGAAATGAACAACAGCAACAAAAACACAAAATTGTAAAGATTTTTCTTGAAATTTTAACGACAACAACAAAAAAGAGTCTCCTTTACACAACACATACATAAATACTATGTAAGTGTATCTTCAACCAACCAGGCAACAATTTGCAAATATGTACATATTTATAAATAAACAAATAAGAAAGTATTGTCGATCAAGTCCGACCATATAATACCCTATACTGAGTAAATGAGCAACAAAATTTTTCTTTTAAAATTTCAATATTTTATTATCGTGAGTGATTTTCGGAAGTGGGTATTATATGGGACCCGAACGAAACGATTGTTCGTCATGAAATTATAGGTAATGTGATTTATTTCTATATGAAATTTATTTCTGGTAACTCTGCTCATTAAAGTCATTTTCAAAAACATCACAAAATTGTGAGATTTATCCTTGTGCCAAACATTATTGAAATAAATTTACAATTGCGACCTGTAATTTGCACTCAAATATACAAAGAGATCCATCCAAACTGACGGACGGATATCGTTAAATCGTTTCAGATAGTGAATCTTAGTCGATCGGTAAACTTTAAGGTGGATGTTGGACTAGTATTTTTGTTCGTTCCAAACATCAGCACAAACGCATGATGGTGGTGTAGGATATAACAAATATACATGCAACATGATCAATAAATATGCAGCAGTGTTAGTTGCTGATGATGTACGTGTTATGTATGTGCAACGTGCCAACATACATACATACATACATGCATGCATTCTATATACAAACAGTTGCAAGCAACAACAGCAGGCATGTGTGTTTATCATTTGAATAGCAAGTTGTGAGGTAAACTTGGCTAAACATAATTAATGCTAAAAATAATACACGCAAATTTAAAGCCATAATTTTATTGTACGGCTGTGTGTGAGTGTCCTTGTCGTTTTTAGCCAACTCAAGACACAACAGAAAAATATGCATTTTAATTAATGTGGAAAAGATTAAGCAAAAAACTTTAAAGAAATCTTAAGACTTATTAGCACAGCTACAGAGCCGAAAATGAATACCCAGTTAAGATGAATATTAAAGCAGTTTAGGGGCCATAATATATGCATTATTGTCATTCTAATCGAATGGTTTTTTTTCTTTTAACCAGTTCCACACAGTTTGATTTTTTTGTTCTGATTTATTTTCGTTATCAACTTAAACCGAATCGAATGAACTCTCATGTCCTTTTGTACCCAATTTTATTATTGTTCTGTTAATAATTTAGCATAACATGTTGATTTTTATATTTAATTTAATTTATTATTTTATTTTTATAGTTTTTTTTATTTTCATTCTTGAGTTTTTATTCTTATTGATTGTTGCAATTTTACTGTGTTACAAACGGATGCCAATTTTTTTTTTCGTTGCAACAAAAATTTATATAAAAAATTTATTCATTATTCGTAAAATGAACTTTTTCTAAACAGACCGATATATAAATTGGAAAATTTGTTTATTAGCAGCAGATTCTTATCCTGAAAATGATTGTTAAATTCTTATTTCTTGTAGTTTTTCTTCAATTTGGTCTTATGATTGATTACGTTCAACAATTTGCAACAAAATAATATACATATAAATAATATAATATCGAAAAAACATTTTCTGTAATAATATTCTATAATATTTAACATAAATAGAAGGTGGCCATTCGCAAATGAATTTGCAATTGCCCAGCTATATTCCAGAAGTTTCATTTGGCTTAACGTTGCATTTCTGTAATGCAACCACTTACGTGGTTGAAAATATCACTAATTTAAAAAATAGTTGAAAATTGTTATTTGCTAAAAAAAAATTCTTATATTCATTTTCCCAAAATTGATCAGCATCTATACTCATAAAATTTAAGAAGGTAAGGTCTAGATAATATTTGATAGTTTATATCATCAATATAAATAACAAGATAGAGTTGTTGTTGTAGCAGAGTGTTTGCTGAGTTGACAGCCCTTGTCCGAGTGAACTCGGGTCATTACGGTGCGTAGAACCGGCTGTCGTGGGAACAACAACAACAAGATAGAGTGCTATATTCGAATATTATACACCCTTCACCTTAGTATATATAAGAAAAACACTAAGAACTTTAGTAAACAAAAATTTTGGAAAAACCTTTGTTTGTTTGGATGACATAAAGTTGTTGATGGTATAGGGTGTATGACTTAAAAATGCGGGAATTTTTCAAATGTTTAGCTTTTATTTTGAAACATTTGTACCTTTTCCCATCTTTCTGGCATATGGATTCGAGACCAAAAAAGAACAAGCCAATATCGGATAATCTGTTCCAAAATTAAGCGTATCCCGGATAGAGCGTTCTGCATCGCTCGAAAGTAATAGTAGTCGGATGGTGCACAGCGGTGCACAGTGGTATAGAAAAAAATAGAGGGAAATAAATATGTAACTTCTAAACGGTAAGTCCGGTTTGATTGAAAATTCACATGCACAAAGAGGAAGTGTTGTCAAGTTTAAGTTTAGAACTTTGACATCATGGGCCCATCAGCGGCGCGACCAAAGATCCTCAAAGTAGGTCACCTCGGGTATGTTTCATTTTTAAAACGATCATATTTTTTCGTTTGTGTTCCGATCTCTTATAGCTTAGGAGCTACTCGCATTTTTACCCACCCTACTCCATTTTCTTGATAATAACGGATCCAAATATTTCCCGATTTTCTCCAATTGTCCTTTATTGGAGTAACAACACATGTATGTGTCAAATAGAAAATGAGTTGTTTAAAAATAATGACTAATAATAAAACAAATTTTAAATTGTTTTTTGTAAAATTCAAATTTAGGTCAAAAATTTTCAAATCGCATATTCGATATCAAAATATAGTAACCGATCTTAGATGGCCCAATATGTTTTTAATTACCATGTAAAGGGTTCCGATAACCCCGACCCTGGTATGGATATTATAGAAAAAAACTAAAACTTCACATTTTTGGGATTTTTCAACACTTTTTGGGAATTTCGGGATTGCAGTAAACAAATTTAAAAATTTGTTTTCATTTTTCCATTTTAAATAGAAAAATCTACATAACTGTGATATTTGACTAAAAACTATTCATAAATAAAAATTTAATTTCAATTTTAAAAATTTATATCTATGCAAAAATTCAAAAAAACATGTTTTGTCATATTTTTCAAAAAACTATTCCATGCATTTTTTAATTCTCTAAAGTTATATACATTTTTGAAAAGTAGACAAAATTCTCTATCCAATGATATATAATATGTATTGTAACAAAAATTTTAACAAAAACAAAACACATTTAAATATACACTCAAAGAACACGCTTGTAAGCACATACAATTTTCTGAAAATTAGCGAATTCACTTAATTTTGAATAACTTCGAAAAGAAGCAATTCATTTTCATGGCCGATATCTCATTTTGTTCCTATTACATGTGGCTTTTCGATAATGTAATAAATCTGAACAATTTCTGCCGATTTCGATTTTTCATGATTTTTTTAAAACAAAAAAATTTGCTATTTTTCACGTAAAAAATATATTTTTTGCTTCAATTTGTTATTATAATTCCTAAACTACTGAGTCGATTGAAACGCAATATATGTATATGTGAAAATTTGTACATAGCATGTGGAAAATGTTTTCAAAATTCAACCAATCGAAAGAAGAACATTAACTATCAATTTTATGTATAACAAACAAAAAAGTAAAATTTTGTGAAAATGATTCTGTGAATAAATTCGAAAATAATTAATTGATTTTTATAATCGATATCTCATTTAGTTGCTATTATATTTGGGTTTGCGATAAAGAAGTAAACCTGAACCATTTCTGCCGTTTTCGATTTTTCATGAGTTTTTTAAAACTAAAAAATTAGCTATTTTCATGTAAAAAATATATTTTTTGCTTTAATTTGTTATTATAACTCCGAAGCTACTGAGCCAATTAAAACGCAATATATAAACAGATTAAAGGTTATGTAAATTGAAACTTTTTTAAGTTTCAATAATATCGGACTAACCCATTTTGAATTTTCATAATTTATGTGGAGAAACATCTACAAAAATTCGCAATTTTAGAGAAAAAATTGTTTTTAAAAAAATCTATTAAATCTACATAGTGGTTAGTGAAGCCTTTTTTGCTGTTGACCTGTATTATCAGAGAAAATTAAATATATGTAGTCTCATCCTCTTCCTTATTCTGAAAACTTCTGCCGAAGTTGTTATAAAGTAATTCGAGTTTTTTGAGCATGATTGCCGAACCCACAGTATCAGGTAATCACCGCCACCTCGTTGCATTGTTGTGAACATGGTAGTCACAGAAGAAGATTCATCATAGGCTTTATCATAGGCCAACTCATAGTTAGCATCAATTGTGCACTGTTTACACATAGACAGCATAACACTGTCGAACGTCAAAGCACCTATTTACTCCATGTCATCAATTAGTTATGTCCCCATTCATACACAAATACATATTAGGGTCATAGTTATCCCGAATTCCAGAATGTAGAAAGCAACAACAAACTTCCACTCACTTGTTGGCATGTCCGTATAAACGGAGATGCCCACTGTATCAGAGGTGAGTTCTAATCACAAGTCAATTAAGAATTTATTTATGCTCGATTCGAAATGGTAACAATAATGCTAATTTGGATTATTTCGGTAATTCATTGATCTGTATCAAGAAGCTTTACTATTTCTTTCTGAGATTAGAAGAAGAACTAAAAATTTCATTTATATCCATTACACTGCAAGTGCGAAAATACTGTCAATAACAATATTTATCCAGATTTAAATGAGATATACAGTAAACAAACGTTTGTAGAATAAATTTTATCAATTATTTGTATCTAATTAGAATTGTCTGAAGACTTCATAATCTACATATTAGAGAATTTTTCACTCAAATTGCTGTCTAATTTCACTAAGTAAGCTGCACAAAGCCTAATTATAATTGAAAATATATGCAGATCTTTAATATCGCTTCCTAGTTTGAATTAATTTAATTTATTGCGCCCTCAAAGAATTTATTATAATAACTGGACTCTGGCCACACTTATATAAAGAAGTTCTTACAATCTCATCAAGTTATATTCGTGATTAATATATGAGTATTAAAATCTAAAATAAAAAAAATATAAGGAAAAATATACATAAATATATATTGTATTTAACTACTATTTAGAACTTGACCAGTAGCCGGTTAAATAAGAAATATATATTCTATAAATACAAAAATAAATTAATAAATTAGTTTAAACTATAAACGACATATCAACTATGTGCCACAACATACATATATACTAGAAACAATTATTCCAAGTTATACCGAGAAATATATCAATAAATTACTTATGAAACCGATTGGCATCAATACAATATTCAATTTTGTGAGTAGGAAACTATAAAATAATAATATTCTCGTACCAAACACAAATCAAACCAAAAAAAACAAACGGCAAGTCAAGCAACCCAATCAACTAGACAAACAAGAACCCATTACGGCCATTACGATTTCGTAAATCAAATAAATTTATTACATAAACACACTCACAAACACTCAGTTATTCACATTAGTTTAATAATATGCAAAATAATCATTTATTCATAATCTATCCATCCATCTATGATGCATTTACACACTATCACCAGATCAGTTCTACAATACCAAGTATTCATATATTCATTTTCAAAACTGATCATAAATTAAATATTGAAACCAAGGATGATGCACTTAGCGAGTACACACAGAAAATAGTGAATTTGTCAATTGACATTAGATTAATTTAGAATTTAAAAAGAGAAATTAAATTGAGCTCAAAATATTTTAATAGAACTTTGTTATCATTACATTTATTCTAATTATCTAATAATTTCAAATATTTGTTTGTTTTCTTTTAGATTTTGCAGAAGTATTTGAAAACTTCAGATTTCCATTCTAAATGCAGCAAAGTTCTCTACTTGGAAAATGTGTTCAATTTTTCGCAATCGCATTAATTACCGTGGAACACCTAGTAGCAACTCGCCTGGTAGTCCACCCATATTAACCAAAGATTTAGAAGCCGATAGTAATAATAACGATAATGACAACAACATAATGTCAAGAAAAACAGAAAGTCCACAAGAAACTAGGGAAAGCAATAGCAAATCTCCAGAAGTAGATCATGAAAACAATGATTGCGTTGAAGAGCATGCAGATGACAACGAGGAGGGCGAAAGAATACAACATAAAGATAATGAGGAAGCGGATAGGGATACAACGAAGGAGAAATTAAATAAAGATGAAGCCTTGGATTTATCAGTGTTACCCAATGGCTTACCAATCAAAGGTCATGTCTCGCTAGAAGCTCTGCAGCACACCAAAGTAGCGGTTGCTCAATTTGCGGCCTCAGCTTTAGCCCAGACTCCCTACTTTGGTGAGGGACCCAATGATTTGACGACCATATTAAATGTACAGCGGCAGCATTTAATGCAATTACAATTTATACAGCATTTACAAAGTCAATTGAAAAGAAGAGATCAGGTAAGAGAGTGCGGCGAAGAGGATGATGGCCAGGAAGAGGAAGACGATCGGGAGAGAGAAGATATTGTGGATGGCATGGATGAAGAGGTCGATGAAGAAGGCCTCAATGAAGAATATCTGCAGCAAGAAGAATTAGATCTAAGTCAAAGAAAGTTGGAGCTAAGAAAAACTACCGATGACAAAAATAAAAATGGTTTAGAGTCTAATAAATTTTTAAGAGAAGAGAAATTAAAGACTGATAAGAATGTTTTAAGTAAAAGTCCAAAAGAACCCGAGGACAAAGTGCAATCACCAAACTATCAGCCCCTGTTAAGTGGCATCAGTTCTTCGTTAGCTTCTACAATTATAACCAATCATGATCCTATACCCCCGCCTCACGAACCCAATTGCTTAGAAATGTTGCAGAGACGAACAGAAGAAGTCTTGGATTCAGCCTCGCAGAGTTTACATGCCTCCCAAATGCAAGAGGAATATGAATACATACAAAAGGATGGCCAGGGTAGAGGAGAAATATTTAAACATCGCTGTAAATATTGTGGCAAAATATTTGGATCGTTTTCAGCCCTGCAAATACATTTGAGATCGCATACAGGAGAAAGGCCTTTCGTGTGCAACGTGTGTGGCAGTAAATTTACGACCAAAGGTAATCTAAAGGTGCATTATCAAAGACATACACAAATATACCCGCCCATTTTAATGCCACCAGGTGTAGGGCCACCTTTAGAGATGCCACCATCAATGAGAGAGCCTTTAGGACCACAATCTCAACATCAGCATCATCACCATCATCAGCATCCCCATCATCAACCACCACCTCTGCCACCTCCCCCTCCCTCAGCTATGAGCAATTTAAATAATATGCCATTGAGATTGCCCTTTAACGAAAAGCCTTTAACGAAAGATGCAGAGGACAACAATGAAATTCCTATCAATACCAAAGAACGTGAAATTGAAATTAGTATAGACGATCATGAAAAGGAGTCAACTCCAGAAATCTCTAAACCTGTAGATGAACATCCCGAAGATTTGAGTAAGCCAACAAAAGAGGAAGAGCCAAAACCCAAACCATTGGTTAGAGTTAAAACTCCTCAAGCTTTAATGGAACCTGCAGCAGAGTTGGCCAGTGAAAAGCCTGATAGACCCGCTATGTCTGTGACACCAAAACGTTCTAATTCACAGAGAAAGCGCAGTTCTACAGCTGGAACTCCACCACATGAGCTGAGAAAAATTAGCATGGACACAGATATACCGGAGCATCATTTATCTAAACTTTACAGAAGATCATCCCTAAGTCGCAATAGCAGCTTGGAACATTTATCGGGGGACTTTTGTCAGGTTGAGCAATTTGTAGACAAATCATGGGAAGATCTAATAGAAATAGATACCACATCAGAGACTTCCAAACTGCAGCAGTTGGTCGATAATATTGAGAACAAGTTAACAGATCCTAATCAATGTATATTCTGTCAGAAAGTCATGTCTTGCCGCAGTTCATTACAAATGCATATACGAACTCACACAGGTGAGAGACCGTTTCGGTGTAAAATCTGTGGCCGGGCTTTTGCAACGAAGGGTAATTTGAAGGCTCACATGAGCATACATAAGATCAAGCCTCCAATGCGTTCTCAATTCAAGTGTCCAGTTTGTCATCAAAAGTTTTCCAATGGCATAATACTGCAACAACACATACGTATACATACCATAGATGATGGCTCGGGTGGTTGTGGTTCCCAATTGGTTGGTCAATCGAGTGAAATGGCCGCCGCTATTGCCGAACACAACAATAGAATGCGCGCTCATATGGAAGCGGCCATACTGGAAGATCAAAATTCCAATAAATCTTTAGGTGCTTCCGAAAATTTGGACTTTTCAACCACCTCTGAATATTCGGGACAAAGATCGGAATCATCACAAGGCGATTTTGATGAATACATGACAATGGAGAGTACCGATGACTCCAGAGAGAACTCAACTTCGGTAACGCCTTTGGATAAAAGAATCTCCGAAGATGGTGAAGACAAACTAGATCAAGATGGCGAAAGATCAGAGTCTGTAACGCAAGCAATCGATTTAACAGCACGAAATGGTTCTCAACAGACACAAAAAGCTTTGGACCATTTGCCCCATTTAATGGGTATGCCTCATAATCTTTGGTTAATGGCGGCTGCCAGAGAGGAGATACAGAATTTAGGAAATCATGGCAAATTTCCACTATTACCATTTGGACCTTTAGGATTTATGGGTGAGTATTAACGCAGATCTTCTGAGTTAACCAAAATTAATTTATTTCCTAAAGTTGATTAGGAAATAAATTAAACAGAGTATCAGTGAACTTACAGTGGGGTAGTATAGCATTGGAAACAGGGAAACTGAAATTGAAACAAGTAGCACTATAAATTTAATTCAAGTACAGATGGAAAACTACAACTAGGCAGTGATTTATATTTACCATAAATATCATATTTTAAGGTCAATAGCTATAATGGTATTCCGTAATAGTAAATTCAAATATTACGATTCTAAGGGAGAATAAATATAACTGAAGCAACCTTTGTGAATTTACACTCATTCAGGATCATCTGTATTTAATTTCGTATTTCTAGGTACATAATAATAGGAAATGAACAAGGTTTCATTAGTTCCTCGCTATGATTTCTCGCTCATTAAAGTTTCAAGCTTCATGAATATAGAAATTCAAAAATATACCTTTGAAATAAAATGTAAAATGCATTCAGAATATATTCAGATATTTCTGATATAAAATTAATTTTTTTTTTAGTTAATTTTATATCAGAAATATCTGAATATATATAGTTATTTTTTCACCCTCAGGTAACATACGTTTATACACAATTTTTTCTATAGAAAATACTGTTATACACAATATTTTCTATAGAAAATACTGTTATACACAATATTTTCTATAGAAAATACTGTTATACACAATATTTTCTATAGATAATACTGTTATACACAATATTTTTTATAGAAAATACTGAAATACACAAGATTTTCAGTGGAAAATACTATTATACTCAAGATTTACTTTGGAAAATACTGCTACACACAATAATTTCTATAGAAAGTATTGTTATACACAATATTTTCTTTAGAAGAATAAGAATAGATCTAAATAAAATTTGATTATTATTGAAAGCCAAAAAAATTTTACCCAATAATTTTTAAACGCCAAAATATTTTTTATTGCGGATTTTAAACAAATTAAGTAAGAGAGCTGTATTCGGTTTTACAGAATATTATATACCCTTCGCCAAAGTCTAATTTAAGATAAATATCGAGGGCCTATATTCAAAACCCTCTATCTTTGATTTTCACGAAAATCACTTTTTGATGATAAAATGTTCAGTAAAACAGCCCTCATCTATGGTGTGAATTTCATAAAAAACTTATTTTTTGCTGTTTTATTTGCATTTTTGTTATATCTCTATCTTATACAATTAATTTTTTCCGAATACAAAACCCTCTCTCTATCTTTCCAAATAATTAATTTTCAAATATTTTTTTGGAATAATTTCTTCTTGCAATTCATATTTTCTTACTAATTTTTGCATATTGAACATGAATTTTACATTTTTCAATCATTTATCAAAATAGCGAATGCCGATTCTGAATTTAATTACCATGAAGCTTTCATCATTTTCATACATACGCATTTAATATTTTGAGAAGAAAAACCCTCTATCAATCATAAAGTCCCCAATTTTAAAAAATATTGTAGAATACCGAATTTTTATAACTCAAGTAATACGCGAAATAAACAGTTTTTTGGCTTTCCTGAAAAGTTGTGTTTTTTAAGATAGATGATTTTGAATATAGTCCCTTGATATTAAAAACAATATTCTGTGAAAAATATTTGCGAGCTGATTTTCGCGATTTGAATAGCAAACTAAGTCAGACTATAGCGGATATATTGATGAATCAATCGAAATGTTAACATTGTCCGATTTTAGTAAAACTCGGAGTATATGTAAAATTATATGACCTATAACATTCAGAATAGGTTTTATTTAAAATTCATAACAGTATAAAATTAAACCCAATTATTCGACAAAATATTGTTTTGCCGAAATCCGCAAAATTTAAATCGAAGGTACGGAAGAACTATGGGAGGTATTGAAACAAGTTTTTATATTTTCATTTTCTCATATATTCTCAATAAATCCCAAAGAGATTGTAAAATTGTTTCAATAAAATTTTAAAAGTATTGAAAATGGAGTTTTTAAATTATCAAAATTATTTGCCATACTAGACAATAGGGTAACGTCATGACACGAAATCAAAAACTCTTATACCTACATGTAGCTATGGATTTATTTGACGTAAAAATATAAAATCGAATATTAAGTTATGATTTTAAGAATTTTGATATTGATTTGAATACTCTTTTGTTTAAAAATTTATTTTAATTCAATTACTAAATCTAATTTTAAACTTTCTTATGCCTCTGGTTCATTACTGTACTTTTATCATTCTTAAAATTAAAACAAAACAAACCAAAAAATATCACAAAAGATATAAAGCATGTGTGAATAAACGAAATTTATTCCGGCATAAATTTCCATCACTGTCACTACATGTTATTTAAAGCGTAATTTCTTCACTATAATCATGACATTGCCTGCCTCAATATACTACAGCCAAACAAACATACACACAAAAAGCATTTACAGTAGCAGCAGTCTGCTCTGGTTTTTTGTTGTTGTTCGAAAATGACAAAGTTTTTCCGTCTGTCACCTTTGACCCAAAGTAGCAGAAACAGAAAAAAACGACAAACTTAAATAACAATGTACGACATAATTCAATTGGACCCAAACAACAAAGAATTTCTTCTATACATATTTACGATTTCGAATCTTCAATTCAAATAAAATTTATTTATACCAGCACAAAAATCTTAAAATACACGTCAATATCCAACAGTTAAAAACAATTGTTTAGTGGCACAAAGTATTGTATAACATTTTTTAGATTTAATGGATCCATAATATAAAATTGTTAAAGATAGGCTGACATAAATACTAATTTGCATTGTATTCAATTCGAATGGGCCTTTTTCAGAAACACTACCTAAACATATTTTTGAAATGTTTGTATGAAAATCACTTAGTTGTGTGTTCTCATACACAAATTTGGAAATTGTTAGGTCAGGCCCTAAGTTAACATTTCAGCCGATTACTCAAAGTATTGTTGAAATATTTTTTTTAATTTCAAAAAAATAGTCGTATATTAAATTGATCTCTTTTGTAATTAGCTCCCCTAAACGAATGTCACACACTATACCCAAGTATCTTTTCATTCTAAAAAATCGTATACACTCTATATGAGTTACGCGATTTTTTTATTGTTTTAAATAAAAAACATACAAAAAATGGTATTATTTAGCGTACACATAGATCATTGCTTTGACTTGATTTCTTTATACAATTTTTTGTTATGTGTGTATTTTTTTTTCTCACTCTAGGCGTCATTATGTCACAACATTTTATTTAATACAAAATTTATGTTCAATAACCCAGCAGTACGATTTTCTTAAAGACATTAAGTAATTAAAACGATATTTTTTTTAATTCTTTAGTCATTTCATATAATGACTCTTAAACGCTTTTGGTTTCTTTTGTTTGTTTTCTGTTAAAGGTTTACCACCTCAGGCCCATATCTGCCAACTGTGCTTTAAATTATTTCCGAGTCCCTCGGCATTGGAAACACATTTTCAAAATGATCACACCAAAGATGCTGCTGCTGATAATACGGCTGCGGTCCCAACATCATTATCATCGTCATCATCAATATCACTAGCCACAAACTCATCGTTAGCGATTACGTCAGCCGCGAATGCTAATGATGGCAGTGCTACCGATTCAATGGCAATTGAGAATTTTGATAAAAATTGTGATACAACAGCTGAGACAGCGGCGTCACCAATGCCCTTCAATAATAAGGTAAGTGTAATTTGAATTCGCATTATTTAATTTAGATCCCATTGGAGTTTTGGATTATAAGTTGTGAAAGTAACTAAAACAAGTAACAGTGTTGCCCACCATCAATATGTGACAATAAAATATTTCTCTGATTTAGCGGTTATATGGGTCAATTATGGATCGATTATCACAAAAGTTGATAGAAAAATTTAAGTTCATATAAAACTTATTTATGTCCAATTTCATAACAATATTATTATAAGAATGTTCAAGTCATTTTTTGATGGGGGCCTTGTATGGGGACTTGGGACTAATATTGCCCGATTTTCGCCATACTTTATAGAATAATTTCAGAGGACTTAGAAATAATTTGTGCAAAATTTGATCAGGATTGCTGCATAATCATCATAATTATGACTGCTCAAACAGTATTCCGGGGGACATTTGTATGGGGGCTTGTTGAAATCATTTACCAATATTGCTCATTTTCAACACCACACAAACCTTATCAGCAGAGAGTATTTCTGTATTTCCAAACAAACCTTATTATATTATATCATATAATTTCCATAGCTATATTTCTAGACAAAAGGTGCCGCCACAGAATTGGTCCCTTTTTTCTAATTTTAAAGCTTTATAAATTATAATCTTAAAAATTAATATTGTAATACATTTGGACATAATTTTGTTTCCACCCAATGTGTAAATATTTGGGTATTCAATCGATTAAGTGTTCGAATAATTCAAAATTGACGATTTTCAAATAACAAATAAACCGATTAATTTGTGTCGATAGAACAACTGACATATTTAATTTACATGTATTTGTAGGACATTACTGAAACAAGCATTTCATCAGAGCATAATTAAAAGTATTCAAAATCTGAAAAAAACCAAAAAACTCCAATCGAATAATTTAAAATTAACCGATTACACAGTGCAACAGTGAAAAAAAAAACACACGATCGTGACTATATAGGTTCGACTCTACTACCAAAGGGTAGTAAAACCCTATACTCAGTTTGTCCATTTTGGTGACCGATTTTTTTTATGGGCCCCAAATTTTCTGAAAATCAGTTGGGCCTCTAAAAAAGGTGTCATCAGTTTTTGGTTAACAACTGATTCAGTCTTTGTGATACGGCTTAACTTTATATGGCAATAATATAGCTAAGATTCCGCCAAATAAATTTTGTTACAATTTTTTTTCCAAAAAATAGCTTTTTCGTGCACTTTTGTTTAAAAAATATAGGAAGAAAATTTTTTTTTTACTTTTTTTAGAATAACTTCCAGGGTCTCCTAATTTTTCACTAACAATATTTAGCAAAGTTGTAGCTACGGTAAAGTTGAACAACTCTTGAGAACATATCAATAAATTCTGAACGTGTCTAGTCACTCTAAATAGCACATAAAGATCACTTTATACCTTAACAATTTTCGTTGTTACTATTTTTTTACGCTAAAACAAAGATTTTTTGTTAAAATAGTATGATCAAGTCCACACTGCTATGTTGTGCTGTATTATTTACTCGGCTGAGGTGTTCGGAATGGGGATCAGTGAGTGACCCTCAATGTCACACATTTAAAAAAAACGCCAAAAAGCCATTTATGATCCGAATGAGCTGAAATTTAAAATATAGATAGTCCTTGAGAAGGTCTACAAAAATATGCTTTTATCTGTAGGTATCTCTTTTAGTTTAAGAGATATTTAAGTTTATTTTTTTTTAAAATTTTGCTCGATTTTTTTTTTGTATTTTATATATGATGGGCCTACGAAAGGTAGAAATTTGTTTTTTATATACGACGTATATTTGCGATAAAATTTTAAAAATATAAAATAAACCTGATAATAATTATTTCGTCCCTATAAAAAGTTACACGCATCCAAAATTGAATCTTCTTTTTATATATTTCAACTTTGTATGCGTGTGTTTTTTTAGTTTTTTCCCAAAAAAGTCCCCATATTTTTTCTTTTATAAAAAACTAATTTTCTTCGTGACTATATGCATTTTGTAATGATCTGGAAAGAGAACTTAAAGCAAAAACGTATACAGTAAAATTTGACTAACTCAAGCGGACACTGTACACCCAGCCCTATCCAAACTTGGCCAATTTTGAAACAAAGTTTTAGGTTTGAGTAAAAAATTCAAAAACGCAAAGCACCGATCCTCAAAAGCTCGTCATATTTGTATAGCCCTATATATTGTTTATATACATACAAAACGTTTTTATTATCATACTGTAAATAACGTCAAAGTGGGCTATTTTCTAAAAAAAAACTCAGTTTTTGGAACACATTTTCCCCGTTTTAGGAATTTCAATGTTTGAAAACAAAGAATGGCAACATTAGTGATGCCATTGACTTAAGAACATTTAGATCTATATTACTTCCAAATTTTATTGTGATGTCTGTAACTGTTCAAATTTTACATTAATTCAAAGTTTTTATTTCCTTGATGGAAAATCACCATTTTATAATATAGTTAGTTTTTAAGGTAAATGAAGACCGAAAAACACACAAAATTAATTCATTTCACTAAAATGTCAAACCTCATAAGGTTTCAACCGATATCAAAAACTTATATAAAAAGCATATATTTACTCTTCAGAAGCTTCACAAACCTTGCCCACTTTCAAAAATTTTGATGTTTTTTCATATCTTGCATCAAGCCGGTCTTGCTTGATTAGTTTAGTAAAAAACTAAAATTTGGAAGCTACAAAGTGATTTTTGACAGCTATTTAGAATGCCTATATATGTTCGGATTGCATAGATATGTTCACAAGAGTTATTCGTAGCTACAACTTTGCAAAATATTGTTATTGAAAAATTTGGAGTCCCTGGAAGTTATTCTAAAAAAAGTAAAAAAAAAGTTTATCTTCCTATATTTTTTCAACAAAAGTGCACGAAAAAGCTATTTTTTGGAAACTAATTTTAACAAAATTTATTTGGCGGACTCTTAGCTATATTATTGCCATATAAAGTTAAGCCGTATCACAAAGTCTGAATTAGCTGTTAACCAAAAACTGATGACACCTTTTTTAGAGGCCCCACTGATTTTCAGAAACTTTGGGGGCTTATAAAAAAAATCGGTTAGCAAAATGGACAAACTGAGTTAGGGTTTTACTACCCTTTGGTAGTAGAGTCGAACCTATACTGTCACGATCTTGTGTTTTTCTAAAAGTCTTCATTTGTTACATAGTGTTATTAACCAATTAAATCTAAACCCCGCTTAATTATTTGCTCGATTAAATATACCCTAATAAATATATATAAATATTTTCAGCATTTTAAGTGCAGCCAAAAAATAATAAGAACATTCTAATACCTACTCGTATTCCGATTAAACCATTATTAAATTGCGTAATTTTTACCTCCCACTCAAGCTGCCACATCAAGTTAAAACTAATGAACAAATTCCTTTAAGAAATCCAAGAAAAATTCCTGTTAAAAACCACAACACAGCTTTGCCATCTCAACTATGGTTAACTAAAATTCGCAGTAATTAATAGATGTAGCGAGAAAATGAACACACATCAGATACAGTGTCGTTCAAAACACATTGGCAAAAATATTGCTTCTAAAATATTTCTATAGGAAAAACTAATTTGTTTTGTTTTTTAAAACAAAAACTAAAAAACACAAAATTATAATTAGGTTTGTACTTAAAAAGTAAAACAAGAACGGAGTTTTAAAGTGGCATATTTTGAAATCTAATTGAGATATTGACATGAAATTTTTTTTGTAAGACCAAAAATTAACTTATCTAAACAAGAAAAATTATTTCGGAATAAATATGGATCAAATTGTTCCTAACATTTGCAATCCTATTAAAATTTTTATACAAATTTTAGTTTTAGAAACTCAATAAATATGTATTAAAATCTTTATTTTTTAACAAAACTCATCGAAATTTTTTTAACAAAAAAAACTTGTCAAAAGGATTCCCCCGCAATTCCTAAAAATTGGAGCGAATATCCCAAAAATGGCATATGCGGTCCACATTTCTTTCGGGGCTAGGAATATACTATGGGCATAAATAGGGAACATATCGAGGTTTCCAAAGCTGCTTTCCTGGTTTGATCCCTGCTTTGGGATTTTAGAATATTTAGCCCAAATTTAAAATTTTGATAAAAAATGGGTCAGATTCCAAAAAGTTTCGATTGTGTCCCACTGTGGGCTGGAGCGATTTGGCTGATTTTTTTTATTCGATTTTTAAACAAAAAAAATCAAAAGTTCCTGGTAAAACTCGGACGTTTTTTGGAGAACTTGAAAAACTAACAATAGTAAATAGCTACCGAGCGATGCCGGACGGTCAGCTAGTAAATAATAAAAAGAGTATCAAGGAGGTATGAGGCAAAAAGATATTTGCGAAACATTTTGTATGTCAAATTCTACGGTCAGCTAAATGAACTATTTAGCAAGGATACAGGTATAGAGTTGTGATTAAATTTGCTCGAGAGCACTTGAACTGGACTGTTGCACAATGGAATACCGTTTTATTATCCAATGAATCTAAATTTAATTTTGTAGAGTCTAATGTAATGAAGAGACTTCGATGGCCTGTCAATAGCAGACTAGATCCCAAATACTGTACTGAATGAGTTAATCTTTAGTAAAGCTTAAGACCTTTATGCATAATTGACGGTATTATGGAAAACAGGTGTATAAAAATATATTGTGGGAGAAGTGGTAAATTCAACCTGGATGGAAATGGATATTTCAACCTGACAATAACAGTAAGGCAACACAGTAAGGAACAGCTCAGTAATCCGACATTAACCCTATAGAAATCTTATGGGAAATAGTAAATAGAATGTTATTCGGGATTTGGAACATCGAGATAGTGAAATTTAATTTCGCTGTTAATAATACTGAGGATGTATTTTTTATTTTAGAGTGGATTTCTTGTTTATAAAATCTTTACTTCTTTTGAAATAGGAAATAAGTTATAAAGAGAATTTTGTGCAATATATTTTGACCAATACTGTTGTAGATAGCAAAAAAGGCGAAAAAAGCTAAAAAGACTTGTGCTTAATGATGCCACTTAATACAAATAATAATCCTACCAAATTTGGCAGCTACTCCACTACTATACATTGTTACATCCTAAATATTTGTATGAGTTTGTGTAAAAGACAAATGAATCTTTTCATATGTCATTAGTATGGGAGTGTGTGCGTATGTTGCAACAACAAACGTAATTAATAATCTCATCATAATTTGTTATTGTAAGAACCATATTTGTACGTTCGAACGTAAGTTAGTATTCGTATCTATGTACTACGATTACGCGTAACTCAATGCCACATATTTTGTGGTTACGTCTTTATATTACGAGAAGATTTTTTTCATCGTTAACTTGTGGAGTAGGCAGCCCTTATATGGCTAGAAAGACAGTATGGTCTTAACTTAATTCTCACATTTACTAAGTATTTCGACGATGATGGCTAATGAGTAACAAACCATATTTTCTAGCTTAAAATAGTATATTTGTTGTATTTATGTATTTGAATTGTTACGAGTATGTGAGAAACAGAAATAAAAAATAAATATTTGTAGTTAAAGCAATAACTAATAACATATTAATTAATCCATGACATTTATCATTAAATGATGTAAGAATATGAAGTTATAAGCATACGTGTAGTATGTGTCAGTAGGGCAGGCGCGGATCCCGAGAGGGTGAAATAGGAAATTTCCCAACCCCAAAACCGAAAAGTTTTCATATAAAAAATGGAATAAATAGAAAAATGTAGAACAAATTTTAATTAACCCCCACCCCCCCAAATGGTTGACCTGGATCCGCGCCTGCAGTAGGGTAGACCTTATTGTCGATGATCACAAGGACTAAAATTGTTCTCCGTCATTTAAAAACCAAATGCTGAACAATTTATCAAACTCGAATAAAGTTTACAGGTTGTACA